>NW_020172731.1:5705599-5884780 GCF_003031525.2 Neophocaena asiaeorientalis asiaeorientalis | reverse complement strand
AAAAACCACATTCACAGAAAGATAAGATGAAAAGGCAGAGAGCTATGTACCAGATGAAGGAACAAGATAAAACCCCAGAAAAACAACTAAATGAAGTGGAGAAAGACAACCTTCCAGAAAAAAGAATTCAAAATCTGGCTCTTCCTAGACCAGGGCTCAAACCCTAGTCCCCTGCATTGGCAGGCAGATTCTTAACCACTGCACCAGCAGGGAAGCCCTTATTTTCTTTATGGTGTCTTTTGAAGCACTGAAATTTAATCACATTGTTTAAAAGAAAAAAGTTGTTTCATAAGTCAATCATTCCTGCTAATATTAGGTTGGCCAGAAAGTTTGGAACGTTCTATAACATCTTACAGAAAAATCTGAATGAACTCTTTGGCCAACCCAATATTTTTGAGACCAGAAGCTGGGCACATGTACTGGTATGTCTGCCTGCTTGTGCAATGCTCATGAAGAATTATTGAGGACCCACTTGGGTTAAGCACCATTCCAAGTTCTTTGAATGGATTAATCCCTTATTCCTTTCAGGAGTCCTATGATATAGATACTATTAAAACTAAAGTTCAGTAAAGCAACTTACTCCCAAGGTCACATGGGGAAAAGTAAGAAGACTGGGGTTCTGAATCTGGCCCAGGCCCTGGATCCCCATGCCTCTCTGCCCTTAATTAGTATATTTCCCTGGAGATCATTAGAATCAGAGCATGAAAATATGTACTTTTCTGCTTATTTACTAATGAATTTTTTTATTATCATATAGCCTTCAGACTCAAAAAAATAAAATAAAATTTCAGTCTTGTGGGAATTAGAACCAGAAATTGAATTACCACTAACTTCAAAGTGATGAGTAAGTATAAGGACCTGTTTGGTCACCAGGGTTTCAGCTTCCAGATCATTTTTTCTTTGTTGGCAATAACAATGTGAAATGTTGGAGCAAAGTCCTTCTCTTGGAGAGCAGCAGTCATGGGTAAATGAACCTGGCTAAATGGCTATCTGATTCCTCATGAAGTGATTGAACCTGTTCCATAGTATGATTTTGAGAAATAAGTAACAGATGTTAATAAAAATGTATCATGCTTAATAAATATCAGCTGTAAAATATGATTAATAGTATGTTATTATCAGGTAAGGATTAAAGTAGATGGTTTATGTAAAGGGGTTTGGACTCCCTCTTGTGAGAGCACTGTAAGAAATGTTTAACAAAGACCTAGAAGAATTAAAGAACAAACACCTAGAAAAATTAAAAAACAAAAAAAACAGAGATGAACAATACAATAACAGAAATGAAAAATACACTAGAAGGAATCAATAGCAGAATAACTGAGGTAGAAGAACGGATAAGTGACCTGGAAGACAGAATGGTGGAATTCACTGCCACAGAACAGAATAAAGAAAAAAAGAATGAAAAGAAATGAATACAGCCTAAGAGACCTCTGGGACAATATTAAATGCAACAACATTCGCATCATAGGGGTCCAAGAAGGAGAAGAGAGAAAGACCCAAGAAAATCTTGGAAGATATTATAGTCGAAAACTTCCCTAACATGGGAAAGGAAATAGCCACCCAAGTCCAGGAAGTGCAAAGAGTCCCAGTCAGGATCAGCCCAAGAAGAAACACAACGAGACACATCGTAATCAAACTGACAAAAATTAAAGACAAAGAAAAATTATTGAAAGCAACAAGGGAAAAACGATAAATAAAATACAAGGGAACTCCCATAAGGTTAACAGCTAATTTCTCAGCAGAAACTCTACAAGCCAGAAGGGAGTGGCATGATATATTTAAAGTGATGAAAGGGAAGAACCTACAACCAAGATTACTCTACCCGGCAAGGATCTCATTCAGATTTGACAAAGAAATCAAAAGCTTTACAGACAAGCAAAAGCTAAGAGAATTCAGCACCGCCAAACCAGCTCTACAACAAATGCTAAAGGAACTTCTCTAAGTGGGAAACACAAAAGAAGAAAAGGACCTACAAAAACAAACACATAACAATTAAGAAAATGGTAATAGGAACATACATATTGATAATTACCTTAAACATGAATGAATTAAATGCTCCAACCAAAAGACACAGGCTCGCTGAATGGACACAAAAACAAAACCCATATATATGCTGTCTACAAGAGACCCACTTCAGACCTAGGGACCCATACAGACTGAAAGTGAGGGGATGGAAAAAGATATTCCATGCAAATGGAAATCAAAAGAAAGCTGGAGTAGCAATACTCATATCAGATAAAATAGACTTTAAAATAAAAAATGTTAGAAGAGACAAGGAAGGACACTACATAATGATCAAGGGATCAATCCAAGAAGAAGATAGAACAATTATAAATATATATGCACCCAACATAGGAGCACCTCAATACATAAGGCAACTGCTAACAGCTATAAAAGAGGAAATTGATAGTAACACAATAATAGTGGGGGACTTTAACATCTCACTTACACCAATGGACAGATCATACAAACAGAAAAGTAATAAGGAAACCAAAGCTTTAAATGACACAATAGACCATATAGATTTAATTGATATTTATAGGACATTCCATCCAAAAACAGCAGATTACACTTTCTTCTCAAGTGTACATGGAACATTCTCCAGGATAGATCACATCTTGGGTCACAAATCAAGCTTAAGTAAATTTAAGAAAATTGAAATCATATCAAGCATCTTTTCTGACCATGATGGTATGAGATTAGAAATCAATTACAGGGAAAAAAACATAAAAAACACACACACATGGAGGCTAAACAATATGTTACTAAATAACCAAGAGATCACTGAAGAAATCAAAGAGGAAATCAAAAAATACCTAGAGACAAATGACAATGAAAACATGACAATCCAAAACATATGGGATGCAGCAAGAGCAGTTCTAAGAGGGAAGTTTATAGCAATACAAGCCCACCTCAAGAAACAAGAAAACTTCTCAAATAAACAATCTGACCTTACAGCTAAAGGAACTAGAGAAAGAAGAACAAACAAAACCCAAAATTAGCAGAAGGAAAGATATCATAGTGATCAGAGCAGAAATAAATTAAATAGAAACAAAGAAAACCATAGCAAAGATCAATAAAATTAAAAGCTCGTTCTCTGAGAAGATAAAATTGATAAACTATTAGCCAGACTCATCAAGAAAAAGAGGGAGAGGGCTCATATCAACAAAATTAGAAATGAAAAAGGAGAAGTTACAACAGACACAGCAGAAATACAAAGCATCCTAAGAGACTACTACAAGCAACTCTATGCCAATAAAATGGACAACCTGGAAGAAATGGACAAATTCTTAGAAAGGTATAACCTTCCAAGACTGAACCAGGAAGAGATAGAAAATATGAACAGACAAATCACAAGTAATGAAATTGAAACTGTGATAAAAATCTTCCAAGAAACAAAAGTCCAGGACCAGATGGCTTCACAGGTGAATTCTATCAAACATTTAGAGAAGAGCTAACACCCATCCTTCTCAAACTCTTCCAAAAAATTACAGAGGAAGGAACACTCCCAGACTCATCCTATGAGGCCACCATCACTGTGATACCAAAACCAGACAAAGATACTACAAACAAAGAAAATTACAGACCAATATCACTGATGAATATAGATGCAAAAATCCTCAACAAAATACTAGCAAACAGAATCCAACATCACATTAAAAGGATCATACACCATGAACAAGTGGGATTTATCCCAGGGATGCAAGGATTCTTCAATATACATAAATCAATCAATGTGATACACCATATTAACAAACTGAAGAATAAAAACCATATGATCATATCAATAGATGCGGAAAAAGCTTTTGACAAAATTCAACACCCATTTACGATAAAAACTCTCCAGTAAGTGGGCATAGAGGGAACCTACCTCAACATAATAAAGGCCATATACAACAAACCCACAACAACTATCTTCTCAATGGTGAAAAACTGAAAGCATTTCCTCTAAGATCAGGAAAAGACAAGGATGTCCGCTCTCGCCACTATACTTCAACATAGTTTTGGAAGTCCTAGGCATGGAAATCAGAGAAGAAAAATAAATAAAAGGAATACAAATTGGAAAAGAAGAAATAAAACGGTCACTGTTTTCAGATGACATGATACTATACATAGAGAATCCTAAAAATGCCACCAGAAAACTACAAGAGTTAATCAATGAATTTGGTAAAGTTGTAGGATAGAAAATTAATGCACAGAAATCTCTTGCATTCCTATACACTAATGATGTAAAATCTGAAAGAGAAATTAAGGAAACACTCCCATTTACCACTGCAACAAAAAGAATAAAATACCTAGGAATAAACCTACCTAGGGAGACAAAACATCTGTACGCAGAAAACTCTAAGACACTGATGAAAGAAATTAAAGATGATGCCAACAGATGGAGAGATATACCATGTTCTTGGGTTGGAAGAATCAATATTGTGAAAATGACTATACTACCCAAAGCAATCGACAGATTCAATGCAATCCCTATCAAGTTACCAATGGCATTTTCTACAGAACTAGAACAAAAAATCTTAAAATTTTTATGGAGACAGAAAAGACCCCAAATAGCCAAAGCAATCTTGAGGGAAAAAAACAGAGCTGGAGGAATCAGACTCCCTGACTTCAGGCTATACTACAAAGCTACAATAATCAAGACAGTATGGTAGTGGCACAAAAACAGAAATATAGATCAATGGAACAGGATAAAAAGCCCAGAGATATACCCACACTCCTATGGTCAGCTAATCTATGAGAAAGGAGGCAAAGATATACAATGGAGAAAAGAAAGTCTCTTCAATAAGTGGTGATGGGAAAACTAGACAGCTACATGTAAAAGAATGAAATTAGAACACTCCCTAACACCATACACAAAAATAAACTCAAAGTGGATTAGAGACGTAAACATAAGACTGGACACTATAAAACTCTTAGAGCAAAACATAGGAAGAACAGTCTTTAATATAAATCACAGCAAGATCTTTTTTGATCCACCTCCTAGAGTAATGGAAATAAAAACAAAAATAAACAAGTGGGACCAAATGAACCTTAAAAACTTTTGCAAAGCAAAGGAAACCATAAACAAGATGAAAAGACAACCCTCAAAGTGGGAGAAAATATTTGCAAAACGAATCAACGGACAAAGGATTAATCTCCAAAATATATAAACAGCTCATGCAGCTCAATATTAAAACAGACATTTCTCCAAAAAGGACATACAGATAGCCAAGAAGCCCATGAAAAGCTGCTCAACATCACTAATTACTAGAGAAACGCAAATCAAAATTACAATGAGGTATCACCTCACACTAGTTAGAATGGGCATCATCAGAAAATCTACAAACAAGAAATGCTGGAGAGGGTGTGGAGAAAAGGGAACCCTCTTGCACTGTTGTTGAGAATGTGAATTGATACAGCCACTAATGGAGAACACTATGGAGGTTCCTTAAAAAACTAAAAATAGAATTACATATGACCCATCAATTCCACAATTTCTCTGGGCATATACCCAGAGAAAACCATAATTCAAAAAGACACATGCACCCCAATGTTCATTGCAGCACTATTTACAATAGCCAGGTCATGGTAACAGCCTAAATGCCCATGGACAGACGAATAGTTAAAGAAGAACTGGTACATATATACAATGGAATATTACTCAGCCTTAAAAAGGAATGAAACTGGGTCATTTATAGAGTCATGGATGGACCTAGAGACTGTCATACAGAGCGAAGTAAGTCAGAAAGAGAACAACAAATATCGTATATTAATGCATATATGTGGAACCTAGAAAAATGGTACAGATGAACTGGTTTGCAGGGTAGAAATGGAGAAAAAGATGTAGAGAACAAACGTATGGTCACCAAGGGGGGAAAGTGGCTGGGGGGTGGGTGGTGGTGTGATGAATTGGGCAATTGGGATTGACATGTATACACTGATGTGGATAAAATTGATGACTAATAAGAGCTTGTTGTATAAAAAAATAAATAAAATAAAATTCAAAAATAAAGGGCTTTGCCTAGTTTCTGGGAACTAATTACGTGCTCGAAAAAGTAGCTATAATAATTTCTGTACTTTCTATGAGCCACAGTTCACTTTTCAGTCCTTCTTTCAGCTTCCCTGATTGGATAAGCATAGTTGTGGTATGCGTTTATTCACATATATTTACTTTTAGTAAATGCCTTTACAAAGCCTGCCGAGATACTGTCCTGTCAAGTAGTCTGATCTAAATAGATAAGCATTTTAGAAAAGTTTATGAAATAAAAGTTTTGACAAAACAGCCCATCTACCTATTCCATAGATTTGCACTCTTATGTAAATGAAATGTGGATATTTAAGATAACTAGTTTTTGTTTTTTTTAAAATATGGTCTTGTAAAAGTATATTAGAATGAAGGCAATGTTGACTAAAGTTAGACAAAGGAAAGTTAGTATGCTTTTATTTTTTTATTCTAGTAACTATCAAATCAGGGTAAATAAGTTTTTTTTTTAATATGGAGGACTTATTTTTCAAAACACACAGGAACCTTCATGAATGTTTATTATACATAGCTTCTTTTATTATAGTTTTTTTCAGCTTTATTGAGGTATGATTGACAAATAAAAAGCGTATATGTTTAGATTATACAACGGGATTTTTTTAAGGTGTAAAACAGTGATGATTTAATATACGTATATCCTGTGAAATAATTACCACAATCAAGCTAATTAACACATTCGTCACCTCACGTAGTTACCATTTGTGAATGTGTGTGTGGTGAAAACATTTAAGATTTACTCTCAGCAAATTTCGTGTATACAATGCAGTATTATTAACTATTACCATACTGTGCATTAGATCCCAGAATTTATTCATGTTATAACTGAAAGCTATAGCTTCTTATAATGACATCATTATTTCTTACATGCTTTTTGTTTCTTGTTTTGCCTTGCAAACATTTCTGTGGCTATAAACCATACATATTTAATAGACTATCAGACAGTTTTATAATATCACAGTGCTTTATTTATGCAGATTTCACCAATTATTAGAGAAAGCTAAATTTTTCCAAGTGGCATTATATTTCACCTTTGTTTTAAGATGAGCTACATTTAATTCCAGAAATACCTGTTTTCCTTTTTAACTTTGATATTTATCAGGGATATATAGATGTGTTCATCTATATTTATTGTTTATAAGCTTTAAGTATATAATAATGCCTATTGTTAATAATGCCTATTGCTTATAAGCTTTAAGTATATAATAATTTGTATTTCAATAATAAAACTCCATGAACGCAAATGCAGATATTTAGATAGGTATATTTTATTCAGTCAATTCATAAAGACATTCTTATATTTTAATGAAAACTCAGAATGAATAACTTTTAAAACAAAAAAGAAAAGTACAGAATATATAAACTTTCACAGTGTCTGAGGACATGTGATTTATTATGAAGATAATAGACCTTCATTATTCACCAGTTTTCTTAAGCAGTGTTAAAACATTTCATAAATGCAACTGTATTCTACCTGCTTTTATTTAGAATTAAAAGAAACCAAAAAAAATAAGGCCATCACTGTGATGGGTGAGGAAAAGACCATTTCTAAACATTGAATCTCACATGTCACAAGTCTGGTAAGGCTAGGAACAGTCACCGTAAAGTTGCCGCACTGGAAATTATATCCCACTAGACCCAGAAATGTATGTGAGTACAGCTTAGTACAGCACAAGTGCTATTATAATATTATAGTGGAAAATCGACTACCTTTTTGCTGCCCAAGGCTTTCGTAAGTACTTAAACCTTTGAACAGAGTGACAGTTAAACCCCTTAAGGAAACTAGAATTGATAGTAAAATAGCTGATGGCCGGGGATCACTTCCCCCACTCGTGGCCTTTGACTCTCACCTTCCCATTATGCTAACCCCTTGAGCCCTTGAGCGTAATTGGAGAGAAACGGAGCGTATTCCCACACACTGGGGCGAGGTGGCAGGCTTTGGAAACCCTGTGCAGAAAGTTACAGGCTTATGTTCTGCTTTCACTTTGCCACTGACACCAAACAAGTCCTAGTCCAAACTTGGAATCTGCCCAAAGAAAAGACCTATAATGCTATTCAGTATGACAAATATCACTCTTATTCTGCATTCTTTTCTTTATGCAGGAAATATTTCCCACATAAGAAATGATTTAGAAAGCTCAAAATACTGATCATTTGCTCCTCTGTTAAATGTTGGCATAAAAATACCATTAAATGCTTCGATGACACATTGTAGATATATGTATGTCAGAAGAATCAGCTGACGGTCTTGCCTCTGCTCTTCTATGCTTTAGTCTGGAATTCAAAGTCACTTCCACCCACAGCTTATTGCCCGGACCTAGTCTTGTGACCTTGCTTAAGTGCAGGTTGTTTGAGAAATGCCTGTCAAGGGAGGAGAACTGGATTGCATTAAAGTAGGCAGTATTAAATGACACCATGGATAAGAGAGGCATCCCCAAAGAGGGTGCAAAAGATACTATCCTCCCAAGATCCAGAGCCACTCCCAAAGATAGCCAAAAGTAAGAAAGAGGATTCCCCTGAGAGCTGGCAACAGTCCCTAGGGCCCTAGCTGCAAATGGTGTGAAACCCACGTTTCTGTGTAACCATATGTTTGTGTCCCCAACCAGAGCTGAGCTGCCTGAATATGCAAGAACTTAAAACTTGCCTGCCCTGGCAGACAGAAAGCTACACAAGTTCTCAGGGCATGCAACGAGACAAATAAGGCAATAGCCATTCCTCGTGGTCTCTTCGGAGTGGAAAAGCAGTTCAGATGGAGGATTAATAGGCTGTGAGTAGTCAGGCAAAGGAGGATAGAGGGGAGTCGTAGGAATCATGTCAATCTTATAGTTTTTGTTTTGGGGTACCTTTGGCATCTTTAATTTTTCATTAGCCTTTTGCAATGAATCTTTCATTGAATCTATTTTGTAATCTTGAAGCCTTTTAGAGGCTTCTGCATACCAGTTAAAGTAGGTATCCCATTCTGTTTGTTTGACTGGGCACCCTTACGTTTAGCCTATCTGCCACTGGAGAGGGCAAAATGGATTTGGTCTCCTCAAAACCCCATACAGAGACCATTGCCACTATTTGACCTGTCTGGTAGCAGTCTGGAAAGTCTCATTTTCTGGGATTGTCCTTATCTGACCAGACTCAGAATTCCCTCAGTAAGAAATATATGCCCAGGGAATTTGGTGAAAATAATCAGTGACAATTGTTAACATCTCTGCTGCCTGGGGCAGTGATACCAATTGCCCCTGTATCACTAGTTCATAATTCCTCTGCTTCACCCTCTCTAGGAAGTAAACTTTCAGACTTTGAGTAGGTAAAGACAATCTCACAGCTGCATGGGATTGAAAATCTGAGCTATTACCTGCTCTTTAAATAGATATACAACAAATGCTCATATGTCAGCCTCACCTACAACCCCACTCTGCTACCCATTCTTAAGTTTCTGGGGGCGGTTCTGGAGTACAAAAGGGTTACTTCTGGGTTCCCCATATTGCTTGCTTAGGGATCAGATCTTTTAAATCTGTCACAACCCATTTATAGACTTTTCCAACTTCTAATATTTTTAGTTGATATCTTCTTTTATCGTCTCTTGAGAGTTTATGTCTAAAAAAAAAATCCCATCACTAACTTTTTTGTGGCATTTAACAAGAATTAGATTTACTTTCTGAGAGGGATTTTCCAATAGTGAACAAGCTATAATTCAACTTTTAAAAAAATGGTAAGCGCTTTTAAAATTATCTAGGAATGCTTCCTTTTTTCTGATTTTTTTCTCTGATTGCTTTCTTTCCCATAGAGCTTATTATTTTTTTTGTATACATTATCCTTTTACATCTCCTTGAGGATATCAGTTGAAAATATCTTTGTTTCCTTCTTGCATTAAATCTGTTTCTTCTGGTGTCAGCAGTTTTTTTTTGTTAATTTCTTTCATTATCGATTTTTTCTCATATGTGATTTGTAAATTTATGGTCTTTTTTTTTCCTTTTAAAAATTATTTCCTTTTCGTTTGTTTATTTTTCTTATTTTTAATCTAAAAGAAAATAATGTAGGAGGGCTTTGCTAATTAACCTTAGTAGCAGTTGAGAGATCTGTTTACTAAAAATACCATTCTTCCAAAGAGGAGGTAGAATCTATGACACGGATGGTTACTGTTGATGATAAAACAGAGGCAGTCTAGTTCAAAATAAGGAAGACTTCACTCTGGGGTTAGAGTACCTAAGAGTTTCCCACTCCTAATTGGATATGTCTTTCCTTTTGTTCCCCTGGGTACATTGTAGAAGTCTAAAGTTGTCTTAGGCTCTACTCTGTCTCTCTCATCAGCCACTTATCCAAAGAGATCCCTGCTTCCTATTTCCCAATAAGAATAAATACTGCGGTCAATTTATCTGTCAGCAGAAGAGGAAGAGTAGCCAACCTAGCTCTTCTCTAAACACTTCTCTAATTAACCACCATCACTGATGCCTGACAACCAATTTTTTGCACCATGTTTGCCAACCTAAGATGTGGATATTTTCTAGGTCAGTCCAGGGTAGAACCTACTTATGGAGAAATCTTTTGCCAAGCATAGTCCTTAATGTTGTTTCCTTTATTCTATGTTGCTCTGAAATATAAGTGGAGTAACTTTCCATCATTCAGAAATATGTAAAAATTTCTGGTCTGCTGATTTAAAAAAATAATTTTACTGTCATTTGGATAAGATATTGGGAGGTAAGTGCAGCAAACTTATATCCTCAAACCTCTGTTATGAACCAGGAATTATCACCTCTTCTTTTATTTTGCAAATACTACTCACCCTTTATGGCTCACATGACATTTCTGTGAAGTGTTCCCTCTCCAAGTTTAATTAGTAGTTCTATCTTTGTCGTTGCAAAACTTGGTTTATATTCCATTAAATCACTTGCCACTTGGCCTAGTGATTTATCTCTATTTATCTTTCTTGCTTACTCACTTGAGAGTTTTTGAAATTAGAGACTATGCTATATTCATTTCTAAATACTTCAATGCTTAATACCACAGCTAGGATAATATCTATGACGTGAGTCCATGACAAAAGAATATTCAAAATCCCAGGCTTTAAACTTCTGCTTTATACAGTCAGGGCCCATATAAATAATTTTTTGATCTCTAGAAATTATGTGTACCTTATTCAGCATACGGATATCTGTAAAGCTATTTATTTACTAATTCTAGCAGAGTGCAGTATATGTGTGTGTGAGTGTGTGTGCATGCTTTTACTTTTAAAATATATCTGCAATGTGGAAATTTAAACTTCTAATTGGACAGTATAAATGTGATACTATTACTGCTTCACACCCACCAATCAACTTTTTAAAAGACATTTCAGCAAGATTATAGTAAAGCATTAAAATACTGGATTTTCACAACATAGAAAATAACTCTGACAACCTTTTCCTTATTTATGTATATCTTTTCTAGGCTTTGAACCTATTTTATGCTTGTTTATTAATATTTTTATCATGGAAATGGGATTCAAATTCTAAAGATGATTAAATTTGTGATAAATTAAGTACACTTCTATTCCTCCGCTCAAAAATGTTAATACCAGTTCTACGTGTTATTGTTGCATGTGAACAAACCTGTTATCTAAGCTGTGTGATTTATCCAGTTGAAGAGCCTTCTTATAAATAAATAACATGGAAAGTTTTCATCTTCTTACTTATAAAGAGTTTATAACAACCTTGTTCCAATTTTTAATTATATAGTATATTAAATCACTTTCCCCAGTCCCTCATTTGATAGTATATTTAAAGAATGACTTTAGATAAATGAATTGTATAATTTATGATTAGGTTGGTGAAGAAAATTAAAACTTTATTTACAAAAGTTTAATACATTCTGTAAATAATGTTGGTATTACAAACAACTTCAGCTTTCAGACTTATGTGTACATCTGAACTTTCCTCTCCAAAGCTCTTAATAGACTTTCTGAGAGTTTCTAAATTGTACAGAATTTGATGTGTATTCAAGTGACCCTCCAATCCCAGAGTTGTAGATAATTGAAATGTGCCTACTGAATGGTAGATTATATACTGATCATCTTCCCATAAACTCTTAGAACCTGTCTTGGACGAGAGCTATGATGGAAATCAGGGCCTGGGCATATAATCTGAAAGGACAGTTGGTGCTGTGCTCAGAGCCCAAATCAAAATCTAATGACTCTTTCCATCTAGAACCTATATGAGAAGACTGGTTAATATTTTAAGGCAGGTCTTGGCAATGGGATAATATTTACAGCATATTTTCCGGTAATGGTTTTGTTTTTGGCTTTATCACACCTCTCCTGATTTATCATCCCATCTACAAATAAGGTGAAAACTCAGATTTAATGCTTTTGTAATCTCACATGCATTTGTTAAACTCTTTGTGTATGTAGGAACAAACAGTAACTATCTAGGCTCTGCACCTTTTACACTCAGGGATCACCTCCTTTATTTCTAACCAAATCAAGGAAAGTATAGGACTGTGTAAAACGTCTTCTCTTAGTCACTAAGAAACTGTTGTTTCACCCACATTTTTCTGGATTATCTCAATTTTAGGAAGTTCATGAATCTGAATGTTCAATGGCTATCAATTCCAAGGAAGAATGAAGTTAGAGGAAATATTTTCTCTTCAACATTTGCAGGATGTATCATTTTGCATATTTGTAATGATCATTTTTATTCTAGTTTTTTAGTTTGAGTAATATTAGAAGAGACCTACAGGGCAAAATCTGTTAGGGAATGTTATTTGAAAATGAATGGACGTTCTCTCTGAATCCTGAGTTGCTTCAAATTCATAACCATGCATTTGTACTTTAAAAAATATATCCATACCTATCAAAATGTTACTCAGCCTTCAAGTCCCATCTCAGATATCACCTTTGTGTCACCTTCTTGTTACCTAAAGGTAGTTCATCAGTCCCTCTACCCTGCTCTCAGAGTATTACAAAGAAATGTCTGCTATATAATATGTCAAGAATTGCTGAGAAAATCTTGAAGACTAACAAACCTTGAATTCCTATACTTGACACCAGCAGACATCAAAAGCTGTTACAAAGTTATAGTGATTAAGACAGTGAGGTATTGATCTAAGGTTAAATGAATAGGCAAATGGAACAATTATGGAGTGTAGAAACACACCCACAGAATTGGGCATCTAGTTTATGCCAAAGGTGACACTGCAGGGCAAAGGAGAAAAAATAGTATTTTCAACAAATGGTATTTGCTGATTTACTATCCATAATAAGTAAATGAAACCTGACCTTAAACTATATTCAAAATCCATTCCAGGTATAAATATAAAATTTTTTTAAATAAAGCTTTTAGAAGAGAAATAAAATATCTTCATGACCTAGGGGATAGACAAATATTTATTAAATAAAATTCAAAGAGTGCTAACCATAAAAGAAGCCTTGAAAAATCAAACTATCATAAAATTGAGAATTTCTTAATTAACAATTTATCATCACAAGGCACCATTAAGAGAGTAAAAAAGCAAGTTACCGAGTTTAAGGGTGTATCTAAAGTACATATTTGATGGTAAACTCATATCCACAAAATATAAGGAACTCCTAAAAACCAGTAGGAATAAGGCCAGAGAAGAAAGTAGGAAAAAACATGGGCAAAGGACTTGAACAGGTATTATAAAAGGGGCTAACCAGATGACCCATTAACATATTAAAAAGTGTTCAACCTCATCAGTCACCTGGAAAATGCAAATTAAAACCTCAGTTAAGATGCCACTGTATACCAGAATGCCTAAAATGGAAATGATCAATAATAACAATTACTGAGGATCTGAAGTTAGTGGAACTCCCATAAACTATTGGTGGGATTGTAAATTGATACAATCACTTTGGGAAAGTGTTTGGCAATATTTACTAAAGCTAAACATATGTGGACTTTATGATCTAGTAAATCTACTTTTAGATGTATATCCAATATATATAATAATGTTCTCAAAAGACACAAGCAAAAATGTTCATAGCCTTATAATCATAATAACCCCCCAATTGAAACAACCCAAATTTCTGTCTATAGTAAAATGTATAAATAAACTATGGTGTATTCACTTAGTGAAATACTATACAGCAGTAAGAATGACTGAATTACAACTACACACAAGAACGTGATGAATCTTAAAAACAAGATGTTAAAAAAAGTCCAAAACATATATGATTTCAGTTACAAAAAGTTTAAAATGAGGTGAAATCAACCTGGGCTGTGAAAAGTCAGAATAGGATTCACCCTTGAAGGTACAGTGAGTGAAAGGAAACATGAGAGGTGCGTCTGGTGTTGGTAGTGATCCATTTTGTGTTCCCAGTGCTGGTTATATGAGTAGGTTCACTTTGTAAAAATTAATTGAGCTATACCTATGAGTTTCACATTTTTTTATATGTACTTTATACTTAATTTCAAAAAATTACTTTAAAATATCTGCTGCTAAACATCAGACCTCTGTCTCTGGATCTCCATGATTTGTCCTTATACATCCAGGATCTAGTACAGTGTCTGGTACATAGAACGTTCTTAATAAATATTGTTCAATTTAGAATAAAAGCATTACTGATTGCTCAAGCAGTGTTATTACATGAATTCAAGTCCATTAGAAAAGAGTAATTCCTCAACTCGTGATGAATAAATGGGTTAGGCCACCTCATAACTTTATGGAGCTAGAAATTGTTATCGAAGTTCCCATTCTCAGCAATTCTGAATCAGAGGGCTTCAACTAGTCTTTTTGTAGATAAAAATCTGCCTAAAATCTTTAAGTCGACCAAAATCTAGCACTAATCTAGTAAGTAAACTCAGGGCACACACAGTGTACACTCAGTGAAAAAGTGACTGATTAATTACTATTTGATGCTTAGGACAGTTTTCCCTCAGAATAAAATAAGAATTTTATGAAGACATACTATGCCATAAGGAAGCAAGTTTTGCTGTAAAGAAATCAAAGACAGCATGATTGTTCCAGGAAACATTTGTCAGCAATTATATTAGACATATTTCACATTAAGTAGCTAATAATGATTAGTTATTGGTGTTTTTCATACCTATAGTTAATAGTGCATTCTTGGTCACCATTAATAGTGTTTATTTTTCTATTAAAATTAATAATTAACTAATAATAAGTAATAGAGGTTAATTGATTATTATTTGATGATAAATATGACAAAGCCACACTCAATGGACTCCAGTGTCCATGCTATACAATATTCATCATTAAGGCAGTGGGGACTTCCCACTTAAGACCTCTCTTGGAGACCATGTCATTCAAGAAACCACCTCCATCTAGATGGAAAACAGAAGAGTACATTAAGGAAATGGTAGTGTCCAATATTCTCAAACGTAACCCAAGTAACTGGGTGCTCAGAACATCAGAAATTAGACATCCAGTACAAACCCAAGAAACTCAGCCCACACCAAGATAGGTGCACGGACAGCATTTAAATGTTAAGACTGACTCAAAGACACCAGTGGTGCATGCTGGGACCAGAAGGACTCTTGCCTTAACTCCTTCACATGGTGGGCTCCATGAGCACCTTTTGATTTTTACTACCTTCTTCTCAACGGCTGCTGCCCTCCATGCATCATACCCTCTCTTTCAAACACTCATTCTTCCCACTAAAACCCTACCTTCCATCATGAACTCCTGTAATCAATCTGATGCCCCAGGACAGGGAACCCAAGCTCTCACAGAAAAGGAGTTAAATTGTGGCAGCCTCCTGTATGGATTGGTGCGGGAATCAAGGTATATAATATTTAACCCATTTCATTTGTTCACATATTTCCCTTGGGGTAGATCATGATATTTCCTGTGGCACCATGCACATGAACTTGTAAGAGACAGCCTTCTCCTGCCTCATCCCCCGCCTGCCTCTGGTCCCCTGTGCTTGTCTCTGCACTTCTCCCCCCTACACCCAACAAAGAACAGGATTTGGTAAATCACTCTGTGCCAAGTCAGATTTGGGTTTTTATGCCAAGCCTTGAAAGACGGATGTGTTGGAAGTTCATTTGCCAGTGGCAATAGGAATTGATTGTAGGCAGCAGCCAATAACAACAACAAAAAAAAAAGAAAGGAAAAAGACTAAGTAGCTATAGTATTGAGGAATGTTGAAATGCTGACGACCCACAGACCTTTCAGCTCTGCTGGAAATAGCAAAATCAGCGGAAATTTTGTTTGTAAATGAAGGCACCTTCTACGTACTTATATCTCACCAGCTATATTTCACCTTTTGTCCTTAGTTTACAAACTGTGAAGCAATGGATACTGATTTACTGTTGCTCTAAGAATATGCAATCGCTTCATAAACATGACACCTGCTAATCTATACAATCTGTAAAATCACAGGACATTTACTTACACCAACACATCTTTTTCAGTCTTCCAATAGCAACATTAATCATTGTTTCGTCCTTAAATTATTCACCATGACCATTTGTTCATTGCTGTGCTTGTTTGTATTTTAGAGTAGCTCAAATAATTGTCAGCACTTTAACTTGTTTTGTAAGCATCCCATCCTCCCATTTTGACATGAATCAGTAAATATTGGTCATATAAAAAGATAATATGAGTAGCCCAAATATAGCTTTGATGCCAGCATACCTCCCACTACTAACTTCTCCTGACAGCTATGTTAGTAATAATTTAAGCCAATCAAGGAAGGGTTTCAATCCTAACTGTAAAGCTCCATCCATACCTCTTCTTATATATTTCTTCAATTAAATATTCCATTTCCCCAACTTAGCAAACAGCAGTCAAAAGAACAACCAAAAAAACTAAATGAAATTTAAAACGAAGTAACACACACATGTGCACACACTCATGCAGGCAGGCATGCACACACACCATTTTAGAAATAGACAATAAAAGCAAATTAGGATTTTCCTTATGTTCTTGCTTTTGCCAATTCTTATTTGTTTAACAATTATACAATATGTCCTGAAATCACCAAATTTAGTCTGCAGGATCTTATGAGACTGCATGATCATTCATTGATAGCAGTGAATTTAAACAGGAATCAGTAAGTACAAAAAGTAAAAAATAAGAGTGTGGTCAATTTGTTATGTTCATGTCAGGACTTTTCTGCAATTTTTAATGCAGTATAAAATTTGCTACTGCCACAGTAGAATTGCCAGGGCCTCACTAGAAAACAACATACATGCATAGCTAAAGACATTTATTTAATAAAGTAATTTGGAATTTTCATTAGATTCTGGCTTCTGTGGGAACAAATGTATGCAGTGAGGTCATTCTGTCTAGACAAAGTCTATTTAATTTTCTTATCCCAAATCAAACAAATTACTTATCTATAGATCTAGGCTTACTCTACAATATCCAATATGGTTGGTTGCACCTGGGTGTTTTGACTCCTACAGTTTAGCTTCATTTATATCTCATATCCAGGGGGACCTTCTAACCCAAAAGTTATCCAGTTTTACTTACTTCTAATAATGTAATATTTGTCAATCGGTTGATGATATTTTTTGTCATCTGTGTTGAAATATCTTGTCACTTTTGAATAGTAATAACTGAAGTGAAATTTATGCAATTTTCAAATAAGATAGGGGTTTGAATGGTGATACATGTTTATAATTATAAAATATTAATTCAGTTAATAAGTATTTTGATTTAGGCATCTAAATATGGAATAATTGTGAGTAGGGTTGCAAAAATACCTAAAAGGAAATGAAGATTACTAATTATGATTCCATATATTACATATTTTATTGATTAAAGTTTAGGTACATAAAATAAATTAATATACTAAAATACACTAATCCCGGCTAACATCTGAAACTGTTGACCCTAGCTCTCGATGTGTTATATCGTAGCCAAGAATTTTCTAATTTTCTCTTTAGATGGAATGATTATAGCAAGGCTTTTATCCACACGTGCAACTGCTGTCAGTAATTTGTACACTGTAGTGGAAGAATTTAATTTTAAGAATAAGGTTTTCTAAAACTCCACGTTTTTATATGCTCGAAAACAAGTTTTTCTCAAGAAAACAATAGTTCTTTATCATGAGGATTTTGGCCACATGTTTGTCTTGTCCCAAGTCCACTAAATTGTTTTGTTTGCTTTTGTTTTGCATTCCGTGTGTTGGTGTTATATTCTAGGATGCTGAAATATTAGGTTTTTCCTACCTAGAATTATTACATGCAGTAATTTTGTCGTGTTTGTTTTGTCCTATTTTCAAGGTGCATCCCTCCAAAGGGGCTCATGCTGCCAAAGAACATAACCAGATTTCAATGTTCTTATGACTTTTGATACACGCTGTACTTGATGTTTTGTTGGTCCATCTTAGCAAAAGCACATGCATATATTTAATTTTGTTGATTTTGTTTTGTTCAGTTTGGTGTCATATAATTTACAGTTATTATTGAAGTTTAATATTTGAGATCATACATTTTTATTGGTAGTTTTTCTGGTAAAAGAAGGGGAGGGTGATGAATAGTAGGATCACACCTAAGCTTTGTCTGAACTTATCTAATTTTTAAAATCTCTACAGGCTCATCAAAGATTTGAGTACTACCTTTGAATGATAGTAGTGTAACCAGCAAGTTTCAATATTATTGCCAAAATGGGTATCAATGTATTAGAAACTAAGATATACTCAGTGGTTCTCCTTAATTATGCTAGACTAAAAACTTTTCTAATGTTTTTCTAATTAAATTGTTTACTTTTTAATTTTACACTAGAAATTAACACTTAAGTTATTATAACTATTCATAAGGCTACATGAAACCCCAAATATTGATTATAAGATTACTATTTTAGCTTGTGCGGTTATCATCTAATCTGAATTTGTTGTATTCAAAACAATTATACTTTTATTCAGTATGCTGTTAAATAATCCTCTGCTAAATAACATTTTTGCATCCATAAAATTAAAATAAATCTCCAATTTTTTAATAACAGGGCATTTGATAATTGAGTACTGGCTCTTTGTTTCCTAAGCAACGTGGCAGTGGTAGGAAACAGACAATAGTAAAATGCATAGACTCAAATTGATATTGTTTACTTATTTATTCCAAAAGAGGGCAGCAAAAGTCTATTTTATATAAATCCTCTGCTGTGTGCTGATGTCTCCTGGTCAGTGGTTGTTTTTGAGTAATTCATTCTTATTTTAAAGTCAGATATTCTTTTCCTCTACTCAAAATAGTAAATGAAAATAAATATCTGATAAATGAAAACAAGTTTAATGTGAAAAATATTTAGAAGAAAAATTTTAAAACCCATGATTTTACTGGAAGCAGGTAATTTATCAAAAGGAGAAAAGTCTCTTCAATGTTATGGTTTTCTTGTCTCTCTCTTATCAATTAAAAGCAGAATAAAAAATGGTTTTGTCTTTCATTTATTCTATGTTTCTTTTATTAGAGTATGTAATCACTGAAAAAATTTCATCCAGTTGTACATAAAGCATTAATATGCTTCTACTATAAAATGATTTAAAAGAGGAATATAATTTTTAACAAAATTTTGGCACTAAAAGTAGAGAAAACCTTTTGACTGAGAAATCACATATGATTTTAGGCTAACTTTGTATAACTGGTCTAATGGTGATAATCTGAAGCATGCTTCTGTGTGTTCATCTTCATTTTGCTGAGTTCCTCCTTAAAGAAAAATCCAGTCCTGAACTGACACCAACAGAGGAAGCAGCTGACTGCTTTTTCCTTCATAATTTTTTCTTACACACGTTTTTTTTTGACTCGAATTTCTATCCTTTAGCCATTTGAAAAATTCTCCTTTCATCTTAGTATAGAGTGTTTAATCTTAAAAATATCAAACATGCAATTAGATAGCTTACAAATCTTGGGGTTGAAACTCATGAGAAGTAAGAGGAGAGCTACAAAATATCTGAAAATGTCTACTTGACTTTCTGAGAAGCAACATGAATTTTATGGTCAATAACTAGTGCTTTCAAGAGGGATAGAAGGAAATAAAGAAGAAAAAGGGGGAGTATGGAAGCTTACTCTCTTCATTACAGTGATATCCTGTGCAGCTGTTCATGGTAATGTTGATGAAATGAAACATTTCTTCCATATTAACTCTTTCTATTATTGAGTTAATTTTTAAATTTGGTACCTTGACAAATTTTTAGAACATCTTATCTTTCATTGATAACTATGTCCTTAGCCAAATTGGGTAGTAATAACTGTTAATGAAAGAGGCAATCCGAAGACTAAATATTTCATGTACTAAGTATTGCGTGGAATGTGATCGCATAGTATCTGGCACACTCTAAACACTTTTTATTAACATTATTGTTGTTGTTATTCCTTTATAACTATCATCTCTTTCCCAGGCAGAGATCTCCTTCAGAGTGTGTCTTGACAATTGTGGCACATCCCTGGGAGAGAATGGGATAGGATTCCCGTGAGCCAGCCGGAGTTTGGTACAGCCTGAAGCATAGATAGCCATAGACAACATTTATTGACCACATATTATATGACAGACACCATGCTAAGTATGCTATGTGGATTTTATCACTTAGCCCATAAAAAGAAAACGGTAGTTCAGTGGTAGGACGTCTCCTTGTTATCCCGAAAAAGCACTGCTCATCAAGACTTTTAGGTCAAGAGGAATTAGTTCAGTGCAAGATAAGGGAATTGAAGGTTCCCCCCAGGCTCATCTTTCTAGAGCCTGTCTCCCTGCCTGGTTCTCTCACTCCATTTCTGGTGGCCAGTGCCTCATCACTTTTTTCTCACCAGTTTCGACATACATTCTTAGGACAGTATCAGAGTTTAGTCTTTTAGTCTTCTACTGTAAATTTAAGCTACTATGTTACTTTTCCCATACTCTACATCTTAAAACTTACTTAGTATTGTGGTTTAAGAGTCTTGCCATCAGGAAGGATGTTTTAAAACTAATCAATAGATGGGAGATATATGGGTGGTTTTAGGAGTGTGATGGGTAGCAGCAGCAAAATAGCCTTTCTGGATTTTCAAATCACAACATCTGTACAATTACTGCTCAGGTAACAGATAATTTCAGTCCTGCACAGCCAGACCTAGCTGCCTAGTCTACAGTACATCCTTTAATAAATTGTTGAATGGAGAAGAAATACACACCAGACATTTTACACACATTGGCTAATTTAATCCTCAAAACAATCCTGTGAAGTAAATACTGTTCTTATGCTCATTTTACAGTTGGGGAAAACTGAAGCAGAAAGGAGTTAGGTAATTTGCTCAAGGATGGTAGAGGACTTTTATGAACCTTGGCACTCTGGCTTTAGAGTCTAGAGCTCTCAGCCACCTCTTTTTTTAATCTCTCTTTTTTTAAAAAATTTCTCTTTTCCAAAGTTTCATCCATCTTTAGTACTCTCAAGTCTTTCTCTCTACTTACTCTATAAAGGACACCATTGGATTCCTTGGTCACAACTACTAGTTAGGGTGTCTAAATTTGATTTTCTATACCAACTTGCTACTGTATTTTCAAGTGTCTACCAGCACATCCACATAGATCTCCCAAACCTTCTCAACCCCAACAGGTCCCAAATTGAATTTATCTTCCTGCTAAGTCATTTCTTCTCTCATATTAATTGCTTGAAAGCTTCATCATCCATCAACCTATTAAATATCAGAAATTAGGGTTGTCTGTGTCTCTTAATTATTCCTAATGCTTCATATCTGTTTAATTACCAAATCTACCCCTTAAATGTCTTTTTTAAAAATTTCAGCTTTATTGAGGTATAATTGACCCTTAAATGTCTTTAAGCCCATCTCCTTTCTTCTCCTCTGCTGCTAAAACCTTTATTGAAATCTTCATGTATGTGTCCTAGATAGACTATTGCATCACTCTTTTCATTGCTATTACTGACACTTTTCTTACCTCCACTAATTCTTTTCCATAGTCCTGCCACCATCGTTATCCTTCTAAAAAATTATGATCTTGTGTAACTTATCTGTTTTAAAACAGGACATCAGCATCATTCTTTGCTTACAAGATAACCTTCTTCCTTTTGTGGCTCTCCACCGAAGTGATGAGGTCCTTCATCAGTATCATCTTCTGTGTCTTCTCCCATGTGTCCTGTGCTCCAGCCCCAATATATTTCTCATTTTTCCCAATACACTGCTCTTTCACATCTCTGGGTCCTTGCTCATAAGGTTTCCTGCCTTTAGATTGCCCTTCTGGAAAATTCATTCATCTTTCTAGCCCTGTTGAAATTACATGCCTCCTTCCCTAACACCTTCAAGAAGACTTAGTGCAATATCTTGACATCGAGTTTTCTTTTAATGAATTGATACTTATTTTGAGAAATTTGATGCAAACAAACATATTTCTAACATATAAGAAATTAAGAAGCATGATAATAAATTGAACTGTGAGGCCACAGAACAACTTATGAACTAGGTTATGGCGATTCCATTGAAGCTCCCAGATGTGCGTCCCCACTGCCTCCGTCCTGCCTGCAATTGAAGGTAGCCACTATGCTGAATTTGGGGCTTATGTTTCTTTTTTGTTCTAAAATAATGCAACCATGTATGCATGTATCTCTAAAAATGTAATGGACATATCTTCTTGTTTTTGAATTTTATTAAAATGGCATCATACTCTATGTAGTCTTTTGCCAGTTTGTTTCAATGCTTTATTTCTAATATTCTTCCCTGTTATTCCCTGTGGGCTGAGGATAATTTATTTTCACGACTGTTTTGTATTGCATTGTGAGACAATTTTACATTTGTTTATATATTCTCTTAAAGATGCATGTTTGGGTTTTCTCAATTTTTTTAAATATTAGGTTGCTAAGAGCACACTTGAACATTCCATGAATAAACACGGGCAAGAATCACTTTAGTGCGTATACCTAGGGTTGGAATTATTGGGTGGTAGAATATATGCCTGTTTAACTTTAGAAGAAAAAGGCAAACTCTTTCCAAAATGTATGTGTCAATCTGCACTCCCATCAACAGTGGGTATTTCTTCTTTATTGTATAGAATTTATCTGCTGGTATTCTCCAATGAGCAGTGAACCGTCAAGGTCAGGGACTATATCTTAAATACCTACCTCAGAGCTTAGTACATGGTAGGTGCACAGTGAATGTTAAATGATTAAATATACAGCAGCTTAAGTATCAGTTAGGACAAACATCAAGAAAATACAGATACGGGGCTTCCATGGTGGCGCAGTGGTTGAGCCTGCGCGTCGAGAGCCTGTGCTCTGCAACGGGAGAGGCCACAGCAGTGAGAGGCCTGCGTATCGCCAAAAAAAAAAAAAAAGAAAGAAAATACAGATAGGAAGTAAGGGCAAGAGAAGAAATTATTTCTTATTCAATTTAGGGCATGTCTTCAATTTAGCCCCAAATGTCTTTTCTTTTCTTCCCTCCCTGAAATAGTGGCAAAACCGTTTGGCCAGAACTAAAATTTGGATTTGTCTTTACAGGAGGATTGTTAATATTTACTAATTTACGTGGAAAAATTCCTCAACATTGTGAATATTTTATACCATTTGTTGATATACTATTTTGATTTTAGAAACTTTTCATATTCATATTGTCTTTAGAAAAAAGATTCTGTTAAGTTTGTGGAAAACTTTTATGTAGAAGTGTGCTTTTTAAATTTTCCTTTTACCGTGTTTCCTGATCATTTTGTTAAAGGGTATATATTTAAAAAAGAATTCAGCATTTATAGAGCTTTGCTTTCCACAAGTACACTTGTATACTCATATTATTAATATGATATTTTCCTAAACTCATGCTGTGAGTTAAATAGAGGGAATAGACTTTAAATCTAGATTTTTGAAGAAAGTAAACCATTTGTCCTTTTATGGAGAAAGTGCTCCTGAGAATTGCCAGATTTATAAATGAGAAAGTAAAGAAGTCAGTTTATCTCACCAAGTCTCACTGTGTCCTGCAAGATTTTCTTTTCTTAAGACACTCGATTCTTTTCATGTTTACTTGAAATTGCCCCTGATTAATATTTTAAAAAATGTAAACATCAGCTTTTACGAAGGCTAAGTGTAGAATTGGATACTCTGCACATAGGGAATTTTTAATAGTTGCAGAGGCATTTTTGTCAGCAGTTTTTGTGCTATTTAAAAGATCAGTGTCTAATGGGATTAAGTTGGATAATCAAATAACAAACTGAGATCTGGGTACATGGTTTGATGCCTGTGGAGTACTTCCTTGATGAATATAAATGAAAAGTGTCTCATAGTTTGGGGCAGAAGTCACCATGTCACTATGCATGGCATTTCTGCTAAGTCAGCACCTTGGCATGAAATTGAGACTCAGATAAGGGGTGGACTGATAAGAGAAGAAGAAAGCTGACACGGATTCATACTAGTGCAATGGGAAATGTCATGTGATATTTTGATCAACAGTAGTTTGGAAATATTGAAGAAAACCAACTAATGCGGACAATCATAGCTAAAATCAGGTTTTAGTTTCTTAATAGGCTGTATCCTGGACCAACTCTTTGACCAACGATTTGCATAGCCTTTTCCTTCCTTTTCATTCTAGAGCTTGCTTATTATTCCTTAGAATGGAACAAGAATGAGTGCTGCCTATACTTACAGTTTCATGCTCTATTTTACCCCAAGAATTCCTTCTTAGTGTTTATATTTTCTCTAAAAATGGTCATTTGGGTATTCACAACTTCTTAATTTAGCTTTGAAACAATTTAAATTATGGGAAGTAAAAAGTTCATCTATTATCACCTGTCATCATATAAATAATATATATAATCATATTTATGTGTGTATGCATGTGATATATAAATATATATATATGTAATAGTTGTATGAATGGTTGCAGAATGAATTTATGAATGTATATTTTAACTGAACTTTATTTCAAGCTTTTCATGTCTTAATTTTCAAACCCAAAATATTCCATCTAGTAAACTGTTTAATAATGTAATCATCACTTTATTACTAGCCATTTGGTTTTATCCTTCCCTGTTACTTCTTGTATTTTAACCTCGCAGCATCTAAAGACATGGTTTTTCATTGCTTGTGTCTTATAGATTTGTTTTAGGCAATGTGGTGACAAAGATAAAGGTTTTCTCGCAGGTGTTCCACATCTTTGTAAAATACTCTCATTTCCCTCCTGGTCTCTTCCTTCTTGTGGTCAACTATAGGATCACTAACCTCATGCTCTTCAGTCTCGCTGGTTAAAAAAAGGCAAGTGGCAAATCATTCGTATTTTAGGAAGATTAATCTAATGTGTAAACTGTATAGAAAAGTGTAAGGAATGGTTTTCTAGTGAATTCTGCATATTGTGCTATCATGTTGGCTAAATTATTTAAGATCAGATGACTTTCCAATGACCAGAAAATAATCCTATACAGGCGACCTCACTCTTTCTCTTTAAGACTGGTCAGAGCCCTAGTTCCTACAGTCTTTTCATAAGATGTATAAAACTTGACCTTAAAAATGAGCTGAAGCAGAAATTGACACACCAGTGTAAAGCACCTGTACTCCAATAAAATAAAAAAAAATTGAGCTGAAACCAATTTTTTTTTTTTTTTTTTTTTTTTCGGTACGCGAGCCTCTCACTGTTACGGCCTCTCCCGTTGCGGAGCACAGGCTCCGGACGCGCAGGCTCAGCGGCCATGGCTCACGGGCCTACCGCTCCGCGGCATGTGGGATCCTCCCGGACTGGGGCACGAACCTGTGTCCCCTGCGTCGGCAGGCAGACTCTCAACCACTGCGCCACCACGGAAGCCCTGAAACCAATTTTGTGACTGTTTGGCTCTTCTTGTAAGTTCTCCATATCCTCATTGCGCATCTTTATGTGTCACAACAAGATTCTAGTTCTCCTTTATGTAACATTTAAGTTATACGCGTGAAATATGATATGGAAAGTTATCTATCTAGGATAAGAAAACCTGTATAGTAAATAAAACTCGATGTTGTATTTACTTCATATTCTGTACTGGGCTCTCATAGTTGGTGCAGTTTTATTGAGAACCAGCTTATAACGTTTCATAAAGCATTTTAATGGCTTAGATGATTATTAATTCAGTATGAAATTTGCTGCAGGAATATATATAGTCTTGACCAGCCCACATACATTTTTACTAACTACAATGTTGATTCATGATAAAGTTTCATATACTGTGAGTCTTGAATCCCTCTTAAGTGAAAAAAAGACAAATTGAATTTCTTTTTAGTATAACATAGTTCTCAAATCCCTATCTAATTTCTCTGGTAATGTCTGCTTTCAAAGAAATTAATTGGATACAAATTATTTCTTAATCAAAATATTGTCAAATAATTTCCAAATGTTTATAATTTTTTATGGTCGTATTTGTTGGCTTTATTTTTAAAAAATATCTATTATAATTTATTTTACGTATATAAACATTTCTAGTGGTTTTCTTTGAAGAAGAAATTTTACAAAATAAGTATGTTTGATTTAATATATTTGAGTTGAAGTGAATGTAGAGCTAAAGAGATTTTGCAGAATTAATTACATTTCATTAAGGGCTCTGTATCCTCTTTCTCTCCCTCACTGTCTGTCTTTTTCTCCCCCCGAACCCTCCACCTCTCTCTATTTGCATCTTATCTTTCCTCTCTCATTCTCTGGCTGATGATCTAGTGAGGCCAGGTACATCAAAAACTGAGTATCAGGGTGTGAAAGCTTAGAAAAAGGGCAGGAAGAGCAAACTTAAGTTATGCTTCAGGCCTGTATTTTCAGGTAAATCTTCATTAGCAATATATTGATATTTGCAGTAAATTGATATTTGCAATAAATCATTAGCAATAAATTGATAATTTAACCTAAGGGACAATTTACAAACCCTTGCATCTAGGATATATGGCCATGGCATCAATGTAAAATTGGAGAACTAAATATTATGGAGAACAGATGTAAATTTAGATCTATTTTTCTTATATTTGTTTATCCATATCAAATTCTACCATGATGCTGATAGGTGCTAAGAGACTGGAACAAAGAAAGAAAGAAGGAAGATGATGGGTTTGAGGGGTTAAATATTGTTATAAATTCTTCACTGCCACAGGTGAGTCCAGATATTGCTCAACTTGAATCTGAGCTGGGCCTGTGACTACTTTGGTGAATAAAGTATGGCGGCGGTAATACTGTACTGGTTCTGATCCTAGAATTTAAAAAGACAGGCAGTTTCAATTTTCTGCTTCTTGAAACCTAGCTGCCATGCTGTGAGGAAGCCCAAGCAGTAGCAAGGAGGGGAACCATACGAAGTATAATTGAAGCCCCTTGCTGACAGCCCCAGCTGAGCTCCCAGCCTACAGACAAAATCAACTTTCCAGACGTGTATGAGCCTTCTTGGAAGTGCATCCTCCAGCCCTGATTGAGTGACCCCAGCTGATGCCACATGCAGCAGACATGAGCTGTCCTCTGCAAGCCCTGCCCACATTGCAATATTATGAGCAAATAAATGATCATGTTATTTCAGCCACTAAGGTTTTCAGTGTCTTGTTACACAACAATAGATAACTGAAACCGTGGGAGATGACATGTAGAGGTGGGTTTCAGGTAATGCAGGCCTTTCCAAGCCATGTTTGGAATTTTTGTTTTGATTCAAACAGCAAAGGGAAGCCTTGACAGTGTCAAAGGAGTGATTTGAATTTTCCAAAGGTTTTTGTGACTGCACTGTGATGAATGGATTGGAAACATCATGGTGAAAGAATAATAGTGGATCTATGGAGATCCGTTATGAGGGTATTTTAATTGTCTAGGTGAGAGATTATATAATTTTGAGTGCAGACAGTGGAGATGGTTGAAATAGCACAAAGTAGATGGGTTTGGCAGATATGTCAGTGACGAAACTGAGGAATTTGTTGATGATGCAGTGATACTTTGTTGCTATTTTAGTCATTGTGTACTCTTTGATTGGGTCTGAGTTGCCCAGTTGTTTCTCTGAGATTAGGCGATGATGACTCTTGGTGAAGAGACTGGGTGAATCAGAGGGGATTCTCATATCCTCTAACAAAATTTAAACCAGTATAGAGTCCTTTGTATCCCAATCCCAATCTGACTTCCCTGTGGAGAGTAAGAGGAGAAGTAAGGAGGAAGAAACATGGACTATTGTGGCAGAGAGAAGCCATTACCCTGTGTGGTCCATGACATATCTTAGTTGGTTTACTGAATGATGCTTATAATCAAAACTCATATGAATATATAGGATACATATTTTGGCAATTAGATAAGAAGTTTCCCAATAATCTAAATATGAATTTATGAATAAACTAGTGAGGAAAATGAAGCAAATCCTGAATAAACTCAGAAATAGTACATAATTGTCAGCTGTTATTCTAGATGTTTATTGGAATTATTAGGTCAATTATTTGAGAAACCCATACACTCATTCAACAAATATTTATTGAGTTTGCTACTATGTGCGAGGAACTGTGCTTATTGAGTGTATGTATATTTCTTGGAAGAGTGAGATCCTGAATAAGATTATTCTTCATGACTTTCATGAGCTTACAATCTAGTGAAGAAGATATAATATTTGATTTTAAAAATTTAAATGATAGTACTGTACAAGCAAGATTAGTAAAAAATTCAGTTCAAATAAAATTCTAACACTTAACTTGGATTTCTTTGCAGTCTGAATTTCCTCTTCAGAGAAGTTTTAAACAATATTGTTAGTAAACACCTTATTTTTTATTTAGTTATAAGTAACATTTAATGTTATGTTAGTTTCAGGTATACAAGATAGTAATTCGATTTTTTTTTTTTTTTTTGCGGTACGCAGGCCTCTCACTGTTGTGGCTTCTCCCGTTGCGGAGCACAGGCTCCGGACGCGCAGGTTCAGCGGCCATGGCTCATGGGCCCAGCCGCTCCGCGGCATGTGGGATCTTCCCGGACTGGGGCACGAACCCGTGTCCACTGCATCGGCAGGCGGACTCTCAACCACTGCGCCACCAGGGAAGCCCTGTAATTCGATATTTTTATACATTATGAAATGATCATTGCAGTAAGACCCATTACCACCCATCACCCTACAAAGTTATTACAATATTATTGACTATATTCCCTATACGCACATTACATCCCCTTGACTTACTTGTTTTACCGCTGGAAGTTTGTACCTCTTAATCCCCTTCACCTATTTTGTCTGTCCTCTCACTCTCCTTGCCTCTACTAATTTGTTCTCCGTATCTGTATTTTGTTTTGTTTGTTTGTTTTGTTTTTAAATTTCTACTAAATCAGCATCTTTGATATTTTGGAATAAGTCCTGAAAAATAGTATTTGCTCTCAACCTAGTTAATCTCTTGCTACCCAGACTCTAGATCACTTGCCTCAGTCACTAACTGTTTTTGAGACATTAGGCAAATTGTAATCTCTCTGTGCCTCTGTTTTTTATTTGCTTATTTCTTTAATCTCATAAATACCTGGTTTAGTTTCAATTAAGATTATGCAGTAGATTAAAGATGACAGTGTGTGCTTTTAAAGGTGAAAGCTCTGAACAATTATTTAAAAAATAAATTACTTGTATTTTAAAAATGCATATTATATATGAAGTATCTTTAACATATACGTATGCATATGTATTTTCTCAGGTGACAGTGGGTAGAACCAGATGTGAGTGATTTTTACTTACATGAATAATAAGACAATGATTTACTTAACCCCCTCTTTTATTCGGGTTAAAGTTAAGAACAGAATAAAAGAATTATGCTTGGAATGTATTGAGTAGGTAAAGTGTAGGAAAGACTAGAAAAACTTTATGCCTCTGTGCCTTCTTATCAATGCTGTTGATGGGAACGAAATTAATCTTTTTGTCCCAATACTTCATTGCCATAAAAAAATACTGTCTATTCGATTAATTTGGTAGATTTGAAATACTAAAGAAATTAAGGATCTTGCTGTCTAACCCAAGACATTGTAAGCCAACAGCCAATCACCAAAGAATCTGCAGTTTGGACATTGGTGAGTAGAATTAGCTGCTGCAAAAGACAGAATCTTTCTTTCCTCGAACTTCTCTGGGAAGTGTTCTGGCTGAATCACACCATGGATTAGCTCAGGTAAATGCTTCCTTTTCTCTTTTCTTTTTTAGCACATAGGACAAGTGTTACAGTGTGGTATTGTCAGCTATCTCCTTGGCAGTATTTGGGAATCTAGGTACCTTGGAGTGTTTAACTTCATCTTCTGAATTATGATCAAACAGCGGGACAATATGTTTTCATTTGGCTTTACTGCTGTTAAGTCATCATGATCATTTCATTAGGAGTAATGGGTCTCTTAGAATAGCAAAGCTGAGCTCCTGTCATTCTTTTCCATATGTATTTCACTCCAAGTCTTTCATAAAAACTTACAAAGACTGTCACCTAATCACAATATGATGGGAAAAACAGAGCATATTACACAATTTTTTTTTTTTTTTTTACATCCAATACATTTTTGTATGAGCAGCATGCATTTTCACTTGGCTCAAGGCCTAGCAGGCCCATCTGGGCTTTCCTGTACTGCTAAGAGCAACATGAATTGCTACTTTATATCATACACCTGTAATACCTAATATACCAATAACGGATGGAAACCATTCCCTTTTCCCCGAAATACTTTTCTGAGTAAGAGTTTCATGGTTTGCTAAAATTCTTACCAAGTAATGTTGGCAACTCTTGCTGTTTTTTCTGTCTAAAGTTTTCATGTGACAGCTGGAAACTTTCATATTTCTAGAGAGAAAAAAAAAATTGACAGAAGTTAAATAAGAGGGCTTTACCTGTCAAGACTGGGGACATAAAATTATGTGTTTTCCTGCAACATTTGATGACATCATTATTACCTAAGTGGAAAAGGAATAATATGCTTTGAAAACCTTAAGTTGGTTGAGAAAGATGTATTAATATCTTAAAAATTTACTTTTCTTACTGCTTAATCAGGGCTAAACCTGTTTGCAGCTCAGAAACTCTGCTAAAACAGCTGAACCATTTCCACCTGGTGACAGAGCAATTGTTAATTGGAATTAGTTGCAGGGCATTTGGGTATTTTAATAACATTAAACCAAATATTTATTTCAGCTGCAAAGATGGAAGGAACGGTTATTTGGAAATGTTTTCTATTGAAGTACTGTTTTTTTCAACTATAAAAACACAAGTATTGGGCTTTCTTTCTGAAAAGATATTTTATGTGAAAAGTACTTGTCATTTTAAACCCCATATTATTGTATAATCTTTGGATGAAGATATTGCTGTGGATGGACCATAGAAGGATGTATGCCATCTTCATTATGATAAATAGTACAAATTTGAGAAATGGCTCTTCAAATTTGTAAATTCAGCCTTTGATTTCAGAGTTTTAAGTTGATTGATCAATATGATAATCAAACGAGTAGCCTTCTAATTACCTGATCGATATAAACCATTGTAGACAGTACTAACAGCAAGTTTTGTGGTTTTCTTTTTTAAGTCAATATTTCTAATGTAAAATTAGGTCACAGGCAGCAAAATGAAATGTCTAACAGAGCATGGAATAAGTCTTTAAATTCCTATCCCTGATCTAGTCATTATAATAGAATCACAGTTTGCTTTCAATTTCTTGTTCCAAAACTGGCTTGAATTTTCCTTTTCCTTTTGCCATTTACACTGAACAGATTTGCAGCTTACCACTCCTCTTTAAATCTCTAAAGCCTTAAATTTTATGCTATTGTGTGTGTATTTCTTACTGAACAAATCAATTCAAGCAACCTCTTATTAACAATGTACATTTTTAGAGTTTCTAGATCTGATGGGTTTTAGACTGAGAGTAGAAATTGTTCAGAATGTAAACAAGTATTTCTCAATTTGAGTTTTTAAATATCTCATCATTGATGCAATTTTGTCTCTAATTTTTTCACTAGTAAGACTGACATTATCTAGTCAACTGACATGGGTCACTGGGAAATCAGTATATTAGAACATTTGTCTATTATTGACCTGAAAAAAATTAAAAATAGCATTTAAGAGGTCATTGTCTTCATATCCTATTACCGATTCCAAATGTTCATTTCTCTTTATACATGTCCTTGGGTTTCATTATAGAGAAGGACTTTTACTGATGATATTTTGTTCCCTTTCCTTATCTGATTAAAAAATCAATTCGGGTGCACTCTTTCATGCACGCATGCATATGTATACATAGATAGGTATGGTATACATTTTGCACAACACTTGGAATGGAGGCATTCCCTCCATTTGTTATTATTGCCACCCGAGTAATCTGCCAACATGCAAGCTTTCTATCAACAACGTGTTAAAAATTCTCAACTCCTAACCAGACTAAAAGAAGAACTAACTATATGCAGACATTTCATGTTTATAATAATATGAAAAGATAAATTATTAATTATTAATCAAAAGGCCAATTTCAACTCTGGCTCTGCTCTTAAATTTATTTATTTCTACAAGAATATAGTAATTCAAGGGAAGAGAACAGAATAGATATTACATTTACCTGGAGAACCTGCAAAAATACCCCTGCCTGGGCTCCATCCCAGAACAATGGGATCAGAGTCTCTGGGGTGGGGTCCAGGCAGGAGTACTTTTTCACAGTTCCCCAGTCTGAAAACCAGTGCATTAGGTACCCTCTTTGAATTTTCCCTTGCTTAATTTCAATCATGTTTCTTCTGCTTAACCAGATATGTCTCTTTTCTGCACTAGAATACACTGCTTGCATGCAGCCAGTTGATGTTCAAACTTTAACTCACGAAGTCCCTTTGAGCATGTAGATATTTGATTTTAGCATGAATTTATTTGCCTACAGACTGTAGAGGTCTTGAGATTAAGAAATCCACCTAGTTCTCACACAAATAAACAAACAAAGATATAAGCAAACAAATACAAAGACAAAAACTTAAGCAACAATTGGGGGCTCATAATTACTGTCCATTGTTCCTACAAATGAAATTACTCTTATTTTATAGAAATTGTTTTTAATTTTCTGGGTGACCAACCATCCTAGTTTGCTCAGGATTGAGGGGTTTCTTAGGATATAGGCTTTCAGTTGCAAAACCAGGAAAGTCCTGAGCACACTGTGTGAGCTGGCCACTCTACTTCCATTTCCTTAATTTAAATTTACTGATCCCAGCTCCCTGTGTAAATGAGTACCTAATTGAAAGGCTTCTACCTGTTAACCTAGGTAAATTTCAGAAATCCTAAAAGTGGCAAAAGTAGTCTTCTAGCTGAAAAAAGAGCATTTTTAAGATTAAACATTTAGGAAGAGTAGAAGAAGAAGGTTGAGCTGAATGATAGCTGATCTTTCTCTCAGCTGAAATATCTTGTTATTAATTACAGGGAAATGCTACCTTTTGCATCACCTGAAACTTGAGACAACTATTTAGAATTTAACAACAATCTCGCCTTACTATCCTCCCTGATAAATTAAATTAAATTAATTAATTTAATTCAATAAATGCTGGACACCAGTGGGAATACACAGGTCATTCATATACAAGAACTCCTTCTTGCCCTCAAGGAATTCATAGTACAGTTGATAAAGACCATCCATGATGGCAAGATTACAGGGATCCTTGGACTGTGCTCTTAGCAGGTATAAATGATTAAAGTTTACTACAAGGCTGCTCTTTATGTGGGTACTTTCATTCTCCAAACAAATCCCATTTATTATCTGTTTCTGTACTTGATTTTTAAGTTGTCTAGACAGGCTGCTTTGGCAACCATCTGAGATGGTTTTGCTCAAAGGACTTTGCTGTTCCCATAACAAGGAAACCTGGCCGGGTGACCTGTTGCTGGGCTTTGATGATATTTGTTCCTTTGTTATTTGATCTTTTCCAGTGTTTGACAGAAGCTGGTGCAAAAAGAAAACTGGGGGGAGACATATCTTGGCAAATAGCAAGAGGAGAAATGGGAAGGAGGTGCAAACTTTTCTATTTTGAATTGTAAACTTAAAAGTGTTCAGACTAGAGGAGTTTCAATCCAACTCCTCTCCTTACCAGGTATAAGAAATTCGGTGTGCTACTGAACTCCCTAAACCTGTTTCTCATTTCTCAGATTGCAATGGTTATTCTAACTTTTTCATGGGGTCGTTGGGAAGATTTAATGAGATATTGCATGGAAAGGGTATAGCCCGATTCCTGGAACATAGTTAATAATAAATATGTAGATTTGTGTTGTTATAGGTATAATTCCTCTGTGCGTACCTTTAGAGCTTCCTAAAGATTGCCAAGTCTTTTGTGTGCTTAATAGGTTTAAAATAATTAGAAATGATTTGGGATTTTCTATATCTCCACAGTATCTTTAGAAATAGGAGGCAACAAACCACATTACTATAATAATATTAAATAGAGCTATGTGAAAATCACAGTGGACCGAATTGTACAAAACAGAAAACGTTTAAATCTGGAACTATGAGGCCATGAGTAGTATTTGACTGTTTCTAATCAGGGAGCTCTCCCCCTACTTTTTGAAATTATATCAACAAAGTAATTATCAAAATGCATTTTCCAAGCTCCTTTTTTGTATATATATTTTAATTTATATGTGGATATATTTAAATACTTGGAATTTAAGTTTCATTTTTAATACTCATAAAGAAACTTGGCAGCAGCAGCATGTGTGTAAATGCTGTAGAAGGGAGCTCTACTTTTTGTAAAGACAGGAAAAGATAGATACGTGAGGATACATGAACTGGCTGCTGTCCAAGAAGCAGGAATCAGGAGTGCTGACGGGGTTAATGACAGCTAGTGAGGCAATGCTGCTTTTCTGCACCAGAGATTCTGAGGCTGCTTGCTGGAGCCATAAGCTCCATAATTCTATTTCTCTTCTGCTTTATCTATAGAACTTAATACTTATAGCCCCATTCCTTGGATTAGCAGCTCGGAATTTGAATTAACAATGCTTCAGTTGTCTTATTTTTAAGATGCTTTACCTAAAAAAACAACACAAACATTACCTTTCAGATTTTTAGCTATCCGGTTTTAGCAGGGTGTTATTTCTGGTGGCAAAGGGCTTCTGACATTGCTTTGGAATTGCCTCCTTTTGTTGTATCAGCCTCAGGTCACTGGAAATGAATAGAGGCTTTGAGGATGACAAAGACGAAGAGGTGATTTGTGGGCCAGTGCATCAAAAACTGGAACAGGTGGATGTGAGAGAAGCGTCCTCTGGCCCCATACTCGGCACCGTCACTTTTTTCCTTCAAGGAGCCCAGAATGTTCAAGCATGAAAAGCTTCCAATCTATTTCTGACATAGAAAAAAATACCTTTTTTTAAAACAAGTGTTTCCCTTAAATACCCAGTTCTCCATCTAGAGTGAAGTGGATGGATAATTGGATTTAAATGAATGTAGAGGTTGGAAAGGATGAAAAAAATTTCATTGTGCTATTTAAAACTCTCAAATAGTTTTTTTGTTTAGGGATTTTTTTTGTTTGTTTTGTTTTTAAGGAATGGAAATGTGGTTGCTTTGCTCTTTAAAATATAGCCTGATGAGAATTTTATCTACTGAGATCTGAATGAAATTGAAGTTTTGGAAAATCCTTAGCTTACTAAAACTCGAGTCTGCATACCAGTTTCTGTTATTAAATGAATATTTGCAGCCTCAAATAAAGCAAAAGAGCAGGTGGATTATCTCAGAATAAAAACAATTCGTTTTACTTTTATGAACTAATATTGATAAGTGCTCCACCATAAGAACTGCATCTCTATTGAAGTGTCCTAGGGTCAGTTTCACTTTTGCACAATACGGCAATTATAATCATTCACCAAGAGAGAATTTTATAACTCAGTATGTCCTGTTAGGTTTTCACACAGCTGTGTGGTTTTTGTTTATTTCTCTATTTTCAAAGTCTCTTGTGTATTTAATCATGACGTTTTCCTTCATATAATTTTATTCTCAATTTGACTGATTTGTTACCGGATACCTTCAACAGAATCAGATGCCTGTTCCTTCTCCCTGTCTATCAGGAGGGCATGTTGAAATGTTCTCATCCTGAGATGCCTAGGTGAAAACATCTTATTTTGGCATTTGGTTACTTTTATTCTTTTTTTTTTCCAGTATGCAGGCCTCTCACTGCTGTGGCCTCCCGCTGCGGAGCACAGGCTCCGGACGCGCAGGCTCAGCAGCCATGGCTCACGGGCCCATCCGCTCCGCGGCATGTGGGATCTTCGCGGACCGGGGCATGAACCCACGTCCCCTGCATTGGCAGGCGTACTCTCATCCACTGTGCCACCAGGGAAGCCCGGTTACTTTTATTCTTTTTCACCTAAGTTCTGTATGATACTGCAGTATGCCGAGCAACTGTAAATTGTGGACGTGTACCCTTAACATTGTACTCCTAGGTTTCTGGATTCTGAGTTTCATCATAGACAAGAACAGTTACATTAAATTCCCCTCCAAGTCTCGATGAAGCATCTATAAACAGTAATTTATTCAGCAACTAAAAGAATTAAGAGCAAATCAGAAGGAGGGGTGGGGAGGGGCTAGAAAAGACCCCGCTACAGTATTATTTAAAAAGACTAAAGGACGTCTAGAAACTTACTGCTCAGTATCAGCTCAACCTCTTTAAATCTTGTTTACAAGTCAAAGTTTATATTTCCATACGATATGTATTGTAGGAGTTTCAAACAGCAAAATTCTGTGAATCATTTTCTTTGATCAAAAGCTATACCTCATCAAGGTAATGAGTTTTATGCCACAAAGTTTGTTCTTTTTTTCTTTCAGCTTTAAGTACAAAATCAGTCTTCAGTGATGTGCTCAGAATCATGCAGCTTTTCAGAATGACATTATTTTTTTTTTCCCAAGGGGTCACTTCATTTTAAGGATAACTGCAGAGTAGACTTAGGTGTAATTTCATTCCTTCTTCTTCTGCAAAGCTGCAGGTTAAACTCAACATGACAGTGTGACCGATATGCTTGCTAAATTTGCACTAACATATGCAAATTTAGGGAGGAATTATTTATCAGGGAGTAATACACTTAAGTTTTTTAATAAAGAGAAGTCTAATAAGCATAGAGGGGAGAGCTCTGTGTGAAACTGGTGACAGATCGGAATCATTTGCTAAAGGAAATCACCTCATGTGGAAATTCTACTGTATGTAGAACAACCTTCTTGAGTTTGATAGGAGAGGCACAGATGCGGCAAAGGCTTCATTGACCTTCAAATTTCTGCCTCGTGATTGAAGAGGAGGCATCCTCCCGCAGTGGGTTGGATCAGTGCCTTTCTGCTCTGCCTACCTGATTCAAATTGAACATAGTTATCGTTGGCCAAAGTCAGAAAGACTTCCCCATGGGACCAGTGGGCTCTGGGTTTGATCTAAGTTAGTTGTCCCCATCGGAGAGGTTTACCAAGTTTTACCAAGTTGATGCTTGTCTGTTGTTCAACACCCTTCTTCCCCCTTTCCTTAAGACTCAGGTCCACTCTTCTACATCTTTCTTAGTTCTTGAATAGAAAACCAATTTTTTAAGACTAAGTAACTCCAGCGAAACTTTCATTTTGCTTAAAGCTGATCATTATAAGCTCATGCTACATTGTACCTTATGGTTTGTAAAGAGTTTTCACATATGCCAGTTTGCATTAGAGAGTCAAAAATAATCCAGCATATAGATTATATGAGTCACATATACAGAATATATCTATTCTACCCTCCAGATCATTATGCTGACTCGTTTTTAACATGAACAAACACTTAAGTGTTTTTCTTTCTGATGATGATACTTTAGATTTGGTTTGGTTAAATGTTTTTATTCATTCCTCTGTTTAGATAGATGTTTGGTTTTAAATTCCAAAAAAAGGTGGGAGTGGTAGTGCCCACAGGCCAATCTATTACAATATATTTCTGTTATTGGGTGTCTTATACATATTGTTTTGTGCTGACTCTTCTCTTGGAGCAGTAGCTGTCAGAGGACTATGGAGGTCTCTGATTCCTCCAGGTATTTCTCTGTGACCTGAGAATTGAGCCAGGTAAAATGATACTGATTCTGTTTTCTATTTTTCTTTTTCTTCTTTGATTTATTTACGAATCAATGCAAATGTAAACTGTTGATTTTCGAATATGAACTTTCCATTATGGCTTTGAATGTATATTAAATAAATTTATTTATGTATTTATTTTTGGCTGTGTTGGGTCTTCGTTTCTCTGTGAGGGCTTTCTCTAGTTGTGGCAAGTGGGGGCCACTCTTCATCGCGGTGAATTTATATTAAGAAGTCACAAAATGAACATTTGAAAACAGGCTGCCAATAATGGTTGTTTTCCTAATGAAAAGTTTTATCTGATTTCTAGGTTGTTTAGTTAATACTTGCTTGTAATAAATATTCTGTAAATTGTTTTTTTATTATATATTCTGTAATTTTTATAAAATCAGTTATATAGTTTCTTTTTTAAGATTAGCAAGTAAGGTTTTTTAATTGAAGTATAGTAGATTTACAATCTTGTGTTAGTTTCAGGTGTACAGCAAAATGATTCAGTAATACAAACACATATATATTCTTTTTCAGATTCTTTTCCTATATAGTTTCATTTTTAATAGCAGAACAGAGCTTTTGAAGGGCTAGCTTCTTCACGTGTGCCACGGCACATTCTAATTCTCTGACAGAATTCTTCACTTTGCAGTATAATTGCTTTTTTATGCATCTGTATCTTCTACTAAGACTGTGAACATCTTGAGGGCAGAGACTCTGTATTATTTACTTGTGATTCCTTAGAATCTTTTATTAGTTACAGTTGTGGTCTGGGAACAGCAAGGATTCTAAGGAACCTCAAAAAAATGAGCTTGATTTGGAAAAAAAATGAGTAAAATTTTCTTGTTGAAACCATTCTACTAAGATTATTTGGATAACTTAAGATTATTTGGATGACTTTTTTTTTTTTTTTACCTACATGTGTTTATGACTTTTTCTTCCTCCTTTCTCCATTTATAAGATAATGGACTTGAGCACAAGTAAATAAACTGATGGGATGTTATGAGCCTGATTTAAGAATGTCTAGGTCCTGATCATCTGAGAAATCGATTATCCTACAGGAGGTTACACTCCTTCTCGTTTCTACTGCATAAATTGCACTGATAGAATTGAAACATTTATTACCTACCAGGGCCCTTACCTTTATAATTTCTTATTAAAATAAGAGGACTTCTGACCATGATTTTATATACACTGAAGGAAAAAAAAATGACAGGCATGTTCCTAATCCAGTCATATTTTAGAGGCAAAGTGAATGAATTCCAGATTTAGATTAATTTTTAGAATTAAAAATCAGATCAGTAAATACTTTATTGAAGAATGATGACTCCTTTGCAAGATATGGTTTTAGCTATATTCAACATGGAATGCATGTTATTATTGGCAAGATGATTCTTCAGTTAGAACATACTCTTTCAAGGGAAATTTAGAAGATATCCTATGTTTAGTCACCTAACATGGGAAAACTAAAGTTTTCATGTTTAATTCCTGCTAATCTACATCACATACAGTCAGACTGAGGTACACAGGCCTATGTAGAAGGTTATGTTTTGAAAAAAAAAATGCATCTGTGGCACATTTACTGTCATCCTTATGTCTGAATAAGATGATACCTTTTTATTATAAAGAAGGCAGAACACAATTTTAAAGAACAACTTTTGATAATCTGACATAGCGTTAAATGCTCTCATCTTTTGGAGAGGTACATGTGTAATGAGGTTACATCTATTTATTTTGGTTTGTATGAAAGATTCATAGAACTTTTTGCTTTTTTAAAAATTTATTTATTTATTTTAACATCTTTATTGGAGTATAATTGCTTTACAATGGTGTGTTAGTTTCTGCTTTATAACAAAGTGAATCGGTTATACATATACATATGTTCCCATATCTCTTCCCTCTTGCGTCTCCGTCCCTCCCACCCTCCCTATCCCACCCCTCCAGGCGGTCACAAAGCACTGAGCTGATCTCGCTGTGCTATGTGGCTGCTTCCCACTAACTATCTATTTTACATTTGGTAGTGTATATATGTCCATGCCACTCTCTCACTTTGTGAACTTTTTGCTTTTTTCACACACTTACTTTTGTTCTATAATTGGCACCCTGAAATACAGTGATAAATTTCCAAATTTTAGTTTTCTTGTCAAAAATGTCTCTGTGTTTATAGTATATGCACCAGAGAGAGCAAACTACTATTTTTGAAAAACTGATATTAAAAACCCTTGTGAAAGCTCTATAAAAGCAGTGGATTTTATTTCATGAATCAAATCCACTTTAGCTTTTCTGGTTCGGCTGAACTAAGATTAACATTTCAGATAGAGGAAAAATCTGCCTTGATGCCTTCATTTTATTAAACTAGAGTTGACAACATAGAATCCATCCTGCAATTAGAAAAGGCTGCCTTTAGTTTTAGTGGTGCAATATTGAATTTCAATGTCATTATAGTTCCAGCTTTTATGTACTAGTTAAGCCAAGCAAAATTGCTACTGAAAATTAGGCTTTTTTCTTTTTCTTTTTTTTTTTTTAATAATGAGCTTACACTAGTTTGAAACAAAGCCCATCTCTTTCAATCCTTGCCTCAACATGGAATCAGGCAAGCCATGAGGGGTCATTGTATTTCTTATACAATGCTGTCTTAAAAATTTAGAAACTTACTATTTCATTTATCAATATTACCCATTGGCACTCATTATTTTGAAAATAACTCAGATTATATTTTTGGAAGAAAAAATTTAAATCCATCTGTGGTACTTTGACAAGAGTGGCTGACTGAAATCATTATTCTTGACCTGGTTCAGTAACTATGACTTTAGTGAGCCTATGGGTTCAGGTGATTACCTACCATTGTTTTTAGTAAAGTTCAGCACAATCTAAAAGAAAGACAAAATGAATGTGAATATCCTACCCAGCCAAAGGTTGTGATGGTGGGCTGGCCTGACACTAGGTAGATGAGAGAAAGCTGTGTTGGGAATGCCTTACACTCCTAGAATTTGTTGTAGCAGAGGGAGCCTGAGATTTTCTGTGGACCAGAATTAGATCATGCAGACAAAAGGGAACACTTGGAGGGGTGATGGGACCCAGACGGGAGCTTCTTTGTGGGCTAGACTTTCAAAACCAGAGGCTGAGGACAAGCTAAGTGCCTGCTCAAGAAGAGATCTTCAGTTGAGGGATCTCCATAAATGAGTGGGTTCCTGAAGAATGGATAGAACACCCTGGGTGTGGAAGATCCCTTGCTGGATGTCCTCAGACCACCAATGCTAGAACCCAATAGCATTGTCAACTGAGACCTTTCTTGTTATCTCTCCTTCCCCAGTTACAATTCAGTAAGCACAAGGTGTAGTCTGGTGGAAAAGAGAAAGGAGAACAGACTTGAGACAGGATGGAATAGACAAGAATCTAATCACACCCCCTTTCCCATGACAGGATTTGAATGACATGCTAATCATTTCTTATCATAGAAAACTGGGCATTTAAAAATTAATGAAATGAGAAGCTAAATGTTGACTAAATGACTAAATGTTACTGGAGAAACAGAGTATAGCAAAGTTTAAGACCTATTCTAGATTTCAAGCAAGGGGCAGAGAAGAACTAGCTGGACAGAGCAGGTTGGAAGGTGCAATTGAGGAAAAGGATAAGGTTGGAGCTGCTCCCAGGGAGTGCTGTTTTGCAGTGGAAAGGTTATATGTGTGGAGCATTTTACAAGGTATAAAACTTTGCATGAGAATGTAAACTTTATATCCTTTTGTGTCTCTTATAGACACTTATAAGATAAATAGGACAGACCTGGAAAGACTTAGTGTTTGTCCAAAGTCCCACAGGCTTTACATAGGAAATGGAAGAGGAGCTCAAATGTCTGACCCCTGGGCAAGTCTCTCTGCTTCAGTTAGCTGCCTCTTCTGACTACCTGTCTTCCTTTTCACCAAGCTGTCATTCTTTCCAGATCTATTTACCACATTTGATCCAATACTTAGTACAGTGTGGCACATAGTAGGAGGTCCATAAATGTTGAGCGAGTAAGTGACTGGATGAATAAATAACAGACAAATGAATGTGTGAGTCCGTGTTCCACATCCCTGGGTCTGAGTGGGCGGTCACATTTAGCACCCTTCTTTTTCCACTAACACAATGGACACACCAAGTTTTCCTCTTGAAGATGGTAATCTAGACCTAACTTTGCCTCTTTTGTTCTATGATTTTACAAGCACTCAGTTGCAGATTGCTATTACTTTGATTTTTTTTTGGAGATATTTGTATGCTTCGTTGTAGGAGCCCAATATCTTATGAGGATCAATACACTGTAAATGCCAAAGTGGTTTGCAGTCGTAGTCTCATTTTAGCTGTGGTAACAAATCTGCTAAATTGTTAAAGAGGACTTTGTATATTTTTAAAGTGTACATGAATCAGACCCCTCTATCTCTTAAACTGTTCTTATATGTATTTCTTTAGAATTAGTTTCTTTATCATCAGAAAAATTCCACATTTTCTACAACAGTGGACTCACAGAGGTCTGGAGGATAGCTTTTATAAATCCTCTCTTGTCATTTTCAACTTCCCTAAGTGACAGTTGCATGCTTTCCTAACTTTGTCTTATGGTCTATTCAATTGCCCTGGTCAGTGTGTTGGTGTAAACATTTGATTTAATTCCGATTATATTTTCACTTTGAGCTTGTCACTTTGTGTTGAATTTGAATTTTCAACCTTACTGCTGTACATGAACATTTATGCCAGTTTTTGGATTGGAGAATGAACAGAGAGGAACTGTCTATGCACATGGTAACTGTTGCTAGGGAAACAATTCCCTAGCAAACATTTTTAATGGTGGCTGAATTTGAATGAAGGTAGTTTTCACAGACAAATGGTAGCATTAGAATAAATGTATAGTATTTTTTAAAAAATAAATACAGACTGAAGCCACAAGGACTATTCATTTGAACAATAACTTATCAATATGTTTATATCAAGTCTGCAATTAAAATAATTGCTTATGTTATGTTTCCATTTTTGTACACTACTAAAAGATTACACTCAGTTTTCCCATCATAACTAGATGACCCTTATACTCATTATTTAAACAGCTAATGAGTTTGGGTACTTAACAAATAGGTAAGGATTTAGTGTGGTGTAGAGAAAAGGGAATTTAGATAGATTTAGTTTTAATTCTTATCTCTGACTCTTATTGTCTATAGTAATTTAGAGCTAATTACTCTTAGTAAGCATCAATCTCCTGGTGAATAATAATATTTACATGGTATGCTAAAAATGTTAGCATACCAAAAGACTATACTAGGTAACTCAAATTCACTGTGTCCAAAATAGAACTGGTCATCTGCCATGGGCACTTGCCGGAATCAGAGGTGAATCTCTAAACAAGAAGGCAGCAATTTTAGATCTATAGACCAACCAAAAGATTTCTTCTAATTCCACTTAATTACTAGTCAAAACAATATTATACAACATTGAGGGGCTAACCTACTTGTTTTATCTTTATCATGCATTCTCATGGATATTATTAATTCTTTTATTTTTAAAATTTTTTTTACATCTTTATTGGAGTATAATTGCTTTACAATGGTGTGTTAGCTTCTGCTTTACAACAAAGTGAATCAGTTATACATATACATATGTTCCCATATCTCTTACCTCTTGCGTCTCCGTCCCTCCCACCCTCCCTATCCCACCCTTCTAGGTGGTCACAAAGCACCGAGCTGATCTCCCTGTGCTATGCAGCTGCTTCCCACTAGCTATCTACCTTAGTAGATATATATGTCCATGTATATATGTCCATGCCTCTCTCTCGCTTTGTCACAGCTTACCCTTCCCCCTCCCCATATCCTCAAGTCCATTCTCTAGAAGTCTGAGCAGACTGGATTCCCCACTTTGGAGGATGGGTATTGATCAAAGAGTTTTGCTCACCGTCAGAAGTTCACTTTGAAGAGCCTGAAGAAGAAGACTTCGTGCTAGCAGGTCACTCCCTGAGGTGGAAGTGACTGCCCTTCAGGCTAGTTTAATGGGATAATCTTTCACTCTTCTTCTGGTAATATTAATAAGCAAGCTGACAGCGTTTTAAAACAACTTTGTTACAGGGTAATTTATAGGTAAATTACAGATAATTTCCATTGGTAGCAAGAATTTCCATCTGTAGTATTGAATTTCCAAAAATGGGCACAGAGACTTGGGTTAATCAAGAAGAATTTACAATTATAATTTGGTATTTCTATCTTTTTAATTGTCCAAGAACAGGAAACATTATTAAGATACGATGAGGATTAATGGGGCTTCCAGACTATAAAGGGTATCCTAGGTTACCTCAATTCTAGAAATCTTTTTCTGGACAAAGTTTTTGATGTAACCATCATTTTGTAGCCACTCTGGAAACTTCAGTGCCATTTTAACTTTTTACTCCCGCAGACACTACACTTACATCTAACTGGTGGTCAGATTTACTATCAATCCCTGTAATACCACTTACTAGCTGTATGAAAGATAAAAATCACTACCTCCACATCATGCACCTAATAAAGTGGTTAAGAGTGACATTGGTCAACAAGCTTACAAATGTTCATAGATTTTAGAAATCTTTAGTCACTTGAACTCCTTGTTTTAGAAATATCTACGTATCAGCCTGTATTCTGCATAAAAATGGAGAGAAAGCTCACAAGTCAGTGCTTTGTGGAGAATAAAAGGAAGAGAGGCAGGAAAGGAGGGAGAGCAAATACAAGACAGTGCTTACCTAGCTGGCCAGAATTCCACAAGTAGAAAGACCTGCTGCTAGATCTTTGGAAAGTCCTTATGGAATCCCTACAATTGAATAGTCCCTCTCCCTGTATCTTGTTTTCCTTTGGTCAAAGTTAACTCTCCTGCACAGGGGTTGTGTCACCCAGCTCTCCCTCACTCCATTCCTGCCCAAACCCCACCCCAAGCCCCCAACTCCCCCTAACCCCCTACTCCTGCAGTTGCAGTGAAAGTCAGCTAAGGTTGAACTTGCCTGGCCCTGGAATTGCTGCAGCTCCCGTGATGTTGGCTGAGATGGAGGCTTCCACAAAGGGGGGCCCTTGCCCACAGGGAACCTGAAACAGCTGATAGTATTAGGACATGAGGCAATACCGGCAAAGACCAGGGCTCCTCAAGGCCAAGGGAATCAAGAAGAGGACTGGACTGTGTCTGGCAACACATCAATTCAAGAACATATTATTTTTGACATGTTTGTGATGCAGTAATCTGTATTTTACAAATGCAACAGTCTGTGTCACCATTGCTCATTAAATGCCAGAAGCAGAGGAGAAACAATTAGGTATGTTGATTTCTAAGTATAATAAAGGTAATAATAATGGACATTGGAAGAAGACAAATGAAACAGAAAACAAGTAGGTAGTTCATGATTTATTGTGTGGCATAGAAACACTTTTTGAAAGCTAGTTACCAGTTGCCATAGGAGAATGGCAGTTAAACAGAAGATAAAAATGAACGTGATACTTCAGCACATTTTAAGACATTATTGTCAGGGGAATGAAAATGCTAAAATATCAGCAAGGCCATCTGCAAACATTTTGTCAAAGACTTCTTAAGGTTGAAAATTTGGCAGCTCAAAAAAGCGAACTTCAGTGATTCAATACTTTCCTCTATTTTGGCTAACCCAGTGAAAATTAGGACTTCTTATTTTATGTTTCTAATAGCGCTATATGCCATTCAATAGCAGAAATATAAGCTTTTGATCACCTGCTGGATATTTAAACTTTTTTCAAGACAATTAATAAAACAATGTCCACGGGAATTAGTGATACAAGTTACAAAATAAGAACAGAAATGAATCCCTTTTATGGTGAGTAGAAAATAGGATCATTTTTTTTTCTGGGATTGACTAATGTGTTGAATCATTGGAAATATATTCATAAATATTAATTCATATATATGTATACATACACACACATACATCATTTCCTCATTTGCATGTATGTATGCAAAGACAATGTGAATTAATACAGAGTAGCTGCTTAGCTTTTAAAACACTGTATAAATGGAAAACTAAAAACCATTAAAACTAGATCAATTGCACACAATAAATAAAAAATCTACATTTATTTGAAAGTTACCATGTATAAAATAATGAACTAGTCTTCAAATGCAGAAATAAAAGTCATAAATTGATATGGCTCTTATCAAAATACTTAAGAAAAATTTAAAAATACAAAGTGGCTTGTTTAAGTTGGAAAAAGGATTCTAATGTTTAAAATATATGTGTCAAATACCACTAAATTTAAGAGCATTCTTGGAATGAGTATGGCATATTTTTTAATATAAAGAGAAAGAATACTCACTTTAGTATTTCAAAGCTGCATTTATAAATACATTATTCACATACTGCTAGCAATGGTAACAGGAATGCATTTCTATCGTTAATGATGTGTTCAGTGCTCCATCAGTACAATTTTTCCATTGGTTTTGTGGTGTAGGTCTTCTTTTCTGAACTGCACTCATTGGAAGTATCACTGGAGTGTGAAAACAGGCCTTCCTAAGTCAGAAATGCATAGGACAAGGTACACATTGTATGTGTTGTTGAGATTATAGTCCCACATTCATGAATGGAGAAAAGAATAGAATGATGAAATAAAGTTAAAATTAGAAGAGCAGAACTGTGTCAGAACTTGTCTTCCCAGTCAACCACTGTCACCACAGAAAATTTCTCATATTTCTGTAAATTTCTCACCTCACTTTGTTATATATTCCAAAATTCCAACTATGATTGTTGCTCATTCCAACTGTATTTATTGAGTGCCTAATATGTGTAAGGCACTCTACTAAGTGCTGCAAATGATAATAAGATGACTCTGACACGTGCCTCTGACACCAGAAATTTAACTTTCAGTGGGAAGGAAGGTCATGTTCTTCTTAGAGATGGACTAGAGACAGTCAGTCGTTTATATACTAGTATAGATTAATTTCATACTTGCTTTCCTTAAAATAGCTCTAAATGCTGCTGTTTATGGTTATTAATACGGTCTATCTTTCCATTAAATTATAAATTCTTCCAGTTAGGGGACTAAACCAGAGATGTCAATCTCTACTGCCACTTCACACCTGTCTAAACAAGCCTATTTCACCCAGAGTCTCACTCTTTAAGGTCAAACCGTTTATATACCTCTACGTACAAATGTGCGCGTTGCCTCCTGCCAAAATATTTTCTTCATCACCAATGGAAAAAGGAAACACACTCAGCTTTGTTACTCGTATCAAGTGCAAGAATTCTTCCTTGTTATTTGTACCATTTGATGAATTACTATTCTTGTTTCATTAATACAGTCCAGAATACCTTACTTGTTCTTAGGACACTAATGCTGGAGTCTGTGAAGGTTGTAATTAGGATTATGAGAGAACTCATGGCAAATCACAGGATAACCTGTGATAAACTAACTGCTCAAAGTACAAAGTTTCTTTTCCTTTTTCCCTAGTTTGATATTATGTCAACACCTTGAGGAAAGACTTATTTGAAACACTGAATATCTGCAGGTTATTTGTTGAGAATAGAAAACTCTAGTACTTCACTGGGAAACCCAGATACTGACTGGAGCCCCGTGTTAAGGAGTTACAGAGCTTGATATGCCTAGTATACTATCTGACTTGTCCTTGGTAATAGTGCAGGCTGATCAACTAGTAACAATAAACAGTACTTTGATGCTTGCATATATGATAGTTACTAGAAAAATTTAAGAAACTTCCACTTTTATTTATTTTTTTTTTGCAGTACGCGGGCCTCTCACTGTTGTGGCCTCTCCTGTTGCGGAGCACAGGCTCTGGACGCGCAGGCTCAGCGGCCATGGCTCACGAGCCCAACCACTCCGCGGCATGTGGGATCTTCCCGGACCGGGGCACGAACCCATGTCCGCTGCATCGGCAGGTGGACTCTCAACCACTGCGCCACCAGGGAAGCCTGAAACTTCAATTATTAAATAGTTGAAGTTGATGTGTTACTATTTTATAATGGACCAAGATGGCGCTAATAACTAATATTTTTGAGAGGTTATTCAATTCCAGATATCAAGATGAGAGACTTATTGGTAGTGTCTCTAAACCTCACAATACTGCAAGAATAGTACTATATTACTTTGTTTTATGTATTAGAAATATGAAGTTTAAGTAATTTAAATAAATTGCCCAATGTCACACCATAAGTAACAAAACCAACAAGTAGACTCAATCTATCTCTATCCAGAACATACATTTAAACTTTGGAATTTGGGGAAAAAGTGGCAAAACATAGAGATAAGGATAATGGAGTAAACTCACAAATATCTTTCAGCTAGATTCTCCATTTGTATTTATGTATATTATATATAATATTTATTGTTGAACAGTTTGAGAGCACTTTACATATTATGCTCCTTTACCCCCAAATATTTCAGCAGATGTCTCCTAAGAAGAACATTTTCTTTTGTGATCACTGTACAATTATCAATTCAGGAACTTTACATACATTACATCTAATGTATAGTCCAAACTACTATTTTACCAATTATCCATAAAAGTTTTTATAGTCTCTAGATTAATCCTTTATCCGCAAGGAGATTTTAGGCTTTCTGTTTCTCTTATGACATTGTCATTTTGGAGAACACAGGACAGTTAGTTTGCACACTGTTCCTCAATTTGGGTTTAACTGTTTGTTTCCTTATGACTCAATTCAAGTTACATGGTTTTAAGAGCGCTGAATGCCTAACAGCTGTATCCTTCTCAGTGAATCACATCAGGAGGCTGGACTTAGTTTGTCTTATTACTGCTGATGTCAACATTGATCATTTGGTTGAGGTATCTGCCAGGTTTCTCCACTGTAGAGTTATGATTTTTTCCCTTTGGAACTAATAAGTAATATGTAGGATATACAATGATACCATATAGTTATATTGTTCACATCAAACTTTAATCCAGTGAGTCCACTGATAATTCTTGCCTGAATTAATTATTATTGTATAATGGTAATTTAAAAAATTTATTGTATTTGTTTCCTAGGACTGCCATAACAAAATTCCACAGGGTTGGTGACTTAAACAACAGAAATCTATTTTCTCACAGTTCCAGAGGCAGGTTTGTTTTTTCCTGAGGTCTCAATCCTTGGCTTGCAGATGGCCACCATATCCTCACATGGTTGTCCTTCTGTCTCTGTTGTCTGTGTCCTAATGTTCTCTTCTTATAAGGACACCAGTCATATTGGATTTAGGTCCACCCTAAAGACCCCACTGAAGCTTAATTACCTTTTTTTTTCTTAGGTTAGTCTTGTTAGGTTGCATGTTTTAAGAATTGTAATTTTGGATGAATTTTCAAATTCATAAATATAAAATTATCATAATTTTAACAGCTTTATTGGGATGTAATTTACATACCATAATTTAACCCTTTAATGTATATAATTCAGTGGTTCTTAGTGTAACCACTAAAAGACCTGTGTCACCATCACAACAATCCAATTTTAGATTTTTGTCCCTCCACAAAAAAACCCATTACACATTAACTATGTTTTTTTCATTCTCCTCAGCGCTCTCAGCTCTAGGCAACCACTAATCTCCTTTCTGTCTCTACAGATTTGCTATATTGGGCACTTCATATAAATGGGACCATACAATATGTGATCTTTTGTGAGTGGCTGCTTTTCTTTACATAATGCTTTCATGGTTCATCCATGTTATAACATGGATCAATATTTCAGTCCTTTTTATAGCTGAACGCTATTCTATTGTACAGATATTCCACATTTTGTTTATTCATTTGTCAGATTGACATTTGAATTATTTCCACCTTTTGTTTTTATAAATATGCTTCTATGAACATTCACGTACAAGTTTTGTGCCGACATAAGTTTTTATTTCTCTTAGTTATATATTTAGTAGTGGAACTGCTGGGTCACAGGGTAACTCTATGTTTAACACTTGGAGGAACTGTCAAGCTGTTTTGTAAACTGGCCGCACCATTTTACATTCCCACCATCATTGTATGGGAGTTTCAATCTCTTGTCTTATAGCCTACCATGTCATCTATGCTGGAAAACGTTTCACATGTAGTTGACAAGGATGTGTATTTTACTGTTTGGTTGAGTGTTCTATAGACATTTATTAGGTCTTGTTAATTCATAGGGTTGTCCAAGTCTTCAGTAAACTTGTTGATCTTCTGCCTAATTGTTCTATCCATTATTGACCATGGAGTACTGACACCTCCACCTTATGTTGTGAAATTATCTATTTCTTCCTTCAATTCTTCATGTATTTTGGTATTTTCTTCTTCATGTATTCTGGTTTTATCTTATTCAGGGCACATATGTTAATAATTTTTGTATCTTCCCTTTTTTTTTACCATAAAAAGTCCCTTTTCATATCTACTAACTTTTTTGTTTGTTTTAAAGTCTATTTTTTCTGATATTAGTATAGCCACTTCAGCATACTTATGGTTGCTATTTGCATGATGTATATTTTTTCATCCTTTTATTTTGTACACATTAGACCTTTCAATCAAAGGAAGGTATTGCGCATAGAAACATTTTTTTAAACCCAGTTTGACAATATCTGCCTTTTGATTGTATTGTTTAATTCATTTACATTTAGTTTTTATTATTGATATGGTAGGATTTACTTATGTCTATCATTTTACCTTCGGTTTTCCACGTCTCATGTTTTTGTTTTTTTGTTATTGTTCTTCCATTTTCCTTTTATATTAAGTGGATATTTTCTACTGTAACATTTAATTCCTTTAATGATTTTTAACCACATTTTTTGAGTAATGGCTGCACTAGGACTTATGTAATACATCTTCTCAGAATCTCTTCATATTTATACTAGCTTCATTCCAGTGAGAAACAGAAACTGTACTTTTATAGAGCTGTATTTCTTCCCCTCTTTTTTGTTTTTATTAGTTATGTATGTTACGTACTTAACAACATACTATTATAATTATTACTTCACACAACCTTATCTTTTAAAGGAGCTTAGAGAAGAAAGTAGAGCAAATAAATATTTATAGAGTTTGTTGGGTTAATCTATTTATTTACCATTTCTGGTTCTCTTCCTTTCTTCCTGTGGATTCAGGTTATGATCTAATGTCATTTTTATTCTAATACAGCTTCGTTTTCACTGCCTTCTTTGTGCCATATCATCAAATATATGATATTTTTTATGTTATATACAGAACAATCCAAATATAGTCATATTGTTTATGACTAATTTTTAAATTAGTTAAGAGATGAAAGGAGAAGAAATTTGAAATTACATTATCTTTTATAATTCCCTACACAACTGCACTTGTCAGCATTCTTTGTTTTGTTTTCATGGCTTGAGTTACTCCTGCTATCATTTGAAGAACTTCCACTAGTATTTCTTGTGAAGCCAGTCTGCTAACAATGAATTCACTCAGTTTCCCTTTCTGTTTCTGTGTTATGGTACAGTATTGATGATAAGTGGTAGAGGGGTAGGAAAAACTAAAATGTGATGTACTGTATAATGTATGTTTTACTGAAGTGACTTTGTCAAATTCTAATGCTTTATGATAGACATCACCTAAAGCTAGCATCACAATCCTCCAGGAGTGTTCTGTAGAATGCTGATGTTAATAATGAATATGTGAATCCCAAACCTTTCATTTGTATTGACCTTATCATCATTAACTCTTCTCCCAGCAATGCTACAATGAGAGTTGAGTTCTAAAGTGTACCTTCCTCTTTTCCCATAGAAATTGTCCTGCAATTTCAAAAAGTTCTCAAAGGTGAAAAAGTTCACACAAGGTTTATCACGTTTGCAAATGCCAATGAAAATGCTAAGGTAACACTGTCCAAAATGCAATATTCTTCTGTGGAAGCACCCAAATTTAAACAAATAGTCATATTTTAAATATACCTTAGATTTGTGACATATTTTGGCCAATGAAGTGTGAGCAGACATGATAGCCTTAAATGAGCAGCAGAGGCCTTAAATGGGCTTGTGTGGTTGGGCTCACCTCTTATATTTCAGTGAAATTTGTGAGAAGACAGGGGCTGGAAGCTGCGGCCTCACAGTTGGGCTCCAGAGTAAGATGTGTGGGAAAGACCTCAAACTGACCCAAAACATGGAGCAAAACCAGCCATCTAGAGGTGTAAAAGAGAGTCACTGCAGCTAGCCCATAGGTCCAAGAAAAATAAATTCTTGTTTATGTAACTGAGTTTTGGGACAATTTGTTCCAAAGCATTATCACAGCAAGAGCTGACTAATACAACATCCTCCAAATCATTGTTATGTACATGGCTGTCAATATGCCTACATGTAAAGCAGTTGTGTACTCAAATTGTGAGAATTCTTGAACTCTTGGTGCCTCTCCAACACAATGTACATGGCTAAAGTTTCCCCAAATATGATCACTAATGTATCACAAAGATCTCCCTAAACTTTTATTAAATATAATACAAAGTTTAAAAAAAAGACCCCATTGAAACTTAATTACCTCTTTAAAGGTCCTATCTCAAAATACAGTGACATTTTGGGGTACTGGGGTACCCAAATGGTCCCCCATTTATGTATATATATATATATATATATATATTACACATGTATATATACATGTATATTCTCTCAGTGTAGACTCATGGATTCTTTTTAAATTAGTAGATTGCAATTCATTATTGTTTTTATTCATTGTCATACTTTAATTGTTCCAGATTTGGCCTGTAGGAAACCTTTCAAGTGGACTCTAGTGTCATTTTTACATAACCCTCTAATTTGTTGAGCTCTTCCTTACCTTCTGGAACAAAAATATATTCTAGACACATCTCAGGTTTCCCTGCCCTAGCCATAGAATCAGCTACTTCTCCAAGGAATCCTGATTCCTTTTAGTGGGTAATGGCATTTAGAAACCCAGATCTGGGTTAGACCATACATTCTTAAGCATTACATAAAAACAATGTCAAAACATAGGATTAGTGCAAATATAATTAAATACTGTTTAAATAAATAAACCAAACATGGGATCCAAGTGGGCAAATGATAACAGAAGTCCACTGTGATGAAAAAACACTAAAAAATAAATGTGGATAGAATAACTTGGGGATTTTGCGGGATATAGTTCTTTAAATGCAAACCTCAAGACATAGAAACTAACTTAAAATATTCATCCTATGTATTTAGAAAGTAGAGCTGAATAGTACACTTTTCCTAATTGCTCCACTTTGCAGGCCACTATGAGTTTCCATATAGATTTCTACTCTGCTTTCTTGGTAAATCAAGTTATAAAAGACCTTTAGAGTAATGCTCAACAATCAGGAATAAAATGAGAGAATAAATTCAAATAACGTTAGACAAATGGGGAATATTGCTGACATAAGTTGTTAATAATGAAAATACTGACCAGCAAAGGAACTCACTGAAGTAGGATCTGTCTGAAAGCATATTGATTCTTGAGTACATTAATCCCTTATAGAGAGGAATTAATGTCAAGGAGTGAGTCATGGACCAAAATATAAGATACTTTCAAATGTGTTTTCAGAGCTTATAGTGTGCTCATCGGTGGCAAACCCTGGTTGTTAAACAATTCAGATGCTTTCTGTAACCTGATCCTATGATGCATCAGAGAAAAGAAAATATTTTTCAAAGAAACTTTATTCCTGTTCACCATTTCAAGGCAGCAAAGTACCAGTTAGTACTCTGGGAAGGAGTAATTTATCATTTTCTATAAGGATGCCTTAAAAAAGAAACACACATGCCAAGATTATAATAGCGCTCATTTACTGTACCAGGCGCTATCCATTTGTATTGTTATATTGAATATGTTGTTGCATTGAACAACCTCCATATTAGGCAGCTATTATTATTTCTATTTTGCAGGTGTGAAAAATTAGTTCTAGAAGCGTTAAGTAATTTTATGGATGCCATACATCTTTTAAGATACAGATCAAGGATTCAAACAGAGAGCCTTGTCTCAGAAGTCTGCACTTCACTATCCTGACTTACAATCCTTCATAGCATCTGGTTATTTATCAGTCAAGAACTAATCAAAACAAACACTATTCTAGGAAGTTCAGTTTCGTTGGTCACCACCTCGATATGGTATTAAAGTACTATAACAGAAGTTGGAAGACTCTGAAAGATGGAAAGAGGTAAGACTGACTAAGGAACTTGAATTGTGAGCGATGGAATGACAGTGAGTTTGATGGGTTTTCTTTTGCCCTTATTCCGCAAAATGTCAGGGTTTTAGATTGGGTCCTAGAGAAGCTGACAACCCAGAAATGCCAACAAGAGTAAGGAAAAAATTCAAGAAAAGTTCAGCTCTCCCTAGTAAAAGGGCCAGGAAAGGGGCAACCTGGCAATACAGAAAACTTGTAGATAATAACTATTCTACTTTAGCTAAACACCATAGAAAATGCCACAGTGCTATTCCCATTCCCAGCAACAAAGGCCACAGGGGAACCTATACCTCCACTTTTGCCAGTCTGTAATGAAATACCCCAAACCCTTAGAGCAGTCCAAGTGGGGAGCTGGACTTTCACCTTAGCCAGGTGGTAAGGAGGCCCTGTACCCCATGGTGTCAATGAACATCAGGTGAGTAGCTTGAACTTTTACCTCAACCAGTAGTAATGAAGCATTATTTACACTTCCTGATAGGGTGATGTCAGCAGTAAGGAGACCACCCTCCCTTGGGTCACTGGAGGCCATTCAGAGAGCAGTAATGAGACACTCCTGCCCCTCTCAGACAAGGTAGTGTTAATGGAGTACTAGTGGGAAAACTGGGCTTCCATCTCAGCAGATAGTAACAAGGCAGTATACCACCCCCCCAATGGGAGCATTGTCAGGGAAGTTCTGCTCTAACAGAGTACTGAAAGGAGATTCAGAGTTTCATTTATCAAAACGTTCATTTATCAAAAGATTTCAATGGAAAATTACTTGTCATATCAACAACCAGGAAAATCTCAACTTGAATGTAACAATACAAACAGCAGGCGCCAAAATTGAAATGACACAGATATTATAATTATCTGACAAGGATTTTAAAGGGTCAGTCATAAGAATGTCTCAGTGAGCAGTTATAAACAAGTTGGAAGCAAATGAAAAATTAAATCTCAGCAAATAATTCGATTCAAAGAAGAAACAAGGGAAAGTTTTAGAATTGAAAAATGCAATAACCAAAAAAAAAAAGGATGTGCTTGACAGCAGAGTGGAGAGGACAGAGAAAAGAAATCAATGAACTTCAAGATAGAACAATAGAACTTAGTATGAACAACAGAGAGAAAATAGACTGAAAAGAAATTAAATGGAGCCCCAGGGACCTGTGGGCCTCTAAGCAAAGATCACATTCATGTCTTGGAGTCCTGGAAGGAGAAGAGGAAGAGAGAGAGGGAATGAAAAAGTACTCAAAAAAAAAAAAAGGCTGAAAACTTCCCCAAATTGCAAGTAATAGAAATCTAAAGATTCAAGAAGTGGTTGAACCCCAAACAAAATAAACCCAAATAGGGCTTCCCTGGTGGCGCAGTGGTTGGGAGTCCGCCTGTCCATGCAGGGAACACAGGTTCGTGCCCCGGTCCGGGAGGATCCCACATGCCGCGGAGCGGCTGGGCCCGTGAGCCATGGCCGCTGAGCCTGCGCATCCGCAGCCTGTGCTCCACAACGGGAGAGGCCGTAGCAGTGAGAGGCCCGTGTGCCGCAAAAAAATAATAATAATAAAAAAATAAACCCAAATAAATCTATGCCAAGACGCAGCATAGTCAAACTTCCGAAAACTAAAAACAAGGAAAAAAAATTGAAAGCAACAAGAGAGAAAGGACACTTTACCTATAGGGGAAAAACAATTTAAATGACTGGATTTCTCATCAGAAAAGAGGCTCAGAAGGCAGCGGCACAACCTTTTACAAGTACTGATATAAAAGAATTGTCAAGCTGGAAATCTGAATCTGAAGGAAATATCCTTAAATGAAGGGGAAATCAAGACATTCTTAGATGAAGGAAAACTAAGAGAATTTATTGCTACCCTAAATTAATGACTAAAGGAAGGAATCTTGAAAATTATAAAGGAAGAAAGAACAATGGTAAGAACAAAAACATGAGTTAATACAATAGACTTTCCTTCATCTATTTAGCTTTATAGATTATGTTTGATGGTTGAAGGAAAAGTTATAACACTGTCTGATGTGGTTCTCTATGAGGAGGAATATTCAAGGCAATTACATTATAAATAAGAGAGGGCAAAGGAAATTAAAGGGAGTTAAAGATTCTGCACTTCATTTGAAACCATAAAATGTTGATACCAGAGGACTGTGTTGTCTATATGTAATATAATACCTAGTACGATCTCTGAAAAAAATCTGAAGAAATACACTCAAAAACACTATAGATAAATCAAAATGAAATACAAAGAAATGTTCCAGTAGTCCCCAGAAAGGCAGTAAAAACAAAACAGAGGAAAAAAAGAGAAAAAAATAAAATGGCACACTTAAGTCTTAACAAATAATAATTACATTAATTGTACATTTTCTAAATATACCAATTAAAAGCCAGACATTGGCAAAGTGGATTAAAAACAAACCAAAACACAAAATGACTCAACTACGTGCTGTTTACAAGAAATTTCAAATATAGCTTGAAAATTCCTATGAGTTTCTCTTTCTAGAAATATATAATTACTGCTTTATTATCTTTTAGTAAGAAAAGAAATAAAGTCAGAGAAATATAGTAAAAATTTGCCTATCTCAAAATATAATTAGGTAGTCTGCATGAATAAAGGATAATACAAATCAAAATATTAAATATTATATACTGACTGAAAAACATTTGAACAGGGACATGAAGCTTTACTTAATGTGAAGAAAATTAAGGGATGCACTGGTAATGGTAGGGCTCCTTTTTGTAAAATATCTACATCTAGCATACAGAAGAAATCCAGCAGAAAGAACAGACTTAAAATTGTGCTAATCTATGAACAAAAGGAGAATGAGGATTTTTGCAAAGGAATAGTTATCGCTTAAAACAATCCTCCATCTCATACTGAAAGAAATGTTCAATTTTGTTGGTCTAATTTAGTTTCTAGAAATAAGAAGTTCAAACTGAGAAAATATTGTTAGCATTTAGAGCTCACAATATTAGGTAATACTATATATATCAATAAATAGTGATTTTTACAGTATGAAAATGATTTTTTAAAATGTTTGGAGTACAAAGAACCACATTGCTGCTACTGTTTTCCAATTCAGGACATTTGAAATTGCTCTTCAGAGTGACTTTGCTGTCCTAGCTTGCTGATCGGTAGGTATAATCTTAGGCTAACAACTCCCCAGCATTTAGATGCATTCTAATACTGATGAAGAAAAAATTTTATATATCACTTATATAACAATATGTTCTATCCCTAGGATGTTTAAGAGATTTACAACATCAGCCTATTTCACTGTGGTCAAATGGAGAAAGCAGTCTAAGTTCCTATGACAAAGAACTAATTAGCTACTCAGAGACCTTCTTGGAAGCAGGGGTTTAAGGATTTGATTTTTTTTTAAAGTCTTAGATCTCAACGTTTTAGAAATAAAAAAAAAATACACAAAATAATTACAGTTCCTTTTACCTAAGCTTTTTTAAGTGTATATCACTGAGCTAAAAAAAAAAAAGTACAATTTAATAATATAGATTGACATTCAGTCTATATGTAACAGTATGGTTATTACTTCTTTAAATAGAAATAACAAATAAATAAGTACCTTTTAACATAATGTGTTGCTTGCTGGTCTTTTTCCACATTAAAAGGTATAAATACCAGTTGCAAATGAAATAAGTACCTTTTAGAATAATGTGTTGTGGGAGTATTTCATTTCCCATTGCACTGGGATTTCTCTTCCTTGTTTTTGTTGTAAGATTTTTTTTCCACCTTGTACAAATTGTATCTTTTTAATACTTTATTTTCCTTTTACAATGTATTTCTTTATTAAAGCTTTCATATATCCTTTGTTTAGATTTATATTTCACTGCTTTCATTTTCTTTCTTAATTCTTACTGTTTTTTCTTTTTAAGAGTTAGAACTTGGCTATAGTTTTAAATATTAAGTCTTCATTCTTCTATAAACATAAAATAATGAAGTTTACTCTATGGAAGGCTAATTGGCTATCTCAGGAAAAAAACCCTATTTCTGGCCACACTTAGCTACTAGATGAAACATTAGTAATATCTAGCATAATGTTTTTTGTTGGCCCAAGCTTACTAACTTGTCAGGGTTTGGTTTGTGACAGCGGCAGTCACATACTGACTTACTTGTAAGATCTATTGAAACCTGGCTGAATTTAAGGCCTCACTAAACGCATCACCATTTTTGTTTCTCTAGAGGCAAAAGGACTTCTGAAAACTTACTTGCAGCTTTGTGAAATTGTCTTGTGAGAATAAGTACTTCTCAGAATAGAACAATTATTGCAACTTTCAAAAATTTGACAACTGTCACATCTGGTTGAGAATTTTACAGGGTATTTGTTGGAGAAGATAAGGTTCATATTTTGCGATTGGTTGATATAGCTTTTAAGTTTCTTCTAATCTATGTGTTCCCTTTCTCTCTCCCTCTTTCCCTCTTTCTTTCTGTCCTGACCTCATTCTCCTTTTCCCTTTCCCCCACCCCCTCTCCCTCTCTTCTGTGCAATTTATTTGTTGAAAAAACTGGGTTGTTTGTCATGTGGAGTTTCCTAGAGTCAGAGTTTTGCTGACTCCATCCAATTAGATTGTTTAACATGTTCTGTTCAACATGCTCCATACCTTTTCTGCAAAGTGGTAGGTAGTGCTTGATCAGATTCAGATTTGAGTTTTTAAAAGACAAAAAACTTCATTTGTGATGTTGTGGATTTTATCAGGAGAAACACAATAACTAGATATTTCTCATTTTGTGTTGCTAGCAGCCATTGGGGATCATTACATGCCTCACTCCCCTGACACCTTTTTTTCATTAAGGGCTGCAAAATAGAGGTATACTAATTCTATAATTTCTTCTCTATTTATTAGCTGGAATATTCTTGTTAAGAGAAGCTTTCTCTCATCAACTATTTAGTTACCCATTGGCACGGTTTTTATGGAAAAGGAAAGATAAGAGCTAGATTCTGTCTCATAGTTACAAAAATTAAAGTGTAACTGATTTAAACACCAGGGGATCCTTTTTAAACTGAGAAAAAGGAAATATAGAATTTATGACTCTCCTTTTCCTCCAAATCAAGATTAAAGTATTTACCAGAACCCCAAAAGCAGACCTCAGAAGGTGAAGCCAAGTGTATTTTAGAATCTTCTAAAAGAAAAAACTCACTTTCTTTGTCAATTATACTGTTCTAGAAGATTCTGCTCTCTGAATGTGAACCCTTTGAGTCTGGGTATAAGGCAGCCCTAGGGTGCCTACACCACATGGTTATCAAACTTCACATGGAAGACAGTAAGGAAACTAATATTCCTTTTGCTAAGACCGCCCATGTTCCAATTTTAAAAATATAGTTAAAAGTAAGTTTAGTTTAAAAAGTGTGTTAATATCTCAGACATATGTTGTTTACGTCTTAGATAAATGATAGCACTTCTTTACCTGGGGTAAGCCATAAATCTTAAATCTTTGAAGCTACATGAATATAATTGATCATTTGTAATTGCAGTTATTGTGAGATGTATAACCCAAGTGCAGTGGTAACAAAACTTACAAGTGCTTACAAGTCAATCTTAGCTTGTGTAGGCGTTTTAGAGAAGTAATAATTAAATATTAAGAAATAAACATATATCTGCCCAACAAGTTTTGCCTTGCTCATGCAGAGAAGATTTTTCAAATTTCCACCTCAGAATACTTTGTATAATTTCAAATATAATTGTATTTTCTATTATATGATTCATGAAAACAGCAGCAAGTCTGATTCCAGAATCTCAGTAGTCTGAAAATGTTGTAGAGTTATTTGTCTTTTTTATTTACAGAGATTGGGGTTGAGTATGTCAAATTGGGGTACAGTGTACAAAGTCTTATAAAGGTTTTTCATTTAAGCTTTATAATGAATTTTTGTACTAGCCACTATAACTTCATAAAAATGCACAGTGTTCAAAAGCATGCCTTGTTATTTGGATGTAAAAGCTACTTATTCATATTCACATGCGTGTCTGTGTGTATGTACAAATACACAAAAGTCACTGTAAAAAATGGAAGGCATCATACCTACCCATCCTTCCTACTAGCAGCAAGTCAAAAGAATTTTTAGCTCAGTCTCTGAGGATTTCTTTCTATTACAAATATGAAAGTGGAATGTTTAAAAAAAAAGTCTAAAATTTAATAATAATAAAAAAGCTACCCAAGACTGCGTTCTGCTTGATGGCTCCAGAGAGTAGAAAGAGATTATGTTAAAGCATAAATGGAGCTTTAACATTTTTAAATCCAGAAGGTCTAATCTAATCTAATCCTTTTCAATCCAATTTTTTAAAATGCATCCTAGACATCAGATTAAAGCATGTGCTTTGCTTTCTAGGCCATTTAAAACAGACTCAGCATCTGTGCTTCTGACCCTCCATGTAGCAGTTTAAAAAAAAAATTGATTTAGAAGAAACAAGTAGAATAAACCATGTATGTGTATGTGTGTATACATGTGTGTGTATAAATATATACATATATATATATATATATATATGATTTTGCTAAGACTGATTAAAGAATGATTACTGTATATTTTTAAATGAAGAGAAACGGAGAATCCGATTAGAAGGCTGTTAGTAGAGATCATGTTTTGGAGGTGATTCCATAGCTCTGTTTCACCACCCTGCCCAGTGCCAGTTGCTGCTTCAGTTCATCTCACGTCTCCTTTGCACTGGCATGCTAGAGGCCTACACATAGTTTATCAAAGCTGGCTCCACTTCCAGGTATTTCCAGTTTGCTTGAATTATGCTTTATGTGAAAGCTGCTGCTGGGTTAATTTCATTTAATTCACTTTCTTGCAACCCCCAGCCAACACAGGCCAAAGACCTCAGAGGCTCTCTCGCCAGGTCTTCTTCTACACTGCAGCCGGCCTTTAAAAACACAGCATACCCCTCTCTCCTTGCTTCTTTCCATGTTCATTATGGGGAAAAAAGAATGAAATCTTTGCTACGTGGCAATTCTTAGGTTTGTCCTAAAATACTTTTATCCTCAATTTGAAATTAAGGTACATTGCTTGGATTAATAAACGTCTAAGACTCTCTGTCATCCTTTCTTGGGTGGTCATTTATTCCTAAATTTAGTTCCATTGTTTTTAGTGATATAGCACCAAAATAATTTACTTAGTTCAGGTTTACATTTTATAACTGTTACCTCCTTCTGCAGAAGATTGTGAAACTGTTACTTTTAAGGCTGTATTTACTAAGACTCTGATTCTTAAAGAGGAATCTTTAAGAAGATTCCTCTTGCTAAAGATTTGAAACATATACAGAAGATAATTGGACAGTCTGTCCATAGCCATTCACTGGTTTCTGCAGAAATGCACATCTCCCATTTCAAAGCATGAGTCTAAACCTAAGAAGTATAATCTGTAATTCGCAGCTTTCATAGTGTTTTATTCATTCTAATACTGACTTCAGATTACATTGTGCTAAGTTAAATACATGTTGATTTTCTCTAAAACTTTTCTGTTGAAGGAGCAACAAATCAACAGCTGTGGAAATAACCAGGATTATGATAGTGAAGAAGACTCTCAGGCCCCACCTCAGACTTAACTGAATAAGGAAACATTCTAACAAGCTCTCCAAGTGAATTATATCACATTAAAGTTTAATAGAGTGTTCTAAAATATTCTCACCTCCTTGAAGACAGCCCACAATATACTCTCAATAAGTATCAGTTGAGTTGCAGCTTAATACCCAAGCCACATAGCTTCTGCAAAGTCATAAACCCCAGTTTCTGGATTTAAAAACAAAGCATTTGCTGATATATATATATATATATATATACACACACATACACACACGCATATATATATATATGGAAATAGAATTTGTAGGAAATAATTTAGCAAAATGCTCAATTTGCTCAATTTAATATGTCAATAATATGTAAAGTATAATAAATAAAGGAAATAAAATGTACTAAAGAGAGCTCAACAGAGTTTCAAATGATTTCCTGCTTTACTTACTTCTGCTCATCTATAGAATGTTCTTCCGAGTCTATAGCTTAGAATAGCATAGAAAGAAAGTAATCAATGTGAGAAAATTGAAAATTGTTAGGTTAATAAAGGGACTTCAAATAGTGGGGTGATTTGTCAAACTACCCTCTTGATTCTTTTCCTATGGGTATTATCTCCCAAACATATGTAATCTCAAACCTCCAATATCTTTTCTGCTCAATTGGAGAAGATTCAGATTCCAAAGTTTGTCATTTTTGTATTAAAATAATTCCAACATTTCCTGTTTTAAACATTTATTCTTAATACACTTAATACACTCTCAGCACTTACATTATGGCAAATGAGCTCTATATCCACCTCCACCTAAATAAGTAGCAAAGTCTCCAAAGCAGAGCTCTTTGCCTCCTCTCCACATTTTTCCTTAACGTACTTCCTGTCTTTCGGACACCACCACTTCCCAGCTCCCTGTCCCAATCCAAACATCTGAAGATCAGTTTAGATTCTTTACTCTCTACTCCTTGATTACTCCTTGTTGAATAAATGATTGTTCAAAAGAGCACCTCTGATCTTAACACTCCATGGCTTAATATCTTCCCTGGTTCTTCACAGATGGTGGAATAAAATTCCTGACCATGGCCCATATGATGGTCTTGGAACTGCCCTGGCCCTCTCTCCTCATTTCTCTGCCCCATTCCTTCACCTATCCAAGAGTCCACACATTCTAAGTTACTTGAAGTTCCCCCATACTCCACGCTTTTCCACTCCTCTGTCTCCTCTGTGCTTTAGTCATACCGATCCTGCTGCAGAGTAGAAATAACAGAGTCAGCCAGACCTGGATCCTCCCCCAGCAAGCACTGCCACTGACTAGTTGTATGACCGAGGCCAGTTTATTAATTTTCATTTATAAAGTGAGGATAATAATGTATCTCATTACATTTATTTTTACAATATGATAGTATGTAAAGACAGCATGAGATAATGTAAATAACTTGCTTTCTATAATAAGCATTCAATATATTTTGGTAGCATCGTTATTGTTATTATTATTACTGTCTAACATTCAGCTCCGGTATCGTATCCTTTGGGAAATTTCCTTTTCTTTCAATCTAAATTAGAGTTCCCATAGTTTCTGGAGCATACCTCTATCATAATATTTATTGCAGTGTTTTTAGTAGTCTGTTTTCTGATTCCCCTTAAACAAACTGAACTACTTGAGATGACTGTGCCTGTCATTTCTCAAGGCCAAAGCTCAGTATAGTACTACCCTAGAATAGACACTTAATAAATATTGATGATTCCATATTGTCATTTATGTGTATAAGCTGTATACCCCATCCCAAAAGATCTTAAAGCCTCAAACGTGTTATACAATGATTTAGTAAAGAACTGATTGAATTCTAAAACATAAACTACATAATTTTGGGATAAATGAACTTTTTTCCCAAAAAGTGTGTTATTTAAATTTTATGTTAGCTACTACCTTGGTATATGGAATGAAAATATTAATAATGTTAATAATAACATTATTTAATTTTAATTGTAATTATCTCTATCTTGGACAATTGACATTAATTTAAAAATATTTGGTATAGTAAAATACATAGTAATGGCCAAAGTTATGCATTGTATGATATTGTGTAAAATATTTCAAATGAATGATTATAGGATGGATTTGTCTTATAATGCTGCCAAGTTAATAGCTTGAAGAATTTAAACCCATGATCTATCAGAAAATGTTACCAAAAGAGTATAAAGAGTAGTTAAATAGTTTGAGGGTTAATGTAGATTTTACAGCTCTGGAAGTAATGAAGAAAATGGTCTTTTTAGTTTATCCTAAATAGCCTCTTTATTGCCAATGTAGACAAGTATCAAAATCAACTATATGTATGAAATAACTTTTAAAATTGTTAAAATGGTCAATTTCTTCCATAATGTTTTCATTTATTCACAAAGAGCAAGAAACACCGGGAATCTATGATCTATCTGTAAAGTATATCTAGCTATAGTCTATCTATCTAGTCATCCATCCATCTATAATGAGCTTAGGAAATTTAAAGAGATGTATGAAAATTAATATTTTTTTCTTCTGTTTTTTTAGCAATAGTATCTAATGGGAAAATTGTATTGAAAAGCCTCAGGGGAAAAGACTTCAAAATAGAAAACTATTTCCTGGCTCAAAAGTATAGCCCCAAATAAGCCAGCAGAAAATGAAGGGCCCTTTCTCTCTTAAAAGATCTGTTGAATAATATGAAAATCCTTGAAGCACTATTTGAATTCTATTCCAACAGGTGATCACACATGAAAAAGTTGTTAAGGCAATGAAACACTGTGTGGATATTGTGAAAACACCCGTCATCTATGACTAGAAATAACATCTACTGATTAATTTAATGCATTTCCCGAAGGTATGGATGCCAACAAAAAGAAAAAGTAATATGAGAAATACAAATATTTGATCCTTGGAGAATATCTTTGCATACTTCTACCCAAAGCACCTCCCATCGCCACTGGCAGCTTGACAACACTCCAGAGTGCCATCTACTAATTAACTCCGCTGTCAGATTTTCCTTCTGACACCATTTGCCACCGGCACTGCCTGCTGCCAGGCAGATGACAATAAAATGTAAACTTGAGCTCCTAAAGGAGATTTTAAAGTGTCACTGGAGAGAGGAAAGCAATATCATGTTGTCCAACTAGAGAATACTATAGGTGGGAATAGCTTAAGGTTACTATTAGCAGGGCTGCTTTGGGGAATTCCAAGCACAAATGCTGAAATTGTGGTTCCCTTTATTCCAAGGTCTGCTGCTTTTACCATATGAAAAGAATCAGGGAATTATGTAACAGGGAAAGCCGAAAGGACGATTTACTTAGGTATAAAGTAGATACGATGCCTGAGGAAAAATAACACAAGCACCCTGTGACTCTTGTATGGTGTTTTACTGGAACTTCAAGAGAGAAACAAATAATTGTTGACTCTGCAGGACAAGAAGAATCAAGTCTGCACTGTGTCTGAACTTCCCTTAAGAACTCTCCAGGTAAATTTATATTCTTTTTTCTGCAAGCGGACCTCATCAAACAACAGATCTCAAAGTGAAAACAATTCAAAGTGACTCTTATTTCTTTGGCCATAAGTTAGAGATGTTTACTTTTCACAGCACAGACACAAAGAAAGAAGATTTGGCCAAGCCTGAAAAATCACCTTTGCTTTACTAAACCAAAAGACTTAGCCTGAGAGGAGAGGGCTTGGGAAATCAAAGAGTAAATAGAGATTACTCCTGCATCACTTGGCCCGAAGCTTAATTCTTCCCACCTAATGAGTAAGGGAACCAACCACACCTGCTAAGCACTGGCAATAGAGAGGAGTTGGCTCTGAAGTCGAGCAGAGAATGTGGTTTAAAAAAGAAGCCACGGGGGCTTCCCTGGTGGCGCAGTGGTTGGGAGTCCGCCTGCCGATGAGGGGGACACGGGTTCGTGGCCCGGTCCGGGGGTATCTTGCATGCCGCAGAGCGGCTGGGCCCGTGGGCCATGGCCGCTGGGCCTGCACGTCTGGAGCCTGTGCTCTGCAACGGGAGAGACCACAACAGTGAGAGGCCCACGTACCAAAAAGAAACCATGGAAATTTTGGACTTTCATGGGAAACTTACTGTTTCTCTTTTTAATAGTTTCTATATGGATTTTGGAAGCATATTATCAGTGCTGTGGGGCAGAGGATGTGTACAGAGATAGTTCCATGTTGAGAGCAAGGCTGGGCTGGCAACCCAATTGCAGGCAAGATAATGGAAGTCTTGATACCCTCACTGCCTCAGCTGGAAGCTGTGGGATAGGAAAGTTCAAGGAAGAAATCTGTTTGGAGTTAGTCTCAATCTGAAGAAGGATATTGAAGAATTGAATCATGGTGGTGGCGTAGGGGATGGGGGAGTACGTCTTACTCCAGGTGGAATGAACATCATACTCATGATACCTGGGAGAGGGAAAGAGTAAAAGTGAAATGTAAACCAAATTTGTAAGTAGAATCCATTACTGTTGATGTAGGAAATGAACAGTAGGAAATTATTTATCTAGAAAATAAAATTATAACCAAAAAATAGCTGAAATGGAGTTTATAAAGAGAAATAATAATGGCTAACATATATTGAATGCTTGTTACATGCCAAACACTGGCCTAAGAACTTTGGATGCATCAATTCATTTAATTGTCCTGACAGCTGCTGAGATAGGTATTCCTATTACCCCATTTTAGAGATGAGAAAACTGAGGCTCAGAGATGTTAAGTGAATGAATATCACATGCCATTTGTTATGGCAGAATCGGGACTTATATTCGTGATAGAGTAATAATACTCTTTTTTTTTTTTTTTTTTTAACCAGAAATTAGTGGGTGAAGCAGATAGTTGGGTTAGAAAAGACTTAGGCCAGCCCATGGGTTAAGAGTCTGGGCTCTGGAATCCTGACTTCTACATATACTTGTGAGCAATATCACTTAACTTTTCTAGTTATAGCCTTTTCTTTTTCACTTGGAGAAGCTCCTTTAACATTTCTTGTAAAGCTGGTTTGGTGGTGCTGAACTCTTTTAGCTTTTGCTTCTCTGTAAAGCTTTTGATTTCTCCATGCATAGCCATGCTGGGTAGAATATTCTTGGTTGTAGGTTTTTCCATTTCTTCACTTTAAATATATGGTGCCACTCCCTTCTGGCCTGAAGAGTTTCTGCTGAAAAGTCAGCTCATAGCTTTATGGGAGTTCCCTTGTATGTTATTTGTTGCTTTTCCCTTGCTGCTTTTAATATTCCCTCTTTTTCTTTAATTTTTGCCATTTTAATTACAATGTGCCTTGGTGTGTTCCCTTTTGGGTTACTCCCATATGGGACTCTCTGCATTTCCTGGACTTGGATGTATTTCTTTTCCCATGTTAGATAAGTTTTCAGCCATTATGTCTCCAAATATGTTCTCAGTCCCTTTCTCTTTCCTTCTGGTACCTCTATAATGTGAATATTTGTGTGTTTGATGTTGTCCCAGAGGTCTCTTAACTGTCCTCATTTCTTTTTTTTTTTCTATTCTGCATCGGTGATTTCCACTACTTTTTCAGTTCACTGATCCACTCCTCTGTATCATGTAGTCTCCTGTTGATTCCTCCTAGTGTATTTTTCACTTCAGTTATCGTTTTCTTCATCTCCATTCGATTGTTCTTTATATTTTCTAACTTTGTTAAAAACTTCTAACTTCTCACTCTGTGCATCCATTCTTCTATTGAGTTCTTTGATCATCTTTATGATCACTCTTCTTGGGTTGATTGCCTAGCTCCACTTCACCTAGTTCTTCTGGGGTTTTACCTTGTTCCTTTTGGAACATGTCCCTCTGTTGCCTCATTTTGCCTAAGTTTTTTTAATTTTTTATATCTGGTAGGTTAGTTACACTTTCTGACCTTGGAAAAGTGACCTTGTGTAGGAGATGTCCTATGTATCCCAGCAGTGCACTCCTCTCTCGTCACCCACGCTACATGCTCTGGGGTTCCCCCTATGAGGGCTGCGTGGGTCCTTCTGTTGGGGCTGGGTTGACTATGTGGGTAGCCTAGTAGGCTTGGTTGGTCCCTGATCGGGTTGTTTCCCAGGCTGCTGGTTGGTGGGGCCAGGTCACTGGGTGGCTGACTGCAGAACCCTAAGGGGCCCCAGGGCTATGGGGGGGCTCACTGGTGGATAGAGTCCAGGTCCAGAAGACTCCAGGACTGTTGCCTGCCCACTGGTGGGTGGAGCCAGGTCTTGGGGTTAGTGCTGGACTACTGGAAGGCAGAGCTGGGTCCTAGAGTTGGTTGCAGGGCCCTGGGATCCCAGAGCTGGTATCACGTTGGTTGGGGGCAGGGCGGGGAAGCTGGTTCCTGACACAGTTGGGTCCAGGGTCTGGGGTGTCCCAAAAGTTATGTTGGCCTGCTAGTGGTCAGGGCTGGGGTCTCAGCCGGTCCTAGAGTAGGGTCCGGCCTGGTGTGTGTGGGCCGGGCCTGCAGGGGGCAGAATTGTGCTTTCTGCCCCCTGGTGGGAGAGGCTGGTGCGGAGACTAGAGCAGGCTTCCTGGGGGCAGGGCCGGGGAGCAGGGCATTCTGGGACCAGCGCTGGTGCACTGGGGCAGCTGCAGGAGCAGCTGCAGGCTCTGGAGGTCTTTAGCAGACTGTCTGCCGATGCCTGGGGTTGTCTTCCCAAACAGTTGTTTGGCCTGAGGTGTTCTAGCACTGGCTCTTGCAGGCTACGGGGTGGGGCGAAGCCTTCAGCTGTTAAATGGCGTCCGGGTAGAGGCTTCCAGCAGCACCAGCGTCCGTGCGGGAGAACGAGCTGTCAGGTCCACAGGGCGAGCTGCAGCCATCCCTTCTTCTGTGGGAGACTCTGCAGGACCAGCAGGTAGGTCTGGCCCAAGCTCCTTTCAAATTACTGCATTTGCTCTGGGTCCTGGTGCATGTGAGATTTTGTGCGAGCCCTTTAAGAGTGGCGTCTCTATTTCCCACAGTCCCGTGGGCCTCCTGAAATTAAGCCCGGCTGGCCTTCAAAGCCAAATGCTTGGGGGCTCACCTTCTAGGTGCAGGATCCCTGGGCTAGGCAGCCCGACGTGGGGCTCAGAGCTCTCACTCCTGTGGGAGAAGCTCTGCACTATAATTATTCTCCAGTTTGTGGGTCGCTCACTCGGGGGTGTGGAACTTGACACTCCAGCCCCGCTACCTTGTCGTGGTTCCGGCTTTAGTTGTAGAAGATCTTTTCTGGTAGGTTCCGGTCTTTTTCATCCATGGTTGTTCTATAGATAGCTGTGGTTTTGGTGTACTAGTGAGAGGAGGTGAGCCAATCACAGACAAGGAGATTTCTTTTTTTTTTTTTCGGCACGCGGGCCTCTCACTGTTGTGACCTCTCCTGCTGCGGAGCACAGGCTCCGGATGCGCAGGCTCAGCGGCCATGGCTCACGGGCCCAGCCGCTCCGCGACATGTGGGATCTTCCCGGACCAGGGCACGAACCCGTGTCCCCTGCATCGGCAGGCGGACTCTCAACCACTGCGCCACCGGGGAAGCCCCGGACATACTTTATAGAACACAAAGAGGTAGGCAGCCTGATTCTCAACATCTAAAATTATTTATGTGGTACAGGGGTTTCTAGAGACATTGAGGTTTCTGTCATGGACACAGACACCTGCTGAAGAGAACTTCCTAGAACAATAAGAGAAGATGGCAATGATAAGGACTCCCCAGATATGAGATGCCTTGGATCAGGTTCCTTAGAAGCAGACTGAGACAGAGTTTTGGTGCATGATTTGCGGAGCGAGGGCTCTTTAGAGAAAATAAGAGACGCCTAATAGAGAAGGAGAACAAACCTTCTCACAGAGATGTGGCCTCAAGTCTATCCTCTAGCTAATACATACATTGCATTATTTAGGATTTTGTAGCCCCATATGCATCTGTCCTTGGCTACTGTGGGTAGGGAAGCGGTAGGGGTAGTCCTTGGCTACTAGGTAGGCATTCTGGTTGAGATAGCTCCCCTCGTCTGAGGGCAGTTCTCCTGAGGAGGTAAGGTGTAAGCACCCCACAGCTGCTGTATGAGTGAAACTGAGGAAGAGAGATATAGGAGGGCAACAACAGTCCCTACCAGAGGAAGCTACTGAATATTACTCAAGAAATTGCTGTGGTAACTAGACTTACGGTGGTCATCATTTAGTAATGTATAGAAATATCCAATCGCTATGTTGTGTACTGGGAACTAACATAGTGTTGTAGGTCAGTTATACTGCAAACACAAACTCAGGGGAAAAGAGATCAGATTTGTCGTTACCAGAGGTGGGGGGGCGGTTGGGAGGAGGGCGAATTGGATGAAGGTGATCGAAAGCTACAAACTCCCAGTTATAAAATAAACACTAGGGATGTAATGTACAATATGATAAATATAATTAACACTGCTGTATGTTATATATAAAAGTTATTCAGAGAGTAAATGCTAAGAGTTCTCATCACAAGGAAAAAATATTGTTTTATTTTTCTTTCATATCTCTATGAGGTGAGGGATGCTCCCTAAACTTACTGTCGTAATCATTTCATGATGTATGTAAGTCAGATCATTATGCTGTACATTTTAAACGTACACAGTGCTGTATGCCAATTGTATCTCAATAAAACTGGAAGGAAAAATAGATTCATAATCCATGAAAAAAAAACATTGCAGTAGTAAAAAAAAAAGAGATTCAGGAGCCTGAATCAGCACCCCGTGGGCATAGAGAATGGCAGGGGTGTGATGATGGAGGTGATTACAATGTCAGGAAGGGATTCCCTGTAATCTGTGAATATCGTGTTAGAAGAGCTGATATAACAGTGGTCTCACCCAGATAATATAGGATTGGGTGGATGAACAGAGGCCAATCGTTGCTGAAAAAAGAGGGGGAATGTATGACAGCTTAGGACATCATTTATGTTCTGGTGTGTAGGTGGCAGTGGTGGTGGATGATGCAGTTTGGTAGAGGAGGTATGGGCAGAAAGAAAACAAGAATAGTCCATAAATCACAGTCTGGGAGGAATTGTTTCCAGTTATCTGAATTTTACCAACTGAAATGATTTTTTTTCAGAACCAAGATATTTGAAGTAAAGTATATATTTAGACCCTTGCCATTATAATGTAGACACAAGGTAAAGGTATTGGAGAGAGGATGCCCCAAAAGGTGTTACAGCCAAGGCAACTAATATTTGGCTAGACATCAAAGATAGGATCCAAACCTTGTACTTTGCAATCTTTTTAATGTGTAAGTGCTGTGGCTTTTATTTTATCATTATTGTTTATTGGATTCTCCTCAGGTTTTCTTTCTGAAAATCCCATTTTGCTTGGGTTTTCCAAGCTCTGTCCAAGGCTACATAGGAAGATAGTGCTTGTTTGGGGGTGTATGTAGAGATTTATGTTAACTGAGTAATCTTAGGGCTTGGAAGAGATAATGGACGAGTATCAGCCAGGATGTAGACACTGAGAGTAAATAGAGTCAGGACACTTGAACATGCAGTGTCCTTTTTGGCCTGGTTCTTTCCTTCACTGATTTTCTCCTCTTGTCTCAACTCAGATACCAACATGAAAGCTCTAGTAGAGCATTGCAAAATAACAATCTAAAGTTTTTTTTTTGGACTCTGGTGAATTTTATACAGTATAAAGACTAGGTCACTTTGATTACTGTAATCACTTCCTAATTGGTCTCTTTGCTTCCAGGCTTGCTACTTCTACTCATCTAAAATGTGCTTTCTGAAGCACAAATTCGATTATATCCTGTTTAAAGCACAGCATTGGCTTTTCAGGCCCCGGGTTCCTCTCCAGTCTCAACTCTGACCATGCTGGACCCCACTCACTCACCTTTAACCCCTTGAACTCCTCAGCTCTCCAGGCTGTTCCATGCACTGCTCCTTCTGCCTGGGAAGCACATCTCCACTTCTTCTCTTAGTTAATGCTCACGTTTCCTATGTGATTGGCACCGTCACCTCTCTGTGAAGCCTTTTTTGACCTCCCTCCTGCAAAGCTGAGTTAGGAAGCCTTAACCCTCCGGATTTACCTGCCTTCTCACTTATCACACCATTTTATAACTGCCTCCTTACCTGCCAATTCTACTCTAAGATCCTTGAGACTGTGTCTTAGTAACATTTCAATTCCAAGATTCTGGCACACTGTTGGCCTTGAACAAATGTTTGAGTGACTGACTGCATCATTATACTAGTGGTGTTATTAATTTGCATAAATCAAACACATTTCTTAGGATATATGGTGAACAAGTTATATCAAATGATTTCATTTTTATTAATAGCTACTTTCTGTGTGTGGGTCGACAGTTGGAGAACTGTCTTCTTTGTTGATAGTGTCCTTGTATAAAAGTCCATTTTTGGAAGTACACAGTGCTTGGAGAGAATGACTACCAGTGTATGGTTGCTTAATTTTATCCCAATTTTCCTAATGTAGTTTTAAAAGGAAAAAGCAATTCACTAGAAATATTAAGAGTAATGCAATTAAATTCTACCTTAGAAATTGTAAACTCCTTCCTGCTTATTTAGTAAGTAATTCTGATGATATATGGCCAAACTAAATAAAATATTCATATTTGTCCTCTTCAAAGAGACTATAACTGAAGTATTTTTGATGACCCACTTGGCCCAAGCTGGTCTCATGGTATAAAGTCAAAGATACAGTAGACAAATTAACTTGACTCAGAACTTCCCCTCAAGTTTATTTACTGTTACTACAAACTAGTAAACACAAACCATCAAATATTGAAAATACATCAATACACAGTGTAGTCAGGAAGAAAGATGAAGTGATTTGAGGGGAAGTATTGGAATGAAGTTATTCATGCAATATTTATTTATAATACATATTGTTTACCAAAAAAGCATTTAAATGGATTAATAATAGAGCACAATAAATTACATTAAAGTAGAAAAAATGAAGAACAAAGTAAAAAAGCACGATGAAGCTAGGAGTGATATGATTATGTAAGAAACACACCTAAACTCCAGTAGCACAAGTAGGTTGTACTCTTTTGCTTACACTAAGTATGAATGTGTTTTTGAGTAGAAGGTCATCTGAGAAAAAAGGGTAAAACTTCTTCATCTACTTAGCCATTATGTCTCCTAACAGCTTAATAACAGAGGAACCTCATGGCTCAGTTAAGCAAAAACACAGCTTGTTGAATTGTCCCTCAAACCACCTTGGGAGGACAGTGTTGTAGGTAAGTCAGATTGGTGAGGAAGGAATGCAAAGTTAATGACAGTGCTTTTTACTGCCTGAATTCCACACACTTTGACGTCCACCCCAACTCTACTTTTAGGCTGTGCTTGGCTACCATCCTTAGAACCACTATGGCTGTTTGCAGAAGGTCCAAAACTTGTTTGTCTCTTCAAAACCTCTCCTTTCCCCGTGTTTGCCTTTGATAATGTGTGGTAAATGTGGCATAACAAAAGTACACACTGCCTGTAAAATCCACTTCCTTCTTGCCCTGCAAGTTTATGCTCAAGAGGGTTTAGACCTATCACCTTCTTACTGGAGCCATGTAAATAACTGGCAGTGATTTCTTTTCTTGCTAATAGCCATTAACTGAAAACTCATGCTTCCATAATACAAATTTGTATCTAACACAGGCCAGTCCTTAACTACCTTACAAGAAGTGGAGGGATAGTATAAATTGCTCAAATTAATCATGATCCCCACACCTGGGGAAAAGTGTAGTTGAAACACTTGAGCCATAAAACCAGATGGCACACTATGTTTATATAAGCTGTTGCCTAGAAACTGCACCAGATTTGTAAATACTAAATCAATATTTGAGGGTTAGGTGCCAGCTGTTTTCAGGATGCCGTTAAGTGACTGGAGTCGATCAGCGGATCTCAAATAAGAGGCATCTTTAAGCCTGGCCACTGTACCTACATTCCTCTGTTTCACAGCAGCCATGTGAACATTTCAGCCACCTCCATAGGACTTGACAAACCTAACACAGATTGTCGCCACACTGCCATGATTTTTTCTCAAGAGTTTTATTCATTTAGGGCTGGCAATAACTAACTAATGGACTGACTGTTTATTTGCTTGGCATCCCTTCTTAAATGCTCATTGACCAGTGAATCACCTGGACTTGCATATGGGTTTGGTTTAATATGCCATTTTACTGTTGCCAGGGATCCCAGTGGTTTACACTTGCAATGCACCAATAAACTTTTTTATAATTGGAGAGGTCTGTTGTGCTCCTCCATGCCACATGGCAGAGGGACCTTAAAAGTAAATTAATAATAAGAGCAGTTAAATGATATTTTATCAAATTATTTGTTTGGGGACAGCTGAAATCAATATGTTAAATTTAATTCTAGTAATAAAAACGTTTCCCATACACAAAAATAAACTCAAAATGGATTAAAGACCTAAATGTAAGGCCAGGCACTATAAAACTCTTAGAGGAAAACATAGGCAGAACACTCTATGACATAAATCACAGCAAGATCCTTTTTGACCCACCTCCTAGAGAAATGGAAATAAAACCAAAAATAAACAAATGGGACCTAATGAAACTTCAAAGCTTTCGCGCAGCAAAGGAAACCGTAAACAAGACCAAAAAACAACCCTCAGAATGGGAGAAAATATTTGCAAATGAAGCAACTGACAAAGGATTACTCTCCAAAATTTACAAGCAGCTCATGCAGCTCAGTATGAAAAAAACAAACAACCCAATCCAAAAATGGGCAGAAGACCTAAATAGACATTTCTCCAAAGAAGAGATACAGATTGCCGACAAACACATGAAAGGATGCTCAACATCACTAATCATTAGAGAAAGGCAAATCAAAACTACAATGAGGTATCACCTCACACCAGTCAGAATGGCCTTCATTAAAAAATCTGCAAGCAATAAATGCTGGAGAGGGAGTGGAGAAAAGGGAACCCTCCTGCATTGTTGGTGGGAATGTAAATTGATACAGCCACTATGGAGAACACTATGGAGTTCCTTAAAAAGCTAAAAATAGAACTACCATACGACCCAGAAATCCCACTACCGGGCATATTCCCTGAGAAAACCATAATTCAAAAAGAGTCGTGTACCACAATGTTCATTGCAGCTCTATTTACAATAGCCGGGACATGGAAGCAATCTAAGTGTCCATTGACAGATGAATGGATAAAGAAGATGTGGCACATATATACAGTGGAATATTGATTAATATTTTATGGCTGAGTAGCCATAAAAGAAACAAAATTGAGTTTTTTGTAGTGAGGTGGATGGACCCAGAGTCTGTCATACAGAGTGAAGTGTGAAGGAAGTCGGAAAGAGAAAAACAAATACCGTATGCTAACACATATAATGGAATCTAAAAAGAAAAAAAAAATGGTTCTGAAGAACCTAGGGTCAGGACAGGAATAAAGTCGCAGACGTAGAGAATGGATTTGAGGACATAGGGAGGGGGAAGGGTAAGCTGGGACGAAGTGAGAGAGTGGCATGGACATATATACACTACCAAGCGTAAAGTAGGTAGCTAGTGGGAAGTAGCCGCACAGCACTGGGAGATCAGCTCAGTGCTTTGTGACCACCTAGAGGGGTGGGAGGGAGACAGGGAGAAGCAAGAGGGAGGAGATATGTGGATATATGTATACGAATAGCTGATTCACTTTGTTATAAAGCAGAAACTAACACACCATTGCAAAGCAATTATACTCCAATAAAGATGTTTAAAAATAAAAAAAAAAGGTTGTTTACGATTCTTAACCCGTCAAGACAAACATTTCTGCAAAAGCTGATGTGGTTTTCAAGTTTTCATGTTTACTTCCATTAAACTTGAATGCAATTCTTCCCAGCTCTCATGTATATATTTCCCGTCCTATTAAATGAAAACTATGGATAAAACAGAAAGTTAGTGTTTATTGGAGAGTCTTGTTTGAAGTAAGGGGACACTTAGTAACTTTATATTATCTTTAGCAAACTATACTCAATGAAAATAAAGTTTGAAGTCTGAATTGCTGGGTTTGCAATTTAATAAATTATTACTTGTATCTGCACAAGTCACTTAACTTCTCAGAGCTCATTTCATCATCTAAAATAGGGCAAAACCCCCTGAGGATTTTATGAGGGTTGATTAAAATAACATAGGCAGAAATATAGCAAATATAGCAATGCAAGCAAAAATATTATTATCACAATGATTCATATCACAATTTAAATTATTTAAATATCTAATTTTTAAAAAACATATTAAGACCCCAACTTCAACAACATATACTAGAAATATATATTAGATTTATATTTGGAAAGCTGACTGTATTTAAGATGTCAGTTCCTCCTAAAATAATTTACAAAGGAAGGGAGGTAAATGTATTAACTTTGGATGTCTTCAGATTTAGAGGTTTAGATCATAAAACCAGTTTTTTGGGGGATAGTCTAGGGAGAAGGCTAGCATGATGATAATTTAATTGTAAATTTATATGAGTGACTAAGTTAGTAAGACTATTCCAGATAAATTTGACAAACAAGGGGGTTTTATCATAATACAAAAATATGCTATGAAGCCTAAAATATTTAACGCAGTTTACAACTAGTATTTAAATTAGCAGATAAATCAGAAGAACAGAACAGCCTTGAACTAGTGTATATGACCATGGAGTATGACTACATATTCAGTGGAAATAATTAGTTATTTAATAAATTATACTGAAATAACCAGCTGTATAAAAAATCATAACAGGTAGATTCCTACTTCATAGCATATGAATTTGCAGGGTTTGCAAGTTAATAAATTATTACTTATATCTGCACAAGTCACTTAACTTCTCAGAGCTCATTTCATCATCTAAAATAGGTGGATTATAGAAGTATATGTAAAATGGATACAAACAAAATTGGAAGAAAATAGAGGTTATTAGCTAATGTTGGTAAATAAAACTTTGTTCTAAACATAAAATTACTACAAATCAAGGAAAATTGATTTAAGCATATATTAAAAATTAATATAATAATAAAAATTTAAACAAAATTCAGAGAATAAATAGCAAGCTGGGAAACACTAACAATAAGACAAGCTTGAATAGTCTTAGTTTGTGAAGAACTCAGTAATAAAACAATAGTATCCCAGCTGGGCCTAGGATAAAAACAATTCACAGAAGATGAGACACACAAAACTTACAAATCTACCTGTCAATTAAAATACACATTTGAAAGGGCCATCAGCTAACATATTCCTCTTCCCAAGTTACCACATCATTTTAAATTGAATTTAAATTTAATTTTTTAAGTTAATACATTCATATAACTTAAAATTCAGAGAAGGAAAAAATAACCCTTCTCTTACCTATTCCCAGCTCATTAATTCTGTCTGAGGAGATAACCAATGTTTGCAATTTCTTATGGAAGAGTTTTTTTGTTTTTTTTTTTTCCAATTATTTTGAATCTTAATGTTGGTGAGGACTCAGCGAAAAGTTTTTGAGGAAAATCTGCAGGTGACAGGGTACCTGAAAAAAAAATTGGCTACCCAAGCTTTAATATATTTAATTGTTGACCCATCCATTCTCATTCCTCATTCTAAAAATCTATCTCAAAAAAATAATCAGACACATGAATAAAAATTTGACTGTATTATTAATGACATAATAGAGAGAAACTGGAAACAAGTTTAATAGATAAACCTCCATTTAAAATGCCTTTCCTATACTGCATTACAAGTATACCATTCTCTTCTCATTTCTGCAGAGTGGACTATTGAGAGTTCTTATTCTCTGAAAACATAGAAAAGAGCCATAGAGAAAAGAAGAGGGAGGGGAAGCACATGGTGGGAAGCAGAGAGTGGAAGGACTTTCAGGGACCCATCTCTGCTTCTCAATTCATTCATTCATTTATTATCTCAAATAGTGAACATCTTTTAGTACTTACCAAAGGTCTAACTGTTGGTGATATATCATTTAAAAAACAAAAAAAAATAGACAAAACTCCCTGTCACATGGCTCAGAGGATAATCCTTACAGAATCATATGATGGCAATTTGTTTATTTACTTTTACAAAAATTTTGTGGTTCTTTGAGATATCTAAACTCAATATGAATTTTTAAATCACTCTAACCAGTTTCCATAACAAAAACACCCCTCCCCCACCCCCAGTATAAAAATATAAACTCTTCTGGGGTTCTGACTAGGGTTGAATTATATTCATTATTAATTTCAGAAGAATTAATGTTTGTATAATATCATCTTCACATGCAGGAACAGGGTATCTCTATATGTCTCTTTGGGTCAAGTTTCAAGTCCTCATACTATTTTATCATTTTATTTATATATGTGCTTTTCCTATATCATTAAATGTATTTCCATGAATGTAATATAAAATTAAAATGTTAATAAAATAAGAAAACAGTAGAAAAATGTTGAATAATGTAAAGAGATATTCTTGAGCAATACAGAAACACAACAAAGAATAAAGAGAAAAAGCAAAAACATAGCCATATATTATAACCTAAGAATTTTAAATGAATTAGATTCAAAGGGAGTCATAAGTATAGAATAATAATAATAATAATGCAATGTAAGGGATAGTTCTAGTATGTGGCTGATAAGGGTTAATAGTCATCATTTAAGTTCACTCCTATAACTTGATAAGAAAATAATAGAAAATCCACAGAAACAGGAAAAGATAATTCACACCAAAAAATCCAAATGACCAGTAAACAAGAAAAGATGCTTAACCTCATTAGCAATGCAAATTAAATCAAGATAAAAATATTTTCCCTAAAGTTGGGCAAAAATGTAAAATAGAGATAATACCATTTGCAGACAAAAATAAAAGCAAACTAGTGGTCTTGTACATTGGTGGAAGTATAAATGGCTGTGACCTCAGTGGAAATGGATCTACCAATTATTATTACTAATGTTAGATATGCAAAAAACTTGACTTAGTTCAGTTTTGGGAATTTATCTTTTGGAAATAATATCAATTGATAAAAATATATCAAGAGAGTGTTGCAGCTTTGTAGTGATAAAAATACTGTTAACACTTTGATCACCCATTAATAGGGGAACAAGAGATTATATGCAGCTATGCTATGGAATTATAGTGCTGTTACTATAAAGAATTAAAGCTTTATTTGTTAACCCAAAAAGATATTCATGATTTCCTTTAAAGAGGGAGATGCAAGTTGAAGAGTAATTTGTCAAGTATTATCCACTTTTTCGTAAAACAAACGAAGAATAATGTACTCTTTACCCCACCAAGTAAATGTGTGCATTTGATTATGGTATGGGTGCAGATAAAGTTTAAAAAGTATGTACACCCAGCTATTACTCAGGGAATTAGACATGGTTAGGGCTAGGATAAGAGATTATTTTCTTTTTTCATCTTTGAGTGCTTTTACAAATTATCATAACTTTATATTAGTTAATTTTATTTTTAAATATAATGTTTGGAATTTTAAAAAGTTATTATAGTTAAAGAGGAAAAAACAACCTGCAATAATTTATATTTTAAATTGCAACTACTGGGCACATATAATTATTTGACAAGCTGTCTTATATGTAACAAATTTAAAAATGTGATAAATATCAAAGTTACTATAACTTTACGCTTATTTAATAATTGTTTCAACAAAGTCTTGTTACATTGCTATTCTTGCTTATTCACTAGATCTCATGAAGGAATTTTACAGTGTACTTCAGACTTGAGAATACATTCATATTCACATTTTTTTGCTAGGATTATTTTGTATCTCTGAGTCCTCTAATATATCCATAGGTATCTTTTTCTCCTCTTTCTATAGCAACATAGCGAATTAAACAAGTGATTCAAGAGATTAAATAAGTTTGACTCTCTCAGTGTGTCTTTATGTACTTGCCAAATTTCTGTAGATTTTCTGGAAAAATCAAGTAATTCAGGGAGGTAGGTAAAATGAGAGAGGTATCTGAAATTAAATGTGAATAAAGTAGGCAGCTTTCTGAATGGTAGATATAGCTTGCTGTATAGGAAGATATATATTTTAAGTCAATTATGTTATTCTCTTAGTAACTCTTTTATAAAAGCTTAGAAAATTAGAAAGAAAAGGACCGTAGAAACCATATATTTACCTGTCCTTATTTGGTTACTTATTAATAATTATTAATAATTAATATTTATAATGTCCTTATTAATAATTATTAATTAATATTTATTGAATTAGAAATTAAAATTCAGTGAATTATTTCTTAACTCACTAAGTGACAATATAAACTCATTACATGGTAACATAACCTAATTTTATTAAAAATAACTATATTTTCAAAAAAGAAAATTTTAAGGATACCTACAAATCTCTTTAATATCTGACTTATAAGAAGACTTCTGGATTTTTATATGAGCTTCAGTTTATTGGAAAAATTCTAGACAACCCACAACTGGAAGAAAATATTTGAAAATCATATATCTGAGAAGGGACTTGTTTGATTTCATTTATGAGAAATGTCCAGAATAGGCAAATCTATGGAGACAAAAAGTAGATTAGCAGTTGCCTAGTGCTAGGAAAGAGGAGTTGGGAAGAAATGCAGGGGATTGCTAAAGGCTGTGGGATTTCTTTATGAGGTTATTAAATATAGTAAAATTGATCATGGTGATGGTTACACAACTCTGAATATACTGAAAAAAAATTTTAATGTGATAAATTTCAAAGTCACTGCAACTTTGTAGACTTATTCAGTAATTGTTTCAATACTAAGTCTTAATTTCTATTCTTGCTTATTCACTATATATCATGAAGGAATTTTACCGTATACCTCAGACTTGAGAATACATTCATACTCACATTTTTTACACTTTAAATGGGTAAATTTTGTATTATATAAATTATATTTCAATAAAGCTGTTTATAAAAAAGAAAAGCTCTACTGTATCTTCGTGGGAGAATAAGAGCAAAAAAGAAAAAATATTTTAGTATTATTATGAAAATAATTTTGACATCACAGCCCTCATAAAAAGGCCTCAAAGACCCTCAAGGAGTTACAAAACCACACTCTGAGACTGCTGGCTTAGAGTACTGTATCCATTTAGTAACAGATGTCACTACTCTGAAAGAAGTAGTCTGCATGTGTACAATTAAATTATGTAATCCAGATGGAGGAGTCTTGAAATTTAGCCCCCTGGAATGCACTGATTCTTTTAAAAAGAAGGTGAACTGAGATGTTTTCATATGGGTTAGAAAGAATTGGATAGAAATAATTGTCATTGCTGGAAGATGTCCTCCCAGGATCAGTGTTGTGAATAATTCTAATAGTTTCTTCATCTCCCTTTATTTTTAGGATTCTGGAAGGGACCATCCAGTTAGCAAAGTTAAATCACTTGTGGCAGGCACCCTGCCTTTCTGTGAGTAGGGAAGATAGGTTCTGACCCCTTTTCTTTCCATCGCCAGAACATTCTCCAAAATTAAAAAAAAAGAGTTTCGATGCTGAAATAGCAAAACTAAGACAAGTGAGCACTGCTATTTCTAGCAGGGATTTCCCATTTCTATTGTCTATTATTCCTAAATTAAAGGTAGCGAAGTACTGGTTCTTAGTAGTAGTCAGCATGTTGACCTTGAATCTAGGTCATACCTAGGATTGTAAATTACTAGGGTTGTTGAAAACTGTAAGTCAGTAGGCACTTTACTGAATAAAGACAAAAACTTAAGACAATGAACAAATTATTTCACATTATCCAAATAATATAACAGGCTACCTTGTAAATCCGTGATATAGTGCTGAATTTCAAGATATTATTAAACACCATCATGGGGAAATTAAAGTTAAATGTTGTGAACTTGACCTCCAGGTAAACCTCCATAGTAAGGTATCACTTTGTACCCTAAACATTTGTCAAATATTTTGTTCTCTGTAGTCAGCCATCTTCTAAAATAGATGTTATTTGATAGGAAGAAACCTGAAGTCAAAGGTTCTTTGCTTGTATATCACTATTCATATTTTAAAGTTTAGGCACTTTCAACAAATCCTTTGAGTGGCATATTTCTTGGAATGTGGTAAGCCTCTACTTTGCAAACTCTTTTTTAATGGTAAGTCCCTGATGAGAAGGCATGCTTAATCGAAAAGGAGGTCACAGCCCTTTTCACTTGCACTAGAAAGGTCATTCTAACACCAGTAATTTTGAAGAGAATGAAAGAAGTAATTAAGCTGCCAATAATTATAGAAGACTTTTACAGAATAAATTGCTCTTGATCCCTATTTATTTTGGTCAAGAAACTTCTTACAGAATTTTATTTTTATCTATGGCTGGTACTGCAAGTTAATCTTTTATTTCATGCTAAAATAAAGTCAGGGCAGAAACACGATATACTGAGAAAAGAACAATGACTTACGTCTGTAATGTGCATTTAATTTAAAAATGCAGATCTACAATTAAAAAATCTAGAAATATCAGTGTTGGCTTGTTGTATGACCTCTACAGTCTTTGAAACATATTCAGATCACCCTCAATGGACATTGGACAATGGTAGCCATTCACAGACTTGTCTACTTGTGTTAGCTACAGTTTAAAATGCCTGCTTTTATCACCCTTGGAGTTACTGGTAGTTCTCAAAGTCAAGATTTAAATGTTTCTATTATTTTATTAAAAAGAAGCTGTTTAAAATACATATTTAGAATAGTAATTCTGAATTGCAAATAGGGTTAGAGGTGAGTACCCATCAGGGAAGAAAATAAGAATGAAGTGAGGGGCATTTGGGAAAGGGAGTTATATATAGTTTGGAATAGCATATTTGACATACTAATTATTTTATATTTTGATTAAATTAAATTTATTTAGAAATGTCAGATAACATTCTAGATAGGTATTAAGGTGGATGTAAGTTTGTTTTGATTTTTCAACGTGAGCAGGAGTTAAATACGGTTGAAAATTCTTAATTTAGAGAATTACACTTTTTTGTCTTAAAAGATGGGTCATCAAAAGGCTATGTGATAGTGACTTACTATAATTATGATTATTTTAAGCTCAAAAATTCTAAGATGTCTGGCCAAATGTTACTCATCATTTCAGCTGGGTGATGGGTACAAGGGGGTTCATGCCATTCTCCCTTCTTTGACATGTTTGAAATTTTCCGTAAGAAAAATTTTATGATTATGGCCTACAGTGGCCTAATAGCTTGAAATAGTCAATGATGAAAAAAACTATGTCAGAGCTATAAAAATATTTTGGAAGGAGGAGGGTAAATTCATATATGTGCTACTTTTAAAAAATTTTTAAAAAGTAATAGTAGACAGTCCTGTCACCAATTTATGATTAAGGATGAGAGATAAATACTATCAATACCTACAGTAGGATGGGCAAGACTTAATGGAGAGACATGGAGATTAGGAAAGTATGGGACTGCCTATTAGGCCTGGAACAGGAGAGACCAGATTAGGAGAGAGGGAGAGAAATAAGCAGAGAAAAAGGAAGCACACAAGCATGGAATAGAGCATAGAGACAATGAAGAATAAGAGTTAATCTCATAGGGAGGCAGAAGCCCCCAAAGGAGGTTAATAGATTTTAAACTAGTTGATAAAGAAATCAACTGTTTTAGGACCAAACACCACTTATCTTCCAAGTGATCATAGTTGCCTCTTGCTAAATTTGTAATTTGTGTCCCAGTTCACTGGTAATCCTTCTCTCTCTTTAATTTCTTCTTTCATCTCCAATAGCTTTTTTTTTTCCAATACCATTTGGCAATTTCTAGATTATGAAAGAGCTGAAACTAAATAAATTATTGACATGAGGAAGCCTCTGGTTACAAATGCATTTGTTTATTTTTATGGAAGGGGTGGGAAAATCCTAATGGGGTAAGCAAGTTATAGAAGCGAAAACATTTAGGAAATTTTTCTTCAGATTGAGTGAAGTTAAGCACAGAACTCCATTCTTTGGGTGTATTTTTGGTAGCTCATTGGAAGAGCTGGCTTCCCATAAATAATGGGATGAAAAATAGACGTCCGTAGAACTGAAAAGCTGGTCAGTGGCTTGTTCTTGGGTTTTTCTGAAGTGTTTTTCTGTGCCAACAACCAGTTCTCTGCCGACACCAACTTAATGTCCTACAAGTCCATTCAGTTCTGACACTAACTGCCTAGAGTTAGCACAGACCTCACAGGTTAAGGACCCAGTCCCACAAAACTGCCTCCACTTCAGATGCCAGTCACAAGTCCCAGGTCGTCGTCGTTACTTCTGACCAATGACTGTAAGTTGAGGGTACCCAAGAACCCCTCCTCAGGTTCAAGATTTTACTAGAACTCAGGGAAGCACTTCATTCAAATTTACTGATTTATTATATAGGAACAGCCAGATGGAAGAAATGCATAGTGCAAGGTATGGGGGATGAGGGAGGCACAAATCTTCCAGGCCTCTCTGGGTGTACCAACTTCTCAGCACCTTGATATGTTCACCAACCCAGAAGCTCATCTAATTTTATTGTTCAAAAGTTTTTATAGATCACAATCTCCAGCCCCACCTCCACTTTCCCAGAGGTGGAGCTGAAAGTTCCAGTCCCCTAATCACTTGATCTTTCTGGTGACCTGCCCCATCCTGAAGCTATCTAGGGATCCCACCCTAAGTCAACCTATGTCTACCCATTAACATAGACTCAGGTGTGTTCAAAAGGGGTTCCTGATGAATAACAAAAGATGAGTCCATCACTCAGGAAATCCAAGGGTTTTAAGAGCTCTTAGCCAGGAACAGGGACAAAGACCAAATATATTTCTTATGATGCCACGGTTTTAAAGAAATTTTTTAAATAAAACTTTTATTTTATTGCAAATTCCTTTAAATAATTTGAAAAAGTATAGTTTGCGAATAATTACCACCATTTAATCTCTAAAATAATGAGTTATACAGTAGTTGATAATCAACATGTTATGTTGAGGGACTTGTGCTGGGCAAGAAACATTTTCTATCATATGTCGTGCTTAGCATTTCACTGGCTCTGGCGGTGTGAACCTATTTAAAAGTTCAAGTTCTAATCATAATACTCCTTTTGCAGAAGAAATAACTTGTGCCTGTATTTTCAGTTACCTTCTCCTTTACCTTTTCTTTGTTTTGCTATCTTTTTTTAAATCACTCTATCACATTATTCAATAAAGGTCTCCCCCAAATAAAGGAAAATCTTTTTCCTCCTTTTCCCATATTCTATTAACTAATTAATCTGTGTTTAAGTTGAACAGTCCTCTCTGAGGAAGGCAAGACTGAATCAGATAATAGAAATTCTCCATGAATATCATCTGTGGTAAAACATGAGGAAGGCCTGGTTTAACAATACTTCAGGACAGGTCACTCCTCCTGTTCCTTTATTCCTCCCTCCCTCTCTCCCCTCCTTACTCCCTTTCTTCTTTCCTCTCTTCCTTCTTTTTCTCCTCTTTCACTCTTTCTGGCTTTCTCCCTTCCTCCCTGCTATCCATCTTTCTTCTAGTCATTTTTTATTGCTGCAGAGTTAATTTCCTTTAGTGGTCTGAAACAACCAACATTTTGTTATGCTCACTCTTCTGTAGGTCGGGAATTCATAGAGATGGCTTGTCCCATTTCCACAGTTTCTGGGGCCTTAGCTGGAAAGATTCAAGTGACTGGATGCTAGAATAATCTGGTGATTTCTTAACTCCCTTGTCTGGCATCTGTATTGGAGTGATTCAAGTTGGCCACAGCCGGGACTGAACACCTACAAGGTGGCATCTCCAGGTGACTTGATCTTCCTCAGATCATGGAGACTTCAGGATAGTCAGGCTTCTTACAAGTGGTCTCAGGACTGCAAGAATGAGTGTTTCAGCACTCGAGACTGAAGATGAATGCACTTTCGTGACCTTGCTGCAGATTCTGCCACAATCTACCGGATGAGGCGGTCATAAAGTCACCTTGATTCATGGAGGGGGGATAAAGACCCCACTTCTGTGTGAGATAAGTGTCAAAGAAATCACAGCCATATTTTATAACTGCCACACTTTTTTTGAAGGAGACTTGAAACTTCCTTTTCCTATCTGTCTGTGCATATAACTGGCCATGAGAATATAGTCAATGAAGTTTGAACCCGTATTCCTGCACTGAATGAAGACCCTTGACTCATTTATTTCTGTGAAGTGAAAAATCTTATTGGAGTCAAAGGTTAATAAGTAAACCTATTGATCTGAGAAGCATAGTGTTTTTAAATTTTATTCCTTTTAAGTACTCTGGAACATTAACAGTAAAATAGGGTAGCATTAAACACAAGGTGGCGTTAAGATAGGGAAACATTGCTCTGATCCTATGCTATCTACATCTGGCTTTTCTGAAGTTGCTTTGTCAATGGGCCTCATTTCCCACAGTCTGGCTTGGGAGGTCCCACTTCCTTCAAAGGAGCTTCATGCATGAAAATGGAGCTCATGTAATTGAGCCACTGTTCCTTTCTCTTCATCTTCCCTGGTAATCAAGAGGTGACCTGTAAGTTCAAGAATTATATTTCATAACTGAAAAACAACAAAAACAGAAACAGTATACAAACTGAATCAAAGAGAAAATTACTAGAGAACTTTCTGTTCCTTATTTCAACTGGGAATGGCATACCTGGCATGTTTCAGAGGCTAGCCACATGTGTTGTATCACTAAATAGAGACATAACAGCAAAACTCCGAACATCTTTTAGACACTGTAGATTTCTCAGTTCAGTGGTTTTGATGTTGATGCAGACAGACTTCCCTTGAAAGTGCAATGATCTGCATGCCTTTTGATCAGTGTCTTGGTGAAGACTAATATTAAAGACCTAGTTTCTTTATTTCTTTGTGGAATAATTTCACACGCATGGACTTTCAAAAGATTTAATATGAGTTTTGCTAACGAATGGCAATTGCTTATGGATGTACCACTATCTGCCTGATTGAGGATCACGGTGTGTATAAATATATCCACAAGGGGAAGGTTTGTTTTCTGTAGCATTTCAAACAGCTCTACTAGGTACTTAGGTGACATCTCTGTCAATTCAAACATATTAGTATTGAAATTGTAGCACTTCACAATTGAAGTGTATTACACACTCAAGATACAGTAAACTACTGTATTTGAATTGAATCATACAATCATGGATATTAGAGCCAGAAAAGACCTATTAGGTTGTCATGTCCATCCACTGCCACTTGGCATTGTTATTTACAACACATTTTTGCATCTAGAGTTAAATGCCTCAAACAATAGGACTTCTACCACTGTACGAGAAAATTTTCTTTTACCGTCCAAAGGACTTGCTCATTGAAACGTTTTTTTTAAATTCAGCTGAAATTTATTTTTTGCTCAGTTTCACTCCAGTGTTGTCATACCTCAGTCCCCATCCTGTAACCTTACTTCTGTTTTATCTCTTTTTATAGTGGCACTGTTTTAAAGACTGAACCATTTAAAGACCATACTTTAAAGATGTAATTCACTTTCTGCCCAAATTATGTGATGCTTTAGGTTGGCTTCCCCCCAGAAGTGGACACTGAGACAAGGATACAAGTGTAAATAGTTTAGTTGAAGATGACCCCAGCACATGCTTGGAGGTGACTGAGGAAGAGAGATAACAAAGAGAAGAAAATCAATAAAGGGTGCATGATCAAACCAGTGCCATTATGGGTAACTGGATCTTAATCCTACTGCAGATGTTGATGATTTCTGTAGAATATGTGCCTCAGAGTTATTCCTTTGGGAGCCAAAAAAGCTGGGGTACTTACATACCAACTCTTGCCAGCCATTGGTTGCAGGCTGCTCATAAGGGATATTAACTTCCTGGCACTTCTGGTCTGCCCTGCACATGGCAGAATGGGCTGTAACCCACACAGGAGGCCATCAGACCATTGAAACTCTGAGTTTTTATGCGCTACAATGGTAAGACCTTAGGGGATCTGACCCAATGAGTCTACTAAACAGGGTGACGTCCAGCCATCATCAGAACTCCATGTATACTTCTATCTTGTTTGCACAGGTTTATGATTTATTTTCAAGTAACCATTTTCTCTGGTTGAAAGTTATTTTGTCAAATTGGAAGCACTTCAAAAAGTTTCTGTTTTCTGTAGAAGGGCAGCATTTGATTTAGAAGGACATTTTCAGCTGTGCTTGATTACAAGTACGGCAACACTCTAGCAGCATTATTATTATTATTTTTTGCGGTACGCGGGCCTCTCACTGCCGTGGCCTCTCCCGCCGCGGAGCACAGGCTCCGGACGCGCAGGCTCAGCGGCCATGGCTCACGGGCCCAGCCGCTCCGCGGCATGTGGGATCTTCCCGGACCGGGGCACGAACCCGCATCGGCAGGCGGACTCCCAACCACTGCGCCACCAGGGAAGCCCTAGCAGCATTATATTTAACTAAAAGGATAAAGCAATACATTTTTAAACAGCAAAAGTTAACTTTTGTAGAAAAAGCATGTTAGTGATTAAACGTATATGTTGACGTGCATTTTTATTACTGAGTATATTCTACAGGTAATCATTACATTTTGATATTTTATTCATAAAGCCAATCACTTATTAAATGACCAGACTCTGGTTAAATTAGTTTCAAAAGTCTTACATCTCATTTCATGAATGATGCTGAATTATTATATTCGTGCAATAACATGCTTCTCAAAACACTGAGTCTAACTAACACGATTCAATCTGTTTAATTCCAGTACCTAGAAACATAGTTCAAAGTTTACAACTCCTTTTTTGCTGCTGTAGTCATGAAACATAATATAATGGAATCATATTTTTCCAATTATTTATCTATCTGTAGTATTATATTTTCTAAAAATCTGACACATTTTAGGATGAAGTATTTTTAGGTTGGCCTATTTTATAGGATAAAATGATTGAAGCCTTTAAATATTCAATAACATTTGATTAAGTAGATAAACATATGTTTGGTTATATATTTGAGGATTCACTTTTGCTTACAAAATTAATTTTATCAACTTGGAAATTTTCTGGAAAATCTGGTTTGTAGAATTTCTTTAACCCTACCTCTTACTTCAATTTTACTGAATCTTTATGAAATTTAACCACATATACAAAACATTGTCTATGGGTGACCTAACAGAGGAGTAAGAAATAAGTAAAATATTATTCACCGTAATTAAAATTGATAGTTATTTATAAAAGTTCATGGGCTTGACTCATACAAGAAATTCCTGGTTTTCACTCAGAGCCTCTGTGAACTTACAGTGAAGATAGTTATAACCAGAGTAGTCATCTGTTTTCCAATCCCACAATAGATTAGAAGCAACAAAGTATAAAGATCAGAGTGTCTACTATAAATGCATATAGATACAGAGAAATGATTCTATGTGATAGGTAAATGGTTTTCCAAATCTCTGGGATCATCAGAAAATGGAAACTATCACCTCCAGAATTTCTAATTCAGGAGGTTTAAATTAGTCCCTGAGGATTTGTATTTTTAGCAAATTTCCAGGTGCTACTGTTGGCTCAGGGACCATACTTTGAGAATCACTGGGATAGACAATGGGGTGCTATATGCAGAAACTATGAAAAGCTTTACTTATATGTGAGTGAATAGAGGAAAGCCTGATATAAAACACTAGGATGGGACCATAAAATTTAGGGGAAATTACCTTTCCCATATCAGCAGACTCCATGGTCACTACCATATTGTACATAGTAAAATAATATCTAGAGAGATAATTCTAATTTATCTAGAAATACTAGTGTATAAAAAGCCATGAAGTAATTACTATATTTCAAAACTGTGTTCATTCAGTATAATTCAGCTAATAAGAAGTCTTTGTCAATAAAAGGTTAAAATATTAGCTATATGGAAAACCCATCTATGCAAAACAAGTCATTGCCTGAGTGCTTTGTGTGGTAGGCTGAATAATGGGCCCTTCAAAAATGCACATGGCCTAATCCCTGAAACCTGTGAATGTTACCATTTATGGGTAAAAAAACTTTGCAGATGTGATTAAACAAAGGACCTGAAAAGGAGGAGGTTATCCTGGAATATCTGGGTGAGCTCAGTGTTGTCAAAAGGGTTTTTATAATAGCGAGACAGGAGGTAAGAATGAGTAGAAGGTGATGTAACAGTGGAAGCAGAGTGGAGTGATGCAGCCACAAGCCAGGGGAAGCTGACAGCCTCTAGAAGCTGAAAGAAGCAAGAAATGGGTTCTCCTCTGGAGACTCCAGAAGGAACTAGCTCTGCTGACACTTTGATTTTACCTCTATTAGACTCATTTCAGACTTCTGACCTCCAGAACTGTGAGAGAATCACTTTGGGTTAAGTCACTCTGTTTGTGATAATTTTTTACACCACCAATAAGGAAACTATTACACCTTGTGAAGCCCAAATGTTCCATTATTATTTTTTAAATAATGTGACTCTATCAACACTGGATTTCTTAAATCTTATTATCTGTGTGTGCATATGTACGTGAATGCTAGGGCAGGAGTCCAAGGCGGGAAGTCATAGAATGTGCCATAGGGAGCATAGAAAGCAGTGAGGTCAGAAAGGCTTTGTATAGGGTACTAAGGACTTTCAACACACAAAATACAGGATCTTATATAGGTACTTACATAATAAGAGAAAACAAACTTCCACAGATATTTTATTGAAGAAATTAAAAAAACATAATAATTGGGTATAATTTTCTTTACCATAGATCTACTATTAGATAGAGTTCTTTTTCTTGGGGGGGGGCGGTGATAACATTTCGCTTAATTCAGATTCAAAGTTAGTGTATTCGTGATCAGAATCAATTGCAAATGTTTATGTGTTAATGTAGATAACCGTGCTAATCTACATGTTATAAATTTGGATGAAAGTGGCTTCAGCTTTCTGTGGTCCCATCTTTACCTTGTAGAATCATTTCATCTGTAATTGCTATTCATTTGCTCAGATCTCTGTGTTTCATTTTGTTTTGAGTTGATTTTCACTTTCAACTGGTTCTTGTTTAATTTTTAAAATTATAAGTTAAATTTATTTTTATATTTGGCTTTTTCTGGATATTTTGTTAAAGTTAAAATATATAGTGAAGCATATTTTCATTAATAGTGTTACCAGTCACTAGACTTTAAGATATTTACCAGTAACTAGACTTTAAGATACTAATTCATTGTACCAATAATTCAAATAAATCATCCATACCTTTATTGCTAAAACAAATACAATACACAGACATAGACACAGATATGCTATCTAGATGTCTGTTTTGCAGTTATAATTTACAAGAGATTAGTAACTGAGTTTATGTTGTTAAATACATTCATTGAGTTTATTTTATAAGTTATAATTTTGTAATATGCCTTCTATGTATGTTCACATTCTTCTCTTGTAAATCAAACAAAAATCATATATGGATTGGAGACAGCTAGTTTTTAAGAATGTATGTCATTTAGGTTATTAATCTAAAGTTAGTCAATTGATAAACGTATTACTATGAAAAGGTTGAACTTTGTAGCAAGGGAACAAAAGTAGCTTTAATATGAATCAAGTTGTATCAGGATACTTTTAAAAGTAGCAAATAAAATAGCTTAAACAATGAGGAAATTTATTTTCTCACAAAACAAGTAATTTGGAGATAAGACATTCCAGGGGTTAAAAATTCAGTGTCATGTCATTATGCACCTGCTTTCTTTCAGTCTTTCCTCTGTCATCTTTAGCATTCTGGCTTTGACCACAGGCTTGCCCCATATGGCAAGGTGGCTGCCATAGTTATTGGCATAACTATTTCATCTGTACCCATAAAAGTCAGAAAAAGGGTTTTTCATATCTTGTTCTTTATTTTTTTTTAATCAGAGAGGAATACCTTTCCAACAAATTTCCTATAAATCAAAAAATTTTTTAATTTAAAAATATACTACTAATTTCATATAATAGCAAATATTTAGTAGATCTTTACTAGATACACTACATAAACACATTTTATTTGTTTCTGTTTCCATGAGTTTATATTTTGTTATAAAACATCAGTAGTCTGCTGGAAGCAGCTAGTAAGGGAAGGGGAGAAGAAGAGAATAGGAAAAATGAGCAAAGGGATAACCTAGGAAGCAGAGGCAACAGAAACAAACTTTACTGCCTTGGTGAAATTTTTCTCTGTCTTAACCTTCAAACCACACTCTGTGCTTAAAATATTCTTTACATTTAATTTGCTAAAATTTAAATTGGCTATTATCCAGTAAAGCACTTTAGAATTTCATTTCTCCCATAAGATAATCCTATTCCAAAGGAAAAGGAAGAATTAATTTCCAATTGATCTTTGTCTAAATAGTTATTCTGTCTTCCTCTTTGCAAATCATCTGCTAAATGCATTCACATTTTAATTTATAATGAAAAAAATTTTTAACTTTTTCTTATTTTAGTTTTCTCTTTCTGATATCTGGCACATAGATTGTTACAGTAGTCTTCCACTTGCTTTTATTGTTTCCATTATTATCATACCCAATTCACTCTGCAAGCCTATGCTTAATTAATCTTCATAAAAGACCATTCTTTTTGTGCTACTAGTACTCTCAGTGGCCCTTAAAACTCACACTTGATAGCTCCTAACTCATGGTCTTTCTCCTGAAACTTGGTTTCTCTTCCAGTGTTTTCAGTCTCAGGAAATAGAACTCAAATATAACTCAGCTCAAGTCAGAAACCTGAGTCTTTTTTAAACATCTCCTTAAAACCAATCCATTTCCAAGTCCTGTTGGCTTTGTCTCCTAAGTGTCTGTTAAATCTATTCATTTCTCTCCAATTTTACTGCAGTTATGCTAATAAACACTGCAATCATCCCTGTTTTAGATACTTCAAAGTCAGGTGACTGGCCTACCTCACCTACTCTTGCCTTTCATCTCTTAAATCTGCTCTTTACATATATCTAGAAGAATCTTTTCAAAAGTGCAAATCTAACAGATGATTATCTTCTCCCTCCCCTCTAGTACTCCCTCCCCTTTTCCTGTTTCTTAAAGTTTTTCAGTGGTTTCTACAGCTCTTGGGATAAACACCAAATTCCTGAATTTGACCTACAAGGCACTATCTATAAGGCCTTTATCCTTTTTCCCCCAAAGTCATCTTGAATCGTGTCTCTCTCTAGTCTGTCTTCTCTAGCCCTGTTTCTTCTTTCAGAAAGGGTCTTCTTTCAGGCCCTTATGAACTTTCCTTAGTTTTTTTTGTGGTACGCAGGCCTCTCACTGTTGTGGCCTCTCCTGTTGCAGAGTGCAGGCTCTGGGCGCACAGGCCCAGCAGCCATGGCTCATGGGCCCAGCCGCTCCGCGGCATGTGGGATCCTCCCGGACAGGGGCACGAACCTGTGTCCCCTGCATCGGCAGGTGGACTCTCAACCACTGCGCCACCAGGGAAGCCCCTCAAATGTTAATTTTTTAGGATGCTTTCTTCAACCTTCAAATTTTTATTATTTGCTCTTATATAACTAATTACCCCTTCTTTATTTGTCATAATTATATTATGACAAAGAAGTATATGTAAATATATATTTTTATAATATATATATTTGTACTATATATATACACAATACTATATATATATAATATACAAAGTATATATAAGTATACTTTATTTATGTGATTATTTTACCTGTCACTAGATTGCAGGCTCCATGAAGGAAGGAATTATACCTGCTTCTGTGGTAGATACATGATACATATTTCTAAATGAACAAAGAGAAGTAGGTATTTGGTCTAGGCAAGATAAATTTTAATCATACTTGCCAACATTTTAAGGTCACTCACAATTTACTACTCTTATCTTTCTAATCTTCTTGTAAGATATAAAATAGTGTTTGAGATAGAGGTCACCAGAAGAGTTTTGGTTTGCCACTGGGTTTGAAAGCTCAGCACTTCTAGGCTGAAGAGGATACATGAATATACCATACAAAAAGACAAGGGTGGAAAACCTACAGTTCTGCAATTGTCAGAGTTCTTCAAAGCATCTGTGTTCCTCAGAGGTTTATAAACTAATTTTATTTTTTATTTTTGTGGTACGCGGGCCTCTCACTGTTGTGGCTTCTCCCGTTGCGGAGCACAGGCTCCGGACGCGCAGGCTCAGCGGCCATGGCTCACGGGCCCAGCCGCTCCGTGGCATGTGGGATCATCCCGGACCGGGGCACGAACCCGTGTCCCCTGCATGGTCAGGTGGACTCTCAACCACTGCGCCACCAGGGAAGCCCTATAAACTAATTTTGAAAAAAAAAAAAAAGTATCACAGAGCTTACAACACTTGATGACTAAAATAATACTATGTACATGAAAGTGTCCTAAGTGATTTTAAAGTTAAGATGTTCTTCTGTTCAACCTCAGTAGAATTTAGAAAAAGGTTATAACATGTTTACTATTATAATTTTATTTGGTAATATCAGGTCTTAATATTTCTGCCACAAATTAAAGTACTTTTGAATTCTAGCTCCTATATATGCTTAGATTGGTCATATTGAGATTGTCTTCATACTAAGTAACGGGGTGTTGGGGAGAGATTCTTGTTATTCCACACGGTATAGCATGCAGTGCAGTTTGAGCAAAGACGTCAGACTGAGACAAGAACAGCACGTTGTGTGGGTGAAACTTCAGAGTTTTCAGGGGCATTTGACATTGGGAAAGTTAGAGCTAGAACAAATTTCATGGAGGGTGACTATTAGGAGTGGAGATATCTTACCCTGTTGAGTGAGAGAAAAGTTTAGACAGGTAGATTCATAAGCATTCTTGCTAACATCATAGGAAAGGAGTGGAATGTAGTCACTTATGAGATCAAGTGATGGATTTATATTTTTAGCATCAAGACCCCACTATAACTCAGTTGGTCATACTCTCTTGTATTAAGTTTACTTATATGACTTCCCATTGTTCTTACTGGGTTTAAGCCCTGGGATTTATTTTCATTCTCCTCTTTGTTATCTGGTCTCCTTGGGGTAGATCTATCCTCAAAATCAGAATAATGAAATGGATCACACTCCTCAAAGTTGAGCAGTTGTTTCCTTGAGAGTATTCTTTCTCTTCAAAGCAAAGGTGTGAGCCATGATGAGTTTAAAAAAAAACAAACAGAATTGTTTATAAAAAGCAGGCATGCTCAGTTCAATAAAATAAAGAACAAATTAGAAGTGGTAAACTTTTTATATGAATATAGCTTACAATTCTATATCGAATACTATAGCAACATGCAAATAGATATGGTTTCTTTCTCCTTACTCTTAAGCTCAGATGCTCAAAACAGCTATTTTTATATATCCTAGTAATAAGATTGTGGGGCATTATCAAAAGGCAGCTTAAGTGTGGAGGATTAGACCTCAAGAAAGTACCTGGAACTTTCTGCTGGTTGGTAAATAAGAACAATGTGGTAAGTGTTGCGGGGAGACAGTTGGGCAGGGAATGCGGGATGATAACAACTTCCTAGGGTCCTGAAGTCTAAACCATGGACAGTGCAAATCCCATGTGGATATTTTTAGTGGGTCTGTCCTTGCTAGAGGGACTGACCATTTTTTCCTCATTGGTTTTTGGCAGACTAGTAATAGAGGGACATGAATTAGGTTGTAATCAGTATACGATTAAGGGTGAGAAGAAGAAGCATTGCTTTTGATACTGCAAGCTACTACCTGAGGCAAATTTTACTCTTATTTCCTCTTGATGGTACAAAGATTCCTGGAGAGAAGAGCATAAAGATTAGGCCACACCAGACAATTTTAGATAGGTTAAATTATCAAGATAAGTAATCTGCATTTTGCTGTAGTTTTAACAATTTTGATAAAATCTTGAATTTCTCTTTATTTAAATTTGAATGTATATTTTGTGTATAATGGGGCCAATGGGTGCTTTGACACTAGGGCTAAACAATATTTTTCAAACAGAAGTAATATATATATGGAAATAGATATAAACTTCTATAAAGGATCCATTCAGAAATAAGGTGAACCTGACAAGTTTAAGGAACTATTTTTGACTTGAAGAATAAAAACACTAGACAATAGGCTACAAAAGATACTAAAATAAGGCACAGAAGATGTTCTCTCCTGGAAAAACATAGGCCCTTTGGTAGCATATGCATTGTACCTCACACGGCAAAACTGCAGAAACTTTTAGCACTTTCTGAGGAAATTGCACCATATTTTATATAAATTTTTCCATAAAAGTGCAGTTTGTATCAGTTTTCTTATTAAACAGCTACTTGATCATGTGCTTACTGTGTATGTGGCCTTGTGCAATGTTTGGGAATTTATTCAAAGAATAATGAAGAGAAGGTTCTGACAGTTTAGTGAGGCAGATGGTCCAGTAAATAAATAAGCACATTACAATTTGATAAGTGCCGTAAGATGGACCTTGAATAGAGCTTTGAGGAAGCACAAAGAGAGGGACCTCATGTGACCTTGAAGGAAAGACTTAACCCAGGAAATGACTGGAGCTCCGTCCTGAGTGGTAGTTTACTAAATAAAGAAGAGGTGGGAATACATAGTGAGGACAGACCTCATAATATTTTTCCTATTTCAGAAATGTGCAATTTTATAAAATATTGAATTTAGCACATGAAGGCAGTGTTACTCAGTGTTAGATGGGGAATTCTCTGTAAGCAAAGGCTGAACTCTGTCACAGTGAATTTATGAGGTGGGTAAAGGTAAGGGGGAGGGGGTATAGGGAAGAGCAGAAGGGATTGATCCCCGTAAGCCATGCGTTTGTGGAACTCTTGAGGGTTTCCTTACAAATTCTTATTTGATCCTCACCCTAGCCCTGTGAACTAAGAAAGGCAGGTGCAGGGTATTATTTCCCCCATTTCATGGTTGAGAAAACTGAGACATGAAGAGATTAGGTAACTTGCCTAAGGTCAAGTCAAACAATTGCTTTGTGATAGACTGAGACTAGGGCACAAATCTCTCAAGCCCTTGCTGGAGCTCAGCTCTACTAGACCACACTGCCTCCAGGCAAATACACACACTTGGCTTTCCTTTTGTTTCAATACAGATTTTCTGGAAAATCTCGAGGAAAGCTATGTATTCTCTTTACCCAAAGAAACATGCACATGCGTGCTCAACGTACGCACACACACGCACGCACACACACACACACAAGATTTTGCGTGTATTGTCAGGGAAGTCATAGAATCCATGCATATTTCACAAAAGCCTATCCTGGACAACAAAGCCCCACATTCTATAATTGTGAATGAGGATTTAAAGGAGAAGAACATCTCTAGTTGCACAAGCGGACTCTATGACAGTGCAGAATCATTTCAGTATCAGCCCAGGCTCCCACCCTGGTGCAAGTCCCAGTGAGATAGTTCAGTTGCTGCTATTCAAGTCCTTCCTCACTGCCTGTAGAGTGGCTCATCATCAAATCTGGGACCTGTGCAATACTCTTCATCTTGTATTCTGACTTTCAAAAATCAGGAATCTAGATGCCATAGAAATGGAGTTCTCTGTTAAAATAATATCTAGTGAAACAGAATATTTTGTTCTAAAAATTGAAATTTATGTATTACTGCATTGGTAAGTAAACCTAAGATTCACTCCAGTACACACCCACATTATATTTCTAGACTAAAGTTAAAAGCATCAGCAGTTTTTAGATTCTAATTTATTAGGAATCCTTTCTACTTTTAAAAGTTGGTTAAAAAGTACTCCACAGAGTTTAACCAAGTGAATATTACGGAGGCTTTAGTGTTTTAAAAGTATGAAAGTGAAGTTAACCTGCAAATTCCATTCCCTTGACCTTAACTGTTTTGCCAGTGCTAGCACAAGGGATTCGAAAGAGCTGTGACTACATACCTAGGAGTGTTCAAAACTTAATTTTGACTTGTGGAAACAAAAACACAACATCATTTGGGAGAAAGAGCAGCCTTCTCACAGGAGAAGAAGTTTTCTTCAGCAAAGGCAACTCAGAAAGTTGAATCCTGAGGCCCCTAAGATCCCTGTGCTGGCTGTATTCTTTTTTTTTTTTTAATTAATTAATTTATTTTTAGCTGTGTTGGGTCTTCGTTTCTGTGCGAGGGCTTTCTCTAGTTGCGGCGAGCAGGGGCCACTCTTCATTGCGGTTGCGTGGGCCTCTCACTCTCGCGGTCTCTCGTTGCGGAGCACAGGCTCCAGACGCGCAGGCTTGGTAGCTGTGGCTCACGGGCCCAGTTGCTCCGCGGCATGTGGGATCTTCCTAGACCAGGGCTTGAACCCGTGTCCCCTGCATTGGCAGGAAGATTCTCAACCACTGTGCCACCAGGGAAGCCCCTGGCTGTGTTCTTTAAGATTCACATTCAGAGGGAACTGGAATCCCAGTATTTTCACTTCCCTATGCCACTAAGAATTTCTGATTTTCCCCACTTTTTTCCCGCCATTTCATTCTCCCTTTGAAAACTTCCTGTAACAGAGTTCTTCCTGAATTTTCTGTTCATCTAAAAACAGAAATGTTACTTAGCATGTGAAAGGGAAAAATAATCTACATGCTTTAATTTCATTATATTACTTTCACCGGTAGACTGTGAACCTTTGAACTTCTTATTATGTCATCAAATTGAACTTCTGAACTTTTTCTGAGCTCCTATAAACCTGAAAGTGAAAGCTGCATGAAATTGTTTTCCGAGGTCTCCCTCAGTGTCTGTACAATGGTAGTGTGCTCTCAATTAAAGAGCAAAAGTGCAACGGCATGAAAATGTCCTATAAAACGAACAGTTCTAAAAGTGTTTTCTGGGGCTTTTGGTCAGATACCTATCTTTTCTTTAGCCTCATTTTTCTATCTATAAAACTTAGGATATAATCTATTCCTTTCTAATTCAGCAGAACACATTTGGGGATTACACAGATTGATTCAAAATGAAATCCATAAAGGGCTTTGCACTCCTCAGAGATCTCCATGCAAATGCAATTATCTCATGGTTTGCTACAGGCACCCACCATGTGTCCAGTGTCACCAGCCTGACTGCATGCTATGGAGAGTTGTATGGCATTTATAATGGCCTGTTGAAGTGAGTGTGCATTTGACATCTTTCAGATTCTTGCTTAAGTCCTGGTTCACAGAGACTCAGAGGGTCATGAACAGTTTTATTCACACTTCTTTATATTTCCATCTTCACAGTAAAGTGCTCCTCGCCCTGAGGTTGACCTTTAACTTCAAAGCTAAAATCATTATGTAACTCAAAACATCTAAACTGATATTACAATGAATAGTAATAAAAGTCTAATTACCCTGGGAACATTTAGAAGCAGCCTTATTTAAGGAATACACACATATACACACACATACACACACACCCATACCCATGTGTGGGTGTGTATATATGTTTAATAAATGAAATGAGTTACATATATACTAGCGCTATATAGAGAAAGGATTGTGGGGAAGCAAGAGTGTAGCGTGGAAGCCAGTTACATAAATTGCTTTCTACATTAGAGTTTAATAATTATCAAATGATGTTCTAAATAAAGGGAAGGTAAAATAAGTCTATCAATATGATTAGACGCTCATGAGCAGATGTTAATATACTTCTTTGTACTATTAAGGTACTTATGAGAGGTCTAGACATACTGATTGTGGTGGATTTCTTGAACTGAACATAATATTGAACACACATCTAGACACAGAATAATTTTTCTTCCACAAGTAATTAAGTCTTTGGCCCAGCCATACCAAATCAGATAAATATTGAATTGGAAAGGGCAAAAATAATCATTTTGCTTAGAATTTACTAGTGACCGTATAAATGCTTCATGATTGAAGAGTCTGAAGATTCACTTTAAATTCAGCCACTATCTTCAGTAAATAACAAATGTCTATTGAGTGTTGACTATTTGTTAGTGTGGTTCTAAGGCTGGATGTACAGTGGTTACAAAGCAGGCAAAATCCTACCATCGCAGCGCTTACATTCTTGTCTGTTCGTGTTGATCTGGGAATTAATGCATGGCAAAATGCGCTGCAAGTAGTAAATACTAGAGATATATTACATAAAGATATATCATTACATTACTGAAGTGTCACTATCATTAATTTTACATCATAAAACTGAATTGACCAAGTTATTTATTTATCATTGTATATCATAATATATAAGAACAAGAATATAGCCCTTTCTACTCAACTCTGGTATGACAACCTCAAAACTTCTTAGGTGTTCATTAAGAAATAGATCAGGATACTCGAGAGAAGTAGTAAGAGTAATTTAATACTGTAGTGTGGTAGTTTTTATTGAACAGCACTTGTCCAACTCAAGGTCAACAAGTGATATTTCTCAGTGATTGTTTTCCTTTCTTCTTGTGAAAATAGACCAATACTTGTGTTACTATCATGAAACTTCACAAATGAATAGAAAATGAAGTAAAGTATATTATTTAATGCTAATTTTTGCTGTTTAATAACTTTCAATTTCAAATGACTCACTTACTTTCATGACTGATTTGAATTTCAAGACTATCAGGCCAATTAAGGGGACAGAGTATTACTATGGACACAGACAACTAACGTCTGCCCTCAAATATCACATTAGCTTTCCACTATGCAGCCTGTCCTACTAGCTAGAAATGACCCCATTGCTATTGTTTCAATGGGTTAAATGGCATGGGTAATTACATTTTTTTTTCCAGGAAGAGAAAAAGATAAAACTACAAAATATAGTATCATTTTAGAGATCAGGAAGCACCGCTAGATCTTGGTTAGAACTCACAAATTCAGAGGCTTCCAAAGGTTAGGCAGGTAATATCAATGAGAGGAGTAGGATGGAAGTAAAGAGATAAAGTGAATGATGCTAGACCTCAGTGTCCAGGGCACTAGGGAGAAGGGGAAATGTGGTGAGCCTCCCATTTCAGGCAGCTTCACATGACTATTGCCATGTGGGAAAGCTAGCCTGATGCTGAAAAATTTTGGAGTTTTCAAAAACACCCAGAATTTACGGTTTTTGTGTATGGTACCTTGGATTTAATTGTTAGGCCAAACAGAGAACATCTTTGGCTACTATTTAGTAACTTCTGGTCTAAAAGATAATTCCCCCTGAAGAGTTTCCTCTGGCCTTTCCTTTATCAAGTCAATAGATAAGGAGGGGTTCTTTTTGAAATAACCTAAGGCAATGAGCCTGGAACTAGTACACTTCAAAGAATGAATATAGATAGCCATAGTCTGGAAGAGGGAGATGGGGTATAACAAAGGTACCACTTTGAGGGAGCAGACAAGTATAGGCAACAAAGCAAGGATTTAGGGAGCAAAGAAACAGCAAAGTGATACTAAGTTAGGGAAGTCAGATCCTGGCTAAAGAGTGCTCTGAAAAGGATCCAGAGAGAGAAAGAAAGATGGTGCTGTGGGAGAGGCAAGAAAAAAACATTTTTCTTACTTCACAGTTTTGCCTGGGGCTGTCTGTGAGCCTGTTGGTGTGAAAGTAAGAACAGAATTTTGGTCTCCAAAGAGAATCCCTTGGCCGAGAAGCAAAAAAGATTACAGTAATGACATCCATTAATTCTGCACATGGAAGGCCTTTAAAGATTGCAGGTAAAGGTTAGAGAGGTTTTTTTTTTTTTTTTTAACTCTAGGTTTTTAATTTTAAATAATAATTTAATAACACAGTTTGTAGGCCCAGGAATGACGAGACTTTAGTCATCATTGGACAAAATCATGCTGAATGTAAACACTATCTATTTTCCTCCATGTTTTTGTATTTGTATGCAGCGTTTGTCAGCGTGGCAGCCATGGACAATGATAAAGTGCATTTTTCTGCTTGGGTGGTTAGCCCTTTCATTTTTACAAGTGACAAAATAAAAATCTGTTGAAGAGTGAACATGCTGCTTTCACTGTGTCATCTCAGCCCTGCGGGTCATTTTATTATAAAAATGTAAAAATCCAGTCAATTTTATTTAATCAGCTGAAAAGGAAAAGTGTTTCCAGGTCATTAATCAAGTGCTTCTTCTCTGTGGGACTTGTCTCTTCAGAAACTACCATATGAATCATTAATAAAGCTGGAAAGATTTTTTTGCCAGCAGGTTTTTGAGAAACCTAGATGTTATTAATATAACAGAAGTAAAGTAATTTTAGGTCAACAAATAAAGCCTTCATAGGTATTGCCTCTAGAAATGCATCTATGTTATTAAAAGCAGCTAATTCTTTACTTTCTAAACATTTAATCGTTGGAAATGTTGGTAAATGATCAGCTGTTAGATTGTATGTGATTATATATTCCATAATTACACATTTTCCTGAATGTTACTTAAACTTATATTTATAGTAAACTTTTATTATGTGAATTGATCAAAACATAATGAGACAGTAAGAAGAGATAATTACTACTGTATCTATAATAGTAATAATGATAATAATTAAACACAGCAAACTGCATTCACATAGTGTCAAGATTGTGCTTAAACCCATAAAAGCAAGTCGTGAAATAGAAGCTTGAAATTCCCTCCTGGAAGAATTTTGCTGCTTATGTTGATATTGTTCACAGGGCTTTATTTTTAAAAGTTGGTCTTGATACCCATGAAGAACTTTGTAGTATTTGGTCAGCAGTTATCACTCATATTAGACGTCTCTTCTGATTAAACCCATCCTTTTGTTTGGGATCATACTTAGAATGAAGCCAAATAAAAAAGTCAACAGACAAGGAAAAAGTGAGAGGAGTCACATTTCTGAAAGACTATGAATCACAACTCTAGGAAGTCAAGAATAAGGAGCATTAACAAATATCCAACTGCATTAAATAATCCTATAATCTTTCAATTTATAAATTACTTTTGTGGATTAAACACATCCCAAGCACCATATTCTCTGTTTTTTCTCATTGTCAATTATCTTAGTCCATTCAGTCTAGACTAGGTGGCTTATAAACAACAGGAATTTATTTCGCACAGCTTTGGGGACTTGGAAGTCCGAGATCAAGGCACTGGCAGGTTTGGTGGGGTCTGGTGAGAACCCACTTCCTGGTTCATAGGCAGACATCTTTTCACTGTGTCTTCACATAGCAGAAGGGGACAAAGGAGCTCTCTGGATGCCTCTTCTATAAAGGCACTAAGCCCATTCATGAGGACTCCACCCTCATGACCTAATTACCTCCCAAAGGTCCCACCTCCAAATTCCATCATATTGGGTATGAGGTTTCAACATATGAATTTTGGAGGGACACAAGCATTAAGTCTGTAGCATCAATGTAACACACTCACTCTAGAATTTATAGAAAATCTGCTTCTGTTTTGGATGTCCTCACCATTAGGTGACTTGTACTTTATATCAATTTATGGTGTTAATATTGAAGATGGAAATTTATTTACTCATTCTCAAACTCCCATAGATTTTTCCCCCCAAAATCTGTTATGGTAACTCATTTGTCCCATGTCTATGATTATGATTCAATGTTTAATAAATATGCTCTTTATCCATATATACTCTTGTGCCAAACATATGAAGCTCCTCTTTTCCATTCTAAGGTCAGGTCTGATTATTGTTTATATCACATATGAACTTGTTATTCAAAAAAATCACTAGACATACAAACATATACTTAAAACATATACATACACACTTCCTTAAGTATCATTTGAGTCATTAGTCAGCAGTGCATAACCTCAGATGCACCTTTGAGGAAATTTAAACATTCAAAACAAATCTCTTAGCAATTTTTGTAACAACACAAGCACATTAACAAAAAGAGCATAGCTTTATTTGGCACACATTGAAAGAAATTTTCTTTTCTGGTAAAGTTACGTTCTTGATCTAAAAAGCAAAAAAGATTTATATTTACTATTTTTATATCATTGAACAATTTGTAGGTCACCAAAACCAAATCATAGCAAATCATATATAAATAAAAGTTAATATACAAAATTATCTTATAAAACATGTAATGTTAGATTTATGTCATAGCAGCATATGGGAGAGAAATACCCCAGCCAATCTTGAAGAGAAGGGTTTGGGGTCAGTCAAGCAGTCTTGACTGAATGAAGTTATGATTGAGCTGAGTCTTAAAGGACCCTAGGAGTTTGCTAGGAAAAATGCGGAGAGAAGTGGGAGAAGTAAACCCGTTTTAGACACAGGAGATAGCATATTCAAAGGTCCAAAGTTTGAAAAGTGTGTAGCAGAGGGTTCAAGTGATGATCAAATGAAATGGTATATGAGAGAGTACTTGTCAGATATGGTGGTACACGTATGAAGGCGCTGCCATTATTATTCCCATTTTCAATTATCTGAATCTTTCAGGGACTTAGGGTTAAGGAAGAGAATATAAACTCCACGAGGACAGGTATCTGTGTTCATTTATATATCTCAAATACATGAAACACTGTCTGGCATCAGGTACCTGATATACAATTTGTTGAACGAATGAAGGAAATAAATAAATATATGGGCTAGGAGAAGGAAAGTAAGAGATAAACCTAGAATCATAAGCAGGGACCAGAGTACAAATGTAATAAACGCTATGATAATGTGTTTGGATTTAATTGTGAAAATTATGACTTCATATTGAAAAATTTCAAAGTATAAAAAATATGTTATTAGATTTTTATTTTAGAAAGCTCATCTTGATAATTATGTAGGAAATGGAATAAAGAAGGGTTTGGTAACCAAAGTACATTAGGATTATAAATATTACCTGCTAGAGAGCTGGAATCTAGGTTTCCTTAAAAACAAGCAACTGTTATATCAAACTAGTGAATATAACATAAAAGAAGCAGACTCACAGATATAGAGAACAAACTAGTGGTTACCAGTGTGGAGAGAGAGGGGAGGGGCAAATAGGGGTGGGGTAGTGGGAGGTACAAACTATTGGGTGTAAGATGGGCTCAAGGATGTATTGTACAATACAGGGAATACAGCCAATATTTTGTAATAACTGTAAATGGAAAGTAACCTCTAAGAATTGTATAAAAAATTAAAAAAATGTAAAAATACAATGAGACATTATCAACTTTGGAAAAAATAACCAAGCAACTGCATAAGCAATTGAGCTAAAAGTAATAGAAACGAAACCAGGATCTAGGCAAAGATTGCATCTATTTGCATGTACTGTGTTCTCTTGGTCTCACAATTTTTTTTTTTTAAACCTCTAGGCTAATGGGATAGTGATTATGTTCATGATTATATTTCTTCTTGCCTATGAATTTTACATTATGATAAATGAGAAATTGTTTAAGGGAGGTTTCATTTGCTAGGCATTTTCACAGTTGCTTATTTACATGTCACTAATTATTAATTCAATAAACTAAACTGAACTAATTACCCATAACAAAAGGTTATGAACTATTAGTCATGAACTATTAGTCATCTACTGAGCTATTTTGTCTTCTGTTTCCCAATATATTCATTTCACATCATTTTTATATTTTCCCATCTATTCATGTAATGGAGTTTTTAATTACATTTACTGTTTATAATCAAGCATAATATACATTATCATAGACAAAACATAATCTCTTTCCCAAATTTTATGTACTTCCTTCTAGAATCAACAAATCTACAATTTACCATGACATTTGAACAATATCAGTAGATAGACATATATGTACTCTTTGCATTAGTTTTGTACTAGTTTTTATATAAGCAGTATTATAAACTGTTGTATTCAGTATGGTTTAAAAGAGCATTGAACCATGATTTTAATATCTCTGAGAATTTGACACAATTGACTAGCCTCTCCCAGCTCAAGTTTACTCATTTGAAAAATAAGGTTAACAGTTGAATGGGCTAAAATTTTTTGATGGAATTAGATATTAAATGGCAGACACATAAGCAAGAGACTTGGAAGCTCAAACCTGTTCTATAAGGATCTAGAATGAACATATCTTTGCCTTAATCAAAAATGACAAACAGCAACTTTAATCAGCTGAAAAAGTAAATTCTATAGGTAGCCCTCTGGTCAATGTTTTTGGGAAAGTTTGTTCATTGGTGCTTATGATGAAAGATGAAATTCTGGGTATCCTGAGAAAAAATGTCAGAAATGTGTTACCTGCATTATCCACTATGTATTTTTGTAGAGGTTTATTCATAATGTTGACATTTTAATTTATTCTTACCATGTTTTGTTCATCACTTAAATAAGCGGTTGTTAATGATATTAGTATTAATAATACCATTTTTAAAACATGGCTTTTCATTTCTGAAAAGTGATGTGCAGTCATTGTTTCATTTGATACAAACAATATTACTCAACATTTAGTATTATTAGTCTTCCTCTCTATAGACAAGTTGCTTAGAAAGAGTATTAATTGTTAAGTTCCCTCTATGGTAAAGGAGTTTTTTTTTAATACTCTTTTTTTAAAAAAAATAAATGTTTTGGGCTTCCCTGGTGGCGCAGTGGTTGAGAGTCCGCCTGCCGATGCAGGGGACACGGGTTTGTGCCCCGGTCCGGGAAGATCCCACATGCCGCGGAGTGGTTAGGCCCGTGAGCCATGGCCACTGAGCCTGCGCGTCCGGAGCCTGTGCTCCGCAACGGGAGAGGCCACAACAGTGAGAGGCCCGCGAACCCAAAAAATAAAAATAAAAAATAAAATAAAATAAAATAAATGTTTTTATTTTATTTATTTTATTTTTGGCTGCATTGGGTCTTCGTTGCTGCAGGCGGGCTTTTCTCTGGTTGCGGCGAGCGGGGGCTACTCTTCGTTGTGGTGCACAGGCTTCTCATTGTGGTGGCTTCTCTTGTTGGGAGCACAGGCTCAGTAGCTGTGGGTCACGGGCTCTAGAGCACAGGCTCAGTAGTTTTGGCGCACGGACATAGTTGCTCTGCGGCATGTGGGATCTTCCCGGACCAGGGCTCGAACCCATGTCTACTGCATTGGCAGGTGGATTCTTAGCCACTGTGCCACCAGGGAAGCCCTGTTTTTTTAAAAAATTTTTTTTATTTTTAATATTTTTATGGCCGTGCTACACAGCATGTGGAATCTTAGTTCCCCAACCAGGGATCAAACCTGCGCCCCTTGCATTGGAAGTACAGAGTCTTAACCACTGGACCACCAGGGAAGTCCCTAAGGGAGGTATTTGAACCAGCTATTTTCATTCCCCAATCTGTATTCTTCCTGCTAATCATCTTAATCCATGAATTGAAAGAAAAATGTTAAATTCTGGATTCTCCGGTAATAGTCTGAGCCTCTGTGAAGGTGTGGCAGAAACAGTTATTTGTCCCCTGATGTTTATTCTCTTCTGTTTTATTGTCCATAAATCTCCAGATTTTAGACCAGGAACATGGTCAACTGGAAAAAAAAAAGACTCATTTTCAAGCTTTCTTTATGATTAGATGTGGCTAAATTCTGGTCAATGGAATATAAGTCATATAGCCTTTAAAGGGGGCACATGCCCTCTTTCTCTCTTTTATTCTTTCTCTTTGTTGGCTGGAATGTGGACATGTTACCTGGAGCTCAAGCAGCCATTTTAAACCATAAGATTTAAACTATAAATTGAAGAGGACACAGCAGCAATATAGAAATAATCTGGGTCTATGATAACTATGGAGTTGTCTTACTACTTTTGAACTGGTGACTTCTGGGCAGTGAGAAGAGAAACTTCCATGTTGTCAAAACAAAAGCAAAAGCAAAAATTCTTTAATTTATTATGTTGAATTTTATCGCTTCTTCATGGCCTTCAAGCAAAGATTAAAAGACTTGCTTTTTATTTTTTTATTCCAATTTTATTTTATTTTGTTTTCCATTATGGTTTATTACAGAATATTAAATATAGTTCCCTGTGCTATACATCCTACAAGTAGGATCTTGTTGTTTATCTATTTTATATATAGTAGTTTATATCTGCTAATCCCAAACTCCTAATTTATCCCTCCCTTCCACCTTCCCCCTTTGGTAACCATTAGTTTGTTTTCTGTGTCTTTCAGTCTGTTTCTGTTTCATAGATAAGTTCATTTGTGTCATATTTTAGATTCCATATATAAGTGATATCATATGGTATTTGATAAGTTCATTTGTGTCATATTTTAGATTCCACATATAAGTGATATCATATCGTATTTGCCTTTCTCTTTCTGACTTACTTCCCATAGTATGATAATCTCTAGGTCCACCCATGTTGCTGCAAATGGCATCATTTAATTCTTTTTTATGGTTGAGTAGTATTCCATTGTAGGATATGCCATATCTTTATCCATTCATCTGTTGATGGACATTTAGGTTGCTTCCGTGTCTTGGCTATTGTGAATAATGCTGCTATGAACATTGGGGTGCATGTATCTTTCGAATTAGAGTTTTGTCTGGGTATATGCCTAGGAGTTGGATAGCTGGATCATATGGCAACTCTAGTTTTAGTTTTTTAAAGAAGATCCATACTGTTTTCCATAGTGGCTGCACAAATTTACATTCCAACCAACAGTGTAGGGGGGGTCCCCTTTTATCCACACCCTCACCAGCATCTGTTGTAGACTTTTTAATGATGGCCACCCATTCTGACCGGTGTGGGGTGTTACCTTATTGTAGTTTCAATTTGTATTTCTCTAATAATTAACAATGCTGAGCATCTTTTCATGTGCCCATCTGTTTGTCTTCTTTAGAGAAATGTCTATTTAGTTCTTCTGTCTGTGTTCTGATCGGGTTGTTTGTTTTTTTGTTATTGATTTGTATGTGCTGTTCGTATATTTTAGAAATAAAGCCCTTGTAGTTCACCTGGTTTGCAAATACTTTCTCCCATTCTGTCAGTTGTCTTTTCATTTTGTTTATGGTTTCCTTTGCTGTATAAAAGCTTATCACTTTGGTTAAGTCCCATTTGTTTATTTTTGCTTTTATTTCTATTGCCTTGAGAGACTGACCTAAGAAAACATTGGTATGATTTATGTTAGGGAATGTTTTGCCTATGTTCTCTTCTAGGATTTTATGGTGTCATGTCTTATATTTAAGCCTTTAAGCCATTTTGAGTTTATTTTTGTGTATGCTGTGAGGGTGTGTTCTAACTTTATTGATTTACATGAGGCTATCCAACTTTCCCAACACCACTTGCTGAAGAGACTGTCTTTTCTCTCTTGTATATTCTTGCCTCCTTTGTTGAAGTTTAATTGACCGTAGGTATGTGGGTTTATTTCTGGGTTCTCGATTCTGTTCCATTGATCCATATGTCTGTTTTTGTGCCAATACCATGTTGTTTTGATTACTGTAGCTTTGTAGTATTGTCTGAAATGTGAGAGGGTTATGTCTCCAGCTTTGTTCTTTTTCCTTGGGATTGCTTAGGCAATTCTGGGTCTTTTATGGTTCCATATAAAATTTAGGATTATTTGTTCTAGTTCTGTGAAAAATGTTATGGGTAATTTGATAGGGATTGCATTAAATCTGTAGATTGCTTTGGGTAGTATGACAATTTTAACAGTATTAATTCCTCCAATCCAAGAGCATGGGATATCTTTCCATTTCTGTGAATCATATTTAATTTCCTTTATTAAGTTGTATAGTTCTCAGCATATGTCTTTTACCTCCTTGTTATAAGCAGTATTATGTATTATTTCATTCTTTCCACATGCATTACTACATAGTTAATGCATGGAGGAATCTGACTCTGGATTAAGTGCTGGAGTTGGGATAGAAATTTAGGAAGCATGGATTAAGAAAGAGTTTCTGTCTTTACGGAGTTAATATTACTGCACAAATTCTTATATTTTGACAAGGAGGAAAAGAGAGATAAGTTGTGGAAGAGCAGAAAAGCACCACTTTTTTTGTTTGTGTCATGAATATTATAATTAAAAGGAAGAGAATAATTTGAATCCTGGGATATGCAATAATGTGAAACTTTGATTAGCCAAAAGAAGTATCATCATAGTCAAAGAGTCTGATGATGGCTGAAAAAAGGAAAATAAGGAAATTTGTCATGATGGATATTAAATATTAAATATAGAAAGATGAATTGGGACGTGGGCTTGAGTCCAAACACAACTCTTGAACTGAGGAGAGCTCTATATGGAACAGTGGAGCATAATATCATATTGGACAGTGATTAACCTCTGAATATAGCTGTGCATAATTTGAAACTATGTCAGACTTTTAAATGTCATGGTAAATTTCTTATGACAGAACACATATGTGCCTATACAACAATGATAAATCTGTGTCCGTTAAAAAAGAGCATTCCAATCTGGACATGTAGTAAGTCTTTCACTAATTTATTTAAGTAAAATTAGTCTTTCGCTAATTTCTTTAAGTAAAATTGATCGTTTACAGTAGTTTTCATTTGATGAGAAAAATGTCCTTTTAATTTCACAGGTACGTTTAATCATGGAGTAGTATTTTCCTCTTTTCCTTCATGGAGGCACTGAATCTCTTGATTTGTACTACCCACCAGCCCCCTTACGGTCCACTTCATTTCTACTCAGTTTGTTCCGTGATCAACCACTCAATCATGTGTTTCAAGCTGCCCATGATTCCCTGGTGTTTTTGTCAGGACAACACATCTACCTTGTTCTTCACACAGCTCTAGATATGCCACCTCATCTATTCTGTGGTGTTTCCGAACACTGAGAAATGGGGGAATTGTGATGACTTATTGAAGCATAAATTTATGGTTTTGGTTTCAGCTAGGCTCTCTATTTGAGATGAATGTTAAATTTACCTATAAATTACCTCCCAATCAAATTCTCCAAAGAACCTGCTCCAAACTCTTTCCTACTTCTTTCAAATAAAAATCCAAACCAAAACAAACAAAACTTACTCTTCATAATTGACCATTTTTTTATTGAAAAGACATCCAATATGGACTTGCTTAATTTCCATTCCCTCCACTTGATTTGATTTGATTTGATTCCAGTGTGTTCCAACTTCCTCCTCAGTGCTTCGGGTTCATGGCAGGTTAGAAAGTATTCTCTCAGACGATTTTACTTCCAAATATTAACTATGGGCAAGAGACAATAGCACTGTATTAACCGAACTGCATACATATTTGAGTTTAAAAATATGTAATGTGAAGTGATACTCTTTGTGGTTATGTATATGTTCGAAAGAATATGCTTAAGGCTATATAGCGTAACATTTTAGCAAAAGACTGAAAACGATCAGATATCCATATGTAAAGCACTAGTTGTACATATTAAGGTAAATCCACAACATACAATATGTGAAACTGTAAAAAGGACCAAGGAATATATCCAAGTACTAATGTGAAATGATCTTGAGGATGGACTTTATATGAAAAAATAAAATTAAGATAAAATATATGACTAAGGAAGGAGAGAAATATTAATATTGACAGGCATTTTATTTTCAAAATAGAACAATTAAAGAATACATTAAGGGGGCTTCCCTGGTGGCGCAGTGGTTGAGAGTCCGCCTGCCGATGCAGGGGACACGGGTTCGTGCCCCGGTCCGGGAAGATCCCACATGCCGCAGAGCGGCTGGGCCCGTGAGCCATGGCCGCTGAGCCTGCGCGTCCGGAGCCTGTGCTCCGCAACGGGAGAGGCCACAAAAAAAAAAAGAATACATTAAAATGTAATAAAAATTATTGCTTATAGGAGAGAGAGAGGGATATAGGGCAGATAAATAAAGACCTCTGTGTACACAGCTTGTTATTTTTTCTTTTGGAATCTTTCATGTTTTATGTAATTTTATAAAATTAAAGACAAAAAATAAAAGCAGTCTTTAAAAATTGAAAGCCAGCTTAAATAAATGAACTTAATTGTATACCAAGTTGTCAAAACCACAAAGTAAAAGAATTACTTCAAACTATTTTAAATGCTCAATATGAAACTTTACACTCTAGTGAGGTATAAGGACAAATAGAGCCCAAAACAAAAATTAAAAACCCTTCCTTAGGGAATTCCCTGGTGGTCCAGTGTTTAGGATTCCACACTTTCACTGCAGGGGTACAGGTTGGATCCCTGGTTGGGGAGCTAAGATCCCCCAAGCTGCATGGCATGGCCAGGAAAAAAAAAAAAAGACAAAAAAAGCCCTTTCTTAAGCTTCATTTAGGTTGTCTTATTGTTAGTATGTTGATTTAAAACTATCATAGGTAAAATATAGAATAAAGACTATATGAATTATGTAAATGTAACTAGAAACCAATATTTTCAGTGTAAAATAATGGAAACACTATAAAAAATCATATTCTTTTTTCTCTGTCACCGTTGATTACTTATTATAGTCTTTTGTCTGAATTAGTGTTGAAATAACTAATAATAAACTTTTAATTCTTATAAAATGTTTTGCATTTATTTAGAAATAAAAAACTGTATAGATATATAGTTAAAATGTAATTATACATATATATAATATACATATTTTACAGGTTTTTTTTGTTAAAAATGCAAGTTTCTTTGTTCTATCTACCGCAAGTTCTGAAGGTGCTGAGAAGGATATAAGTAAGTAGAGTAAGTTAAAAATCAAAATAAATTAAAAAAGACATTGATGAAAGCACATCCATACTGTTATTAATCTATAGACTTTCCCCCCTATTTAAAACTTAGGAATATTATTCAGCTATAAAAAATAATACAATTTTGCCATTTGCGACAACACGGATAACACTTCAGGGCATTATGCTAAGAGAAATAAGTCAGAGAAAGACAAATAGAGTGTGATCTCACTTATATGTGGAATCTGAAAACAAAAACAAGCTCATAGATACAGAGAACAGATTGGTGGTTGCCAGAGGTGGAGAGTGGAGGGTTGGTGAAATGGGTGAAGGGGGTCAAAAGGTACAAATCTAGTTATAAATACATAAGTCATGGAGATGTAATATACAGCATGGCAACTCTAGTTAATAATACTGTATTGTGTATTTGAAAATTGCTAAGAGAGTAAATCTTAAAAGTTCTCATCACAAAAAATATTTGTAACTATATATGGTGACAGATGTTAACTAGACTTATTGTGATCATTTTGCAGTATATACAAATATCAAACCATTATGTTTTATACCTGAAAATGATATAATGTATGTCAATTATACTTCAAAAAAAAACTTAGTCATATACTCTTATAATCAAAATTAACTTTGGGTGAACTTCCTGATTTGCTGCATTTTGGAGGATCACTCCTCCTGACTCATTGATTTCAGGTTGCAGGTGGTATATACTACTGAGTGTTTTCACCCCCAGTCTTACGTGAGTTATCATCCTCTAATTCACCATATAGACTTTATTTTAGTATCTTGTGTTAGAAAGTGCATCAGAGGTGGATTTACATTTTGAGCTTATGTTTAGGATTTGGAATTAACTACAAAACAAGTCTGGGCAAAACTCCCACTTGCTTAGTGCTCCAACACCTAAGAGAGGGCAATCTTAGAATCAGTATCCAAGGAATGGATGTTGAATAAAGAAACACTGATTAACAACATTTTAAAAGATTTAAAATATTATTTTCTTTACCTGGCAATTATCAAGTATATTAATTAATCAAGCAGCAAAAGAAATTCTAAGTCAGTACTACCCAGTCTGTATATTATGCAAACCACAAGTGCAAGCCACATATGTAATTTTAAGTGTTTGTGAAGCCCCATAAAAAAAAAAAAAAAAGAAATAGAAGCCAACAGGTAAAATTAGTTTTAACAACATGTTTTATTTAGCTTACTACATGCAAAATATTATCATTTCTATGTGTATTCCATATAAAATATTGAGGTATTTTACACTTTTTGAAAATACTAAATCTTCACTCAGTGTGTATTTTATACTTCTGGCACTTCTCAATTCAGATTAGATGCATTTCAAGTACTGCATAGCCGGATACACAGTGGCTACTTTGTTGGACAGAGCAGTCTAAAGTATAAATCAGATTGTAGTAAAACATAGCGAAACTATGATATAACCAATGCAATAAAAAAGTTTAAATTAGTATATATAGTGAAAAATAAGCTCTAGTGAAAAAGATTCAAGTATTCTTTATTTTTCAGATCAGTCAAATTGACTATTTGGGTAGTTATAGAAGCACTAAAAAATGATTCTCTTTGCTCTGTTCGTCACAGTTGATTATTTAGTAAAGTCATTGGTCTGAATTAATGTGAAATGAGTAATAATGAACTTCCTTTGATTCTTATAAAATTGCTTGCATTTTATATATTTTATTTAGAGTATGAAGCCTATAAAATATTTAAAATAGAGATGGTTCTATGAAGCCTGTGGAAAAGAGAGAGGAAAACCTAAGCTGAATTGATGAAATGAGGCCTCTGAATCCTTAAGTGACTAGCTTAAATTTACATGCTGAAAAAAAGCATAGCAGGACTTGGCATAACAACAGCTAGCAGGTCCTGAGTGGTTGGTTACCTGGTACCATTGAATCCCAAAGCACTCTGTAAGTTGGGTACAATCGCTACCCTCCTCATTTTACCAGGGAGGATACTAAGAATGATTAAGTAATTTGCACAATGCTATACAGGCAAAATACTGCTTCTGGAACTTGGGCCCTAACCATAATGACACTATTTCATCTTAAAATTAGGTTGTATGAAATAATTTGGCATCTAAACCCGAAGTTCTCATTCAAACCTGTCACTCTAGGCCAGTACACATCAATACAAACTAAAATTTCCATTGTGCTTGGGTGATATGGAGAACATCATATCTATAAATTACTATTTGAAATATTAAAAATATCACTGATATTTTTGACTTTGCCAATATAGTGCAGTCAGCAAATTGGATGTAACTCATTTACAATAGGGCATTTCTTCATAATTCAGTTGGGAATCCTGATTATAATTTTTCTGTTCGCTTACATGGGAGTGTTCTTTTCCCTGCTTTCTATCAGCCCAGGTATTCTAATTGCTATGTTAATTTTTGGCTAACTGTTCTTGAGATCAGGGTGAAGTGTTGAGCTTTTAAGTCTGGAAGCATTTGTCTTGGAGCTGCTACCATGGAAATCAAACCATAAGCCAGCTGAAGGTATATATGGAAGCGTGGGAGAAAAGCAGACCCCTACTGGGATAAGGTAGAACAAACACATAGAAACAGCTAGGACTAACTCCTGTAATAAGATTTTCTTACATTCTTACCTTCCCTCATTATCTGTGTTTCCAAAAAGCCTTTTTCATGGATACACAGCCTAGAGAATAAATTAAAAAGAGTATCTAATATCTATCACCAGCTCTTGAGACTGTCATTTCTGTTGTGTGGACTCAACTGCAAGCCCTTCATGGACCACGTCCTCCTCCTGTGGTGATCTTGCTTCCATGATCACGGGAGAATTCTTTCTCACTAGCGTCATAGAATTAGACTGCTTTTCTCTTTTAGTTTGTGAGCAATTGACTTCTTGGAGGTTTTGAATTCTTTCTCAGCAGTTAACAGAGGAAGGATCTGTAGACATCAGCAGGCCACTCCTTAAGCCTGCCCGGTACAGCCGGAGGCATCCTTTGTTCTCAAACTCCCCTTCCCTCACTGGAACATGGTGGAGGACTTGGCTGTCACCAGGAGGTCCCTCTCCCATCTGCTGGAGCAAACAGCTGAGGACTGGCATTTCAAGAACTAATGCTTTTCTCTGATTCCTTGCCTGTGTGGGAGAGTGTGTAACGTGACCTTCATTTCCGTTCACAGCTCACATAGCTTCTTATGCCACAGATTAGTGGTGCACGGGATCACTGGGTTCTATCCACCTATACTCTTCCAGCTCTGCCCCATCTTCATAGCATCCTAATCCTAAAAGAGCATATTCCCTTAGGACCTATCTCCTAGTCACACGCAAGCCTATAGAACGCACAACACAGAAGAGCCACAAACACTGAAATGTTAACGAATTCCTATCTTTTGTTATTATGAATGTGAATGAATCAAAGAACAATGATATAGTAATATGTAGTCTGTTAACTTTTGGAATATATTGTAGTTTATAAATTCTCTAGAGAGAATGTCGGAGAAGAGAACTCACTTTGAGTTCAGAGTAGTTGAGGAAGTCACGCCCTCCATCTAGAAGCCCCTTTTCTAGCATCTATGGCATCATGATACAACCCAGCAGACTGAGAACTGCTGGATAAAGACTCCTGCTCTTTAGCAGTGACTAATTCCATATCTCTGCTTTTTTCCAACTATCAATATAAGTGTTTTCAGTCAACCATAGTACTTATTATTTAAGTGGTAAATGATACCTTTACAATTCTAAGTTTTATAATTTATCCTACTTGTCATAATCCATATTTGCAGATTATTTAAACAACAATCAGCAACGAGTTCTTCAGAATATGAGCTTGTATTCTGCCTTTTAAAATAAGTAGATGAATATGTACTCATTTGTGCAAATGCCACTTGTTCCCCTCTGCTGCCATTTCTGTGACAGCAGCATGCAGGACTGTTCTTTAAGTGATTATATTCTGATGGGAAAACAGCCAAACAAAAACTGTCAGCTATTTCATATACTTTCTAAAACTATTTTGAAATACAGATTAACATTTAATGTGAAGATCTGTAAATATGGGTGAGTAACGTGCTATAAACATGCATTTTATTTTCTTAGCTTCTCTAAGCTTCTGGCAAAACAGACTGAAATTTGCCTGCTGAATCATTTTTTGTTAGGTTATATGGCTTTATGGCATTGATATGTGGATTGAATCATAATAAATTGAAATACCTAATAATTAAAATAAACAAAGGAAAAGGGCATAGACGTAGGATGATGACCCCCCCCCCATTTTTATTATCTGTTGGAAGAGTTACATTTTAGTTAAATTCTTTCTTAACTTATGAACTCAGACAGGATTTTCTATTGAAAAAAAAAAAATAGCCTGCTCATCACTCAGGGTCTTAAAGGTCTCATAGCTCAACTTCTGACAACAGTAGTGTCAGCTGCAGAGTGCCTTGTCTTTGTTCTTCCTGGATGTGGGAGAGGCAAGTTTCTGACAGAGACAAGTTTCAATGTTCTATTGTCATTTTGGCCTTTCAATGGGTGTAATTTATAAATAGCAAATCATTAATATGCTGAGTAGTTTAAAGAGCTTTTAAAACCACTTGAAAATGGTATAAGGAGGCTGTTCTTGTTTTCTTGCTGTGAAAAAGAAGTGAGGGGAAAATATTAGTCACTGGCATGTTGCAAGAGATATCATGCACTTTTTATGTTTTCTTTAAATGGATGGGTTGTTCCACTGGAAAGAGTAGTGGAAATCATCATTCCTAGGTCACATAATGAAACACAATTCTCTGGTTTCTGATAAACAACCCTTGTATGTTTTTCATAAAATTTAGTGCTTTCAGATAAGGTGGCATAACTAACATTTAATGAGCTATGCGATTTAAAAGTGCTTGCCCTTACATTCCTAGGATTGTAGTGGTATATTCAGGTATATATTTCTACTGGAAAAAAAATCAATTATTTTTTTGGTTCAGTGCTGGATGATAAAACTGTGACTGTGTTGATTATGAAGAAGAAGCTCTTCTTTTCTGTAGTGAAAATTATAGGTGTAATCCAGGGACACTATTAGAGGAGACTTTGTCTCCCTTCTCTAGAGAATAATTGTGGCTTCTTGGAAACTCACATTACTTTGTCTAGTAGGATTCTTGATCTGTGTGGTAACACAGTTTTCTAAGTTTCCTGGCTATCTGATTTTGAAATGGAAAGAAACCTGTGAAAAATGTGAGAACACCTCTGAGCTCAGGATGCTATATTAAATTTTGTTAATTTTACCTCTTACTTCTTTCACCTGTTTCTCTCCACTGCACTACCTTAGCCTAATTTACCAATGTTTCACTTAACTGGACTTCCCACACTAACTCTAACTCCATTCCAATCCATTATCGAATATGTGCTAGAGTGGTTTCTTAATGGAAATCTGATCACATCACCCTCCATTCCCCCATCCTCCACCCCTTGATCAAAGGTCTTCAATAAGTGTTTATTGCTCTTGGGACAAAGATCAAAATCTCACAGGTCCTACCTGGCCTGATACCTGGTTTGGCCCAGGTCTCCAGTCCTGTGTTTCACATACACGTCCTTTACCTATGTCCAGTCACACTGGGCTTCTTTTAGTTCACCTTTTTAGGGGAATCAGTACATCCCAGTCTCCCTTCCTGCAACACTTTTCCTTTTGCTCTTTGTCTAGTTATCTCCTAATCATTCATCATTTAGCTCTATCAGGACTATCTCTGGCAAGTCTTCCCTCACTCCCAGTTGAGGCTAGGTTCTCTCATTAAATGTTCTCATTCTTCAAAGCACATATCTGAATATGTCATTATTCATTCAGTTCTGCAACTATTTGATTCCTGTTCACGTACCCATCTGGGATGCTGGAACATAAGTTGCATGGTGAAAAAATCATGCCTCTATGCCATTTTCTTCCTTGCATCCAGCATACCATGCTTTGTACAATAGTAGGAACTAAGTAAATATTTGTTGAATGAATGAATAAATGGCTATAGATACATAAATGTCTGAACCAAGGGTAAATTAGGCTAAGGTAGGGAGGTGGAGAGAAACAGGTGAAAGAAGTAAGAGGTAAAATTAACAAAATTTAATATAGCATCCTGAGCTTAGAGGTGTTCTCATATATTTCACGGGTTTAGAAACCAAGGTGTTTCTCATATATCTCAGATCCCTTCTCTCAGAAGAAGGTAGCTGGACAAGAGATGTATTTTGGTGTAATTTTGGAATAAGTTGTGCTGTGAGACTTATTCTAAGATTTGTGGGAAGCACTGAGCAGTTAGGTGAAGAATTCAGCAGCTCTTGTGCCAAGAGCTGTCCCCAGCATTATTGAGGAAGGAATGACATTGAGTTCTCCAGAGACCAAGGGATGAATATTTGCTTGAGGAAAGACCACCAAGTGAATTTTGAGCATAGGTGTCTTTGGGAAGAGCCTTGCTCATTTGGGATAGATGGATGAAAATCTGAAGCTGAGCAATTGCCATGGAAGAGAGAAACCAGAAGAGAGGGGTGGTGTGCTGAGAGCATCTGCCAGAACTGAGCAGTGGAAAACTTGGAACAGAAGAGCAGAAATGTGTGTGTGTGGGGGCTGTCTCTGGAGAGACAGGAATGGGGCAGAATCTTGTTAAACTAGCAGGAGGAACTAATCATCTTTTTTTAGTTTTCAAGCCAAGAATAGGGTCAGAGAACTAGGGATAACAAAATGAAAAATCCAAACAGCACAGTCTCCATTGTTTATTCATCTTGAAAGTCCTTCATATGATGGGATTTTCCTGATGACTTTCCCATGATATGCCTGCCTGCAGAAAACTTTATATTATCTGTGAGGCAGTCCTAGAATTAAGGATAGCGTATCTGAGGCCATGGAGACAGTGAAAAAACATAACATTGTGATCAGCATAGGGGGTAAAACCAAGTTACCAGTGGAAGCTCCTCCCCTGAGAGAAAGTGATACATGATAATTTCTGCTCATGCCAATAGAAGCCCCTCAATCCCCATAAAATAAATGAGCTCCATTTTGGACACTGGAATATGTCTATTAGATATCATTATGACAGCTGGATATACTAGTGGGCCACTGAATATTCTAGGCTGGCATTCAGGGAGAGGGCTAGTCTAGAGAAATACATTTTGGAATCACTGGCATATACATAGGTATTTAAAATAATGGGACTAGATAGGATAACCTAAGAAAAGTATATACTTGGAAAAGGAGAGTCCGAAATGAGCCTTGAGGAAGAGCTTGAAAAGAAGGCTAAAAAAAAAAAAAAAAAAGTGCCATTTGCAGCAACATGGATGGACCTAGAGATTATCATACTAAGTAAAGTAAGTCAGAAAGAGAAAGACAAATACCGTATGATATCACTTATATGTGGAATCTAAAATATGACACAGTGAAATTATTTATGAAAGAGAAACAGACTCATAGACATAAAAACAAACTTGTGGTTACCAGTGGGGAGAGGGGGTAGGGGAGGGATAAATTAGGAGTTTGGGATTAGTAGATACAAACTACTATATATAAAATTGATAAGCAGCAAGGTCCTATTGTACAGTACAGGGAACTATACTCAATATCCTGTAATAAACCATACTGGAAAAGAATATTAAAAAGAATATTTATATATGTATAACTGAATCACTTTGCTGTACACCAGAAACTAGCACAGCATTGTAAATCGACTAGACTTCAATTTAAAAAAAAAAAATAGAAGGCTGACAGAAATCTGTGAGTGTATAAGAGGAGAAACAGGAAAAGGCAGTGTCACAGATCACAAAAGAGAAGTACCATGCAGGTCAAGAAGACGGGTGTGGACAAATATGTTAAATGCAGCAGGAAGTCCAATAAGGTGCAGACAGAGAAGGTGCCTCAAATTTGTCAACAGGAATGCTAGTGATGATCCTGGAAAGGACTGTTTTAGTGTGTACTGATGAGGATAGATACTAGAATTGAGTAAATATGGAGATCTTAGTCTGCTTGGGATGCTATAACATAATACCATAGACTGGGTAGCTTAGAAACAACAACAACAAATTTATTTCTCATAATTTGGAATCCAGGAAGGTGCCTCTGATTCGGTACTTGCTAAGGCCTCTATTCCTGGCTTACAGACAGCCACCTTATCTCTGTGTCCTCACATGACCTTCCCTCAGTGGGTGGAGAGAGAGAGGGAGGGAGGGAGGGAGAGAGGGAGAGAACAAACGAAAGGGAGGGAGAAAGAGATCTTTCTCTCTTCTTCTTATAAAGCCACTAATCTCATGATGAGGACTCAATGGAACCCTAGTCTCCCAAAAGCCCCATCTCCAAATACCATCACATTGGATGTTAGGGCTTCAGGATATGCATTTTAGGGGGACATAAACATTTAGGTCTTAAAAATGGACAACTTATTTGAGAAGTTTTACTGTAGAGGAAAGCAGATAATTTGAGTATTGAATAGAGAGGATGTAGGAGTCAAGAGACAGTTTTTTTTGTTTTGCTTGTTTTTGTTTGTGTGTATGTTTTTAAGGTGGGAATAAAAGAATGTTGACATGCCGGTGGACTTAACTCAGGAGAAAGGAAAGCATTAGATAACACAGTAGAGATGACGAGCCTTTGAGAAAAAAGAAGTTGTCTCAGGGGGTGGAAACTCTAACTTAAGTGTTGTAGGATTGCTTGCAGTCCTGAATTCCCAGTCGAGATTCTAATTGTCCCAGCTGAGACACTAATTTAAAATGAAACTAATCCATGAGCCCAGCTGCCTTGCTTTTAATTTCAGCTCTGCTACATATTAGGCTTATGCTTTGGAAAAGTTACCTAGTTGCAGTTTCCTCAACTCTAATATGGGAATAATAATGATGAAAAACAGCAGCCTGTCTCATATGGGTGTACTTCCTAGAGTATCTTACCAGTGTCTAATCATGAAGACTGACGCTCATGTAACTTGGTGTCTATTCTTTTGGCAGTGCCTGCAGTAGGCATTGCAGTGCTCTTGGCTAACCTGATTTTTCTTGGTATGTCATTCCCTAAGCACCTACCACTTAGTTCACCCCATGGCCTGAACTAGTGATCTACCCAGAGCCTTTCCAGGGGGTCAACTTGTTCCTCTGTGATGGGCCAGTCAGGCCACCTGGTTTCAACTCAGCATTCTTGTCAACTACGAGCTAACAGAGATTCTAAAATATTCTAGATCAGAGCTCCCTCTAACTGTCCATGACACATCTCTCTCTTCTGGTTGAGGCAGGGCCACTTGAAAGTGGACCCCTCCCTGAGCCCCAAAGCAGTTAGTAGCACACGAACCCTCTTCTCTCTGTATTCAGCTCAGCTCACTCAAAGGGCCTTCTCTTCTCAGGCTAAACCCTTCCTTCACCTCTTCACAAAATTTCCCTTGGAAAACACCCCCCATCCAACCAAAGGATCTTTTATTTTTATTTCCCATCTCTTAGGCTCCTTTTTCTGACTCCTCTAAGCTTTAATGGTGGAGTGTATCTGAAGGGAGAACACAGGATCATGACGTTCAAAACACAGTATCGATAGGGCACCGTAGGAGAGAACTGAAAGAACCAAGAGGTCCTATCTCAACAGTAACCTAGATTGCAAAGCTATGATTGTGCCATGTAATCCTATTTTTCAAGTGATGGTCCCTGAATATTTTCTCAGTCATCTCCCCAATTTCTTCTGTAACATGGTCTTATCTCTATCTTGGCAAGTGGATACTTAAGGTAGACTACAGTAAGTCTTGGTGAGTATCTAGAAAAATAAGAAAGGGAAGCAAATTGATATTTTTTAAACATCACCCCTGTTAATTCAACTAAAACTTATGGATCACTTAACTATGTATTGAGCAAAATGAAAGGTAATGGGTTACAAATATGCTTAAAGTATTTTCTGGGGCAGGGGCAAGTGAAAAGGGCAGTGCAGAATATGGCAGAGGGATGCCCTGGTTAGTTGTGTCGGAGCATAGCCGAAGACAAATGTGCGCAGAGCCCACAGAAGGGTTACACTAGCAGGATACAGGTTTAGTCCTTCTCTGGCCTATCATTTAGGCAAGTTAGGTCTGTCTACTTTGATCCAATTGAATATAATATCTTACTAATAACTGAATATGTGCTTAAACACACCAATACCTAGACACATAAGGTATGTAACTAATGTAATATTCAGCAGAATTATACACATTTCCAGAGATTGTAGTCATAAAATAAATCATCCCAATCAATTCTGGCGCATAACAAATGTGAAGAAAGTTTTATTTATTTATTTTTTCATTAACTAAACTGTCCTTACCTAAACGGTATATGTGTTCCTCTGATGTTTTGACTTTTGCTAACTAAACAGTATTAGAAAACTGGACATTACTCAGAAAATTTCCAACAGCCTATATTGACTACTAATTGTAACAAACACATATGCACAGACATAGGCACACACACAAATGCAGTTTTGCAACATGGACATGGGCCAAAATAATTTTAAATTAGGCAGCATCACTTACCGGCTGTGTTTTAAAAAATAATGTGATCTTAGTGTGAGTGTAACTGTGTCTGTGTGTGAGTGTATGTGTTTAACAAGCTAAGGTTTATTTTTTTTTTAACTTTTTGATTAACATTAGTCAGGATTTTAACATTAGCAGCTCTTAAGACTGATTATGCTTTGGACACCTTAGGATGTCAATCCTCTCCTCAGGCAGTCTGATGTATACCAGGGAGCCAAGAGGAAATACCTTGATTATAAAGTTATCCAGGTTATTTTCAAATAATTGCAAGTAAACAGGAAGCAATGAACCGACATTCTCAAATATTAAAAAAAATTGTAGTCCTATTGTTTCTGTGATTTGCAAAGTTACTATAGCAATTACTGCTTGTTTATTCAAGAGCTGCTTAACTTCTACAAGCAAACTTTCCTTTCTGCTTGATGAGTGTTTTCTCCTACTTTTGGCCATACCAAATAATTTGTAGTCAGCCCTTACTATGTAAAGGGATGCCATAAAATAGAGTCTGTACATATCATGCAGGGCTAGTCTATCCACCAAATCCTGTATCTCTTGAAAGAGGGTACACCTGCTGTTAAGGTTAGATGGCTTAGATTTATAATGGGGGGAAAAAGCCTGTGGAATTTAATCTAAGTGATGGCTCACCATCTCCCCTGTGTTTAATGCCTGTCTATGAGATGATATTGACATTGCTGCCAGACATGCAAGTTTATCTGTGACAGGAAGACAGGAAATATAAAACCACACTGAAACATTGTACTTAGTCTTGACTATTTCATCACGAGAATGAAGTATACAATCTTCAATAATGCCTGGAAGATCAACAAACATTATTAAGAACCAAACTTCTAAGGACATAAATATTTAAAATGTTTAGTCATGGGAGATAAACTCTGCTGTTAAAACATCTTTAAAAGACATGGTGTTCAGATGAAAATAAAGTTCTAGTGTCCATCTTTGGTTGCTCAGGACCCAGCAACCTGCTGACACTAACATTGTCAAACTTCAGGTTCATTCTGCCGGGTTCTTGACTAAACTGAGCCATTCTAGACAAATATTGGGATCTCCAGTTATACCAGCCAGCAGGCATCTGGAGTAATCAGATCTGGTAAGCCTGGGGGAATACAGAACTTCTTCACTCTGTCTCCTGCTTTTCATTTAATCTCCACTTCTACTGGACTTAATCTGTTTGAATATGCCCTGGCTTCTAGCCCAGTATTGGTTTGCTCTACAGATCTTTGCTGTCAATTTGAGTTTTATCCTGAATCACAATTAAGTAGCCTCTACTCTAATTAATGTTTAACTTTTCTAAGTTTCATCTTCTCCATCGTAAAGTGGAGATGATCATAAGACTAGTATTTCCCAACTCATGTGTTCTGAGAAATACATGGGATGAAATACAATGTGCCTAATATAGTACATGCTACATAGTAGTTGTTTAAGTTATGCTCTATCTGTAAAGACATAGTGTAACTCTCACTGAAGGCCTAATTTAGCTTCTTCTTCACAGCACTCAAAGGAAGGAACTGTTGGGTAAGTAGGAGGTCTGCATTATACAGACATTAAAATCATTTTGATTTGACAACAAGAGGTTTCAATGGTATTGCACCACTGTTCTTACAAGGAGTGAGCGAAATGCAAAAATATTTGTTGCCTTTGACAGTGGAACGTAGTTCTTTTATATTTTACATTCCTCTTACTCATACTGAATCTGGAATAGCAGGAAAAATAAAGATAACACTCTTTATTGACAGCATGGTGTAATAGATTGTGTGTAAATTATATATAAATACTGTTGCTGTGGATCTATATGATTCAAACTTAGGATAATGTTGTAATCAAAGAACCACATTTCAACAGCTACCTTCTCCTGCCACTATCTCCAAATGAATAGGCGATCTCCGCGTCTTACTCTTCCGCCATCTTCAAGGTCCCCCTCAGTTTCATTTTTTAATTACACATCTTGAGGACCCAGATGGTAAATTCTAGTAATGCCTTCCCATTTTCTGTTCTCCTCTCTCCATTTTTTCACACTTCTTCCACGTTCTCCGGAGATCAATTTGCTACAACTCCCCAGGAATACAATGCCTTTACCCTTTCTCCCTCCTCTTGTTTTATCTCTCCCTCTTTACTTAGATTGTCACTATTTATTTTTGCATAATTATTTCTCCCATCTTCTGCCTCCTGGGTTCTGGCCTTCTTTGTCCATTCAATAAGTCTTCATCATCAAAGTCTAGTATCTAGTCCTCGCTCTGCTCGCTGCACAACAGGCCAATAAATCGGGAGTTGAGGTGTTGAGGCGAAGAACATGACTTATTCAGAAAGCTGGCAGACTGAGAAGATGGCACACTAATGTCTCCAAAAAACCATATTATCGGGATTTGGATGCCAGTTTCTTTTATAGAACAGAGATGGGGAGGAGATGAGGAAGTAAAGTAAAGAGGCCATAAGTTTTGCAAATGTCCCCTGGAATGGCCAGCCTCAGGAGGGGGATGTGTTAATTTCTCCTTTCTTGCAGCCGTCCACAGGTGAATGGGGTCAGGATGCTTCCCTGAACAAAAGCGCTTTGGTTTAACATTCAGGCAGAGGGGCAGGGTTCCCCGAGTCAGGCCATTACATACAGACAGTGTTGTTTTAGTGAACAGAAGCAGCGGAGAGCAAAGGTTAAAGTAAAAGAAACAGATCCGATGTGTAAGTCAGTTTTGGCTCTTCCCTGTTACAGTCCTACAAAGACAGATTCACCCTAAGGTCGCAAGGCAGACCAGGTTCAAGAAGGGAAAACCAGGCTATTAACGTCAGTACTAGTCTAGTCTAGTAGACAATGAGGGGAGGGGTTTGGAGGGATGGGGAAGAATGGGGAGAAATGGAGATGGCTGGGGAGTTGTGACGTCTTTACCACATCAATAATTTTTAGTCCTTATTACAAAAATTGATGTCTGTAAGGTAAGCATTAATATTTTATTTGTACAGGTGAAAAAATTGAGACTCAGAAAATTTACATTATTAGCCAATGCAAACACAGCTAATATTTTTCCAAGTCAAGTCTTGTCCAATTCTCTGGTCTTTGCTTTTTCCCATCATTGTGAAATTTCCATGTTTGTGATATTCAGGATTAGGTTATAAGAGCTGTTATGTAAGCATTGTATTCTATCAACTTACCATACTCTTCCATTATGTAAGGACATGTTCTGGACAATCTCAGAACTGGACTTACTTTATTTTAACTATAAGAAAGCCACTAAATAAAATATTTGTGCCAAAGTAAAAATAATGGAAATATTAATAAATGAATAAAATTAACACAGTTAACCAGGAGTTCTTTTGTCCCTTGAGTAAAGGAAATTTCTTGTCAGAATGCAGAAGGATATTATGGGCATCAAAGTAAGAAGCAGAGACAGAGTCCATGGGAAATGGAATGATAGTAGGCATCTTCTCTCTTGGCTTCTGTGTCTCTCTTTTGGGCTTTACATGTCTCTTGTCAAGACTTATGTGTCTGCTTCATTTTCATCTGTCCAAAAACTGAATTCTTGCTATTCTGTGTGTGTATATCTCACCATGACAACCTTCAAATGGTATTCTCAGTCTTCAGACCTTTCAGCACAACCTCACAACAATAAAAATAGCACTTCCTGGGTCTTGTTTCCAAGATCGTTGGCTGGACAGTAGGGTTGGCTAAGCTCTTTTTAGTTGTTTACCCCAGCCCAAATGACTGTGGCCTGTAGGGCAGAGGTTTTTGCTAGATAGATGCTCCTTCTGAGCCTATGTGAACATGTTTCACTAAAAAGTGTGGACAGAAATAAAATGATTGACAACTCTTGTACGATAGTGTCAGAAGAATAAACATACTTAGGAGAAACCAGGCAGCCCTATGACCTAACTGAACACTGGGTATCAATTTGGGAAATTTCAGTTGCTTAGCTAAATAGGCCAGGCTTTATTAGCTGGACTCTGGTGAAAGTTTACTATGATAGTACCTTCTTGGTCACTGAGTATGGGAGTGTCTTAGATTTAATAAGTTTTTTTCTGGTAACTCACCAATGGAATTCAGTGATAGAAAATATTGAGAAAGAGCATTTATATTATCCTTCTATCAGGCATTTTTATTGTCAAGAATTGTGACAAATCTAAAATTCTACCCTATTTGTACACTAACAAGTTAGCCCGCCACAGTTTCATGGGTGGTGATAGAAGGAATGAGACTCCTGGATCAGAGTCAAAGAACTTTACTACTCAATGGCAATAGCAGTACCCAGAATATCAGCATTTGCACTAGTTTTCTGAGCCCCAGTTGCAGTAGGGCATTGCAGAGAGGGATAGATGACATCTGCACATGTAGTGGGCTGTGTGATGGGGGGGGGGGAATTCTGAGCTTAGAGAACCCAAATCTTTTATAATAAGCAGTAAGCCTAGTTGACCTTTGCCCTAGAGGGAGATATTATCTTTATTATACAGGGCTGAAACAAACCTGCCCTTTTCCCCAGAAAGGAGTACTATCTTTATTTTCAAGACTGTTTTTTATAAAAATACGCTTGGAATATCATTCATAACAAAGGCAGTTAGTATCTCTACTTGTAAGATAAGTAGCTGAAAGAGAAAACCGTAGAGAATTGTCTTCTAACAGTTATGGGACTGTCATTTTGAAAGAATCAGGAAGGTGCAAATTCATGTGAAAGAGTGGACAGAATATACTAGGAAATAAACTTAGGCCAGTTTTCATTCAAGTAATTCCTGAGATTTTCTTCCTAGTCAGTAAAGAGTTTAGAAAAAGACAACATGAAGAAATACAACTTTAAAAGACTGATTTTGTATGTTATTTAGTGGTTAAATGAAATCAAATTAATCTTGAAAGAAGTCTGTATGACATAAAAAAATCAACGTTTTTTTCATTGATTTCATTTCATTCCCAAGACAAAACTTTCATAACATGAGAGATAGGAAGCTTTACTGATTTTACTGTCAGGGTTTTAGATGTCATCAGGGTTGTACTTAATCCTTTAATATCAGAGTTCCTATCAGTTTCTGATTCATAAATGTTTGTAAGTTAGTCATAATATATGTAATGAAGAAAATGACAATACTTTCTTTCATGATTATACTGCATAGAATTCATTACATGTGTCCACAATATTTGGAACCTCACAGCAACCTGAGAGACAGGGTAGGCATTTTTTCTTGACTTGAGGGTTGAGGAAGGAAGCAGAGTATCAAGTGGTCTAACTGCCCAAGTCCACAGGACTAATTAGAGACCTAGATCCAAAGTCTCCTTCGAGTCTAGTTCTCTTTCTACCACTTGCAGTATCATTCCCTCAGAAGCCCAGTGGAAGTGGAAACTAAATTATATACAGGAACAAAGAGAATGTTCCTGTAGTTAGGGTTTGAAAAACATTTGTTCAGCAGCATGTTGATAACGATGTTGAATTGGAAACTTCACCTGAAGAGGCTCAAGAATATAATCTCCCTCCCTCACAGCGAACTTACTGAGGAAATAATTCTTTAAGCTCAAAAGATGCAATGACGGAAAGTACAGAAGAACTCACTGGGACCTCTATTTAGACTTGAAGTAGGGGACTAGGAAAAGGGTTGTTAGAGCAGCCATCCTGTAGTTTTAACATAAAGCTTTAGGGGCGTTGAACAGATAAGAGCTTTCCAGGAGGTTTTTTGAAGTAGTACCATGGTTTTTACTAAGCATTATTACTCATGAAACTCCTGGCAAAAATGTGCAAATAGTTTTGGTATCCCTCAAGCTTTAATATTATTAATTACTTAGATTTACCTACAGGATATAAAATGTACAACTATTTAATAGTTAAACTGATGTACTGAAAAATATTTTTAAATGAACAGATATTTATGTTACTAAATTCAATAGCTAATCCTAGATGAAGTAGAAAAAGCTTTAATTAGAAAACACGCTATAGAGTAATCAGGACACTTACTCTTTAAAATTAAATATGAGGTAACAAAAAATGGTTAGCTACATGTGCCTGTGTGAGTGTGTGTGTCCCAGTCAAAACTGTTTTGGGGGCTTCCCTGGTGGCGCAGTGGTTTAGAGTCCGCCTGCCGATGCAGGGGGCATGGGTTCGTGCCCCGGTCTGGGAAGATCCCACATGCCGCAGAGCGGCTGGGCCTGTGAGCCATGGCCGCTGAGCCTGCGCATCCGGAGCCTATGCTCCGCATCCCCAAAAAAAAAAAAAAAAAAAAAAAAAACTGTTTTGGGTTCAGTGTGAAAATTTCTCATCTTCTGATATTTGTAAAAGTGAATTTATCAGATTATTTCTTCTACACCTCAAAAGGAAGAGAAAGCCAGACCTAAGGCTGAGGGGATAATTACATAACTAGACAGTAATCTTCTATCTGTAAATAAAATGCTAGAAGCTTTATGGTGACTGAACTCAGGACTTCAGAGCAATTATCCAGAGCATCTCAGCTCAGAGACACAAAGGCAGAGGCTACGCTTGGGCAGTGGGCCTCTGGGAGGATAGGAATGTGCTGAAAGGGAGCAGCGAACATCACGCTAGCTTTCTAAGTTTTCTTCAGGTTGAGTTTGACAGGTTGTCAGAAAAGCTAGATATGCTTTTATATTTCTTTTCTCATTTAATTTTCACAATAGCCCAGTGAGAAAGATATTATTCTTATTCCTGAATATACTGAAACCTCAGAGAGTGAAAAGGTATGTGATGTGCTCAGGGTTTGAAATTTGCATCCAAATCCAGTGCTCAATTCAAAATCCTCTATTGATTTCACTACACTAGTACTTGGATTGAGTACTAGCTCTCATCTTTCATAGATCAGAAAACTTGGACTATACCTTTTAATTTACTTTTTGAATTATGCTTAACTTAAATTCTTGACCCTGGAAAAACAATGTTGACCAAAGGATTATTTTTTAAGTGGGGTGGCATGGTGTGTGAGTGTGTGTTTATGTGTGTACGCATGTGTTAGAGAGAGAGGGGGAGAGAGAATTTGCTTTTCTTTTTTCTTCTTCATCGTGTATTGTATTAATGTCACCACTGACTCGATCTGGAAATTAATATATGTCATATGATATACGGAAATTAATATATGTCATATGATATATAACAAATTTATTTTTTCACAGTTCTGAAGTCTGAAAGTCTAAGATCAAGGTGTTGTCAGGATTGGCTCTGGTGAAGTTTCTCCTCCTGGCTTGTAGATGGCCACCTACTCATTATGTCCTCACATGACCTTCCCTGTATATGTGTGTGTGTGTGTGTGTGTGTGTGTGTGTGTGTGTGTGTGTGTGTGTGTGTGTGTATGTGTGTAGAGAAATAGGGAGCTCTAGTATCTCTTCCTCTTCTTATAAGGACACCAGCCCTATCAAATTAGGGCCTTATCCTTAGGACTTCATTTAATCTTAATTACCTTCTTAAAGACCCTATCTCCAAATACAGTCATATTTGGGGTATGAATTAAACATATGAGTTTTGGTGAGACAGAATTCAGTCCATAACAATTGTTCATGCTCAAATATTTACCAGATGAATGAAAGAATATTAATTGTGATGTGTGTATGTGTCCACATACGTTGGGTTTTTTTTTTTTGCGGTACGCGGGCCTCTCACTGTTGTGGCCTCTCCCATTTCGGAGCACAGGCTCCGGATGTGCAGGCTCAGCGGCCATGGCTCACGGGCCCAGCCGCTCCGCGGCATGTGGGATCTTCCCGGACCGGGGCATGAACCTGTGTCCCCTGCATCAGCAGGCGGACTCTCAACCACTACGCCACCAGGGAAGCCCATATATATGTTGTTTTTATATAGAATTTACATCTGATGTTTGAAAAATCTAAGTAGATTTTAACATATAAAAATGGAAATAATTTGGAATTATTCTGAGATTCAAAAACAGTTTCAAAACTCCACTACTGATATGTAACAAGATAAACTTGAGCTACAAACAAAACTGCATTTCAAACTTCCAAGAAAAGCTGAAAAAATGGTTAGGATAAGAAATATGCATAAAATAACTTTATGAGTTTTCTGATCTTACATCTAAGCCTTCTTCTTGTAAGCACTCAGAAATTGGAATGCCATGAACACTTTATTTAAAATGCCTATAACTGTTAGCAAATATTTAATGATTCTCTGATATCTTAATATTCAAAATAAATTTCAAATATTTCAAATATATGTATTCAGTTTTCAAAGTACATTTACCCTTTAGTGTCAGTGTACTGTGGTATTTGAAAACATAGGCTGAGACTTGAACTTTGGGTTCAGATCCTGGTTTCAAGACTTACTAGCTATGCAACCCTGGGAAATCTACTTAACTGTTTTGTGTTTTCATTTTCTCATCTGTAAAGTGAGGATAATGTAAATGCCTATCTCTGTGTTGTGAAAATTCAATGGGATAATCTCTGTTAAGCACTTAAATATAGTACCTGGTTAATAAATGTTAGTTCCAATGAGTACATGTGCTCGTTGGCTTTTCTGAACTGCTTAGAATTGGCTGAGGGAAGCAAGTGAATTTGTAAAATTTGCAGTTCTCTAAGTGTTATTTGCGGACTCCTACTTGAGACCCTTTCACTGTGTTCTGGAGGTCAAAACTGTTTTCCCAGTAACACTAGATATCCTTTGCCTTTTTCACTGTGTTGACATTTGCCCTGATGATACAAAAGAAATTGTGGGTGAAACTGCTGGTACCATAGTATAAATCAAGGCAGTGATGACAAACTGTATGGCCAGTTTCACTTAAAGAATATCCTGGATGCTGTATAACAAAGTGAATCAGCTATACGTATACATATATCTCCATATCCCCTCCCTCTTGCATCAACTAACACAACAATGTAAAGCAATTATACTCCAATAAAGATGTTAAAAAAATAAAAATTAAAATAAAAATAGGTATTTCAGGAAAAAAAATATCCTGGATGAAGGGATAAAATTTAATAATATTATTAAATCCTTATCCTTAAGACTTTTAAAATATTCTATGTGACAAACTGAGAAATTCATGGAAAGTACTTCCGCTACATACATTATGACAGTTCTTTTGTGAAAAGAATTTATGTGATTGCTCAAGTTACAAGCCAAATTAGCCACTTTTTTTCGGGGAGTACCATTTATACTATAAAGAGCAACTGATAAACTATGGTTATGCAGACTTAGGTACTTGACAGATACTTTCTCAAAACTAACAAAGTGAGCCTGTCAATTCAGGGGAAAAAACTGAGAGTATTTGTTGCCAATGATAAAATTTGAGCTTTCAAACAAAATTTTGAATTTAAAACTTGTATCCCCACCTTGGATTTGATGCCTTCTCAACACTTAAAGACTTTTCTAATGTGATCTGCAGTGATATTTATGAATGGAATTTTTTGGTATTATATAATTAAATGTGTCAATATTTGTAACATCTATATAAGTCAGTGGACTAATATTTTCCAAAGACCAGTTTATGATGTTACAATATTATGCATGGTTAAAAGATTCATTCAAAGTAAAAAAAAAAAAATAGACTAGTGACTTTAATATAATGTATAAAAAGTTTTTCTGTGTTCAGAGTCCACACTGAAATCAACCATTAAGAAATTACCACAAGTTCAGTTTTGGAATAGTGTCAATGAAAAATGTACAGAATTATCTGAAATGGCTATTAATATACTCCTCACTTTTCCAACTACATATCTGTGTGAGACCAGATTTCCTTCATATAGTTCAAAAAAGTCAACACATTGAATCAGACCAAGTGCTAAAGCAGATAAGAGAATCTAGCTGTCTTCTATTAACCCAGGCATTAAAATGATTCTTAAAAAAATGCCATTCTTCTCACTAATTCTTTTGTTTGGGAAAATAGTTATTTTTCATAAATAACATGTTATTTATATTAACATATAGGTTTACTGCTATTACTCTTTTTTTTTTTCGGCCATGGCTCACGGGCCCTGCCGCTTCGCGGCACGTGGGATCTTCCCGGACCAGGGCACGAACCCGCGTCCCCTGCATCGGCAGGTGGACCCTCAACCATTGTGCCACCAGGGAAGCCCTACCATTACTTTTAAAGTAATAAATAAATATTAAAATATTCTGCTTTAATTTCTAATGCATTTACTATCAATAGATATAACCCATATTAACCAAGGCTCTTTGGGGTGTTAAACATATTTTAAAAGTAAAATGGGGGCTTCCCTGGTGGCGCAGTGGTTGAGAGTCCGCCTGCTGATGCAGGGGACGCGGGTGCGTGCCCTGGTCCGGGAAGATCCCACATGCCGCGGAGCGGCTGGGCCCGTGAGCCATGGCTGCTGAGCCTGCGCGTCCGGAGCCTATGCTCCGGAATGGGAGAAGCCACAACAGTGAGAGGCCCGCTTACCACAAAAAAAAAAGTAAAAGGGGTTCTGAGACTAAAATGTTGGTAAACCTCTAGTAAAGTCTGAACCTCTCCTGGAAGTTGGTCCCTCAGTGTGGGTGATGGCTGCTAGTTGATCTCATCTGTATTGTTCAGTTGTGTTTTGTCATCTGCAGAGCCAACCACTGTGTGCTAGTAGTACATACCAGATCTCAATGGAAGATGTCCCATGGCAGCTGGCATACAGCTGGAGTTTCAGAACTTTCTCTTCCTAAAAAAAGTAGATACATTCTTTTTAATCTCTACATCCATCAAAGCGGTCCTCAATATTTACCACACCGGTACACTTAACGGAGTGTAAGCTCATGTAATGTAATGACTTGGTACTTTTTGTTGTTACCCTATATAGTTGTCAGAACATTCTTGCACATCATGAAGATTGAGTTTAAAAATTTTAAATTAAGAAATCTACAAAACACATTAGGGGAAATTTTTGGAGTGCTCCTCCAGCATCAGTAGATTATATTTCCCCTTTTAGAGAAAAAATATTCAATCTGTATGATTTTTACAAGTTGTATTGGAACACGTGTGCTTTTGTTTTTATCAACATACATTGTAGCTGAAATAAGGAGAGGGGATATGGAATGTTCAAAAATTTCTTGTGAGAGTCCCCCTTGCCCAGAAATTATGCTTGTTTATTGTTGTCACCATTGAATGTATCATACGTGAGGTAAGAAAGCTGTTGATTGGAAACCACCTCTGATCCAAGGCAAGTGGTACTCCCCTCCCCATATTGAGGTGGTCATCCAGCTTTGTTTCCACTTACAGGTAAATCCTTTACTAGCTACTCATCCAGATGATCAGAGGGGTGCTAGACTGCTTCATTGTTCAAAGAAATAAAAGAAAAATCAGGTAGAGAGTAGAGTTATTTCAGATAACATCGGAATGTCTGGGATAGAAAATGAGGACGCAGTTAACCCTCGCTTATTCTTCATGTCTCAAAACATCCATTTTATTGCCAAGAAAACAATCAAATTAAGGCATAAGCACAGGAAGAAGAGTCACTTCTAATTTGGCAGGTCCTAAAACAGCATTACTACCTGCTGAAAATCTATAGTTTAACTTCTTCAAAAATAAAGTTTTGCTATTTTTATGTTTAAAATACAGGATATTTGTTTTAAGGAGGATTAGCTCAAGTTGTAAATAAAGATTGACAAAATAACGAGGTTTTTTTTTTCAATTGTACTGATGATTTTATTTTACTTTATTTTTACTGAATTGGATGCATTGATTTGGGGTGTTTTTTAAATAAAATTTACGTTTTAAAAAACGAGCAATTTTTGTTTTTCTTCTGCACAGTCAAGAAATTTTTAGTGGAGGGAAAAATTATGAAATCTGGCATTTAGAAGTTGCCTCTTCCAAAGTTATGAACAATGTTGTATTTCAAACAGGAGGATCTGGGTGACAGGGTCTTAAAGAGTAGGGAAATGCCCTGCGTCAGAATGCTTGGTGGGGGGGTCTCCCAAGAAGGTCAGAAGCATTGAGTGTGTAATAAGCAGGGGGCACTGCAGCAGCCATTATCTTCCCTCTGACAGAGCAGCTCACTGACCTGGCATGCTGGCAAATGGAGAGGAAAACTCTGCTCGGAGATGTAAATGCCCCATCCAGGTCCCTCATGAATATCTTGTCTCCAGGATTCAAGCAAGTGACCTGGAAAACAAGGTTCCTCCCAGTCAAAATGACAGGCAGAGCTGGTTTCCTGTTAGGAAGACTATGAGGTGTGTAAAAAAATTATGATTTCTGAGGGGAAAAAATGAGATGTCACACAGAGCAAAATATTACTTTCAAATGGTCCTCTGCAGTTCTTTTGAATGGCAGCTGTTAAGAATTCAATTGTGTGTATGACACGCTGGAATCCAGAATGGAAGTTCTGTTGGGGGGCAGGAATGAATAGAAATGTTCGATTTAAATACTCATTTGAGAATATTTGAATATCTGTCATTCTTTATCACCTAAAGGTTAATTCTTGAAAAAATAATTTCCATTAGCAACACAAATTCTAACCTTGTCAACCTCTTATGTAATGCATCAGTGCTGAAAAGCATACTCTTGCAAAACTGTACCATTAAATATATAGTCCTGGTTTATAGACAATATTTTCCTCTAGAAGTTTCATTGGTTTATCAGTTGTTTGCTTATGGGGGATTTATTAAGATATGTTCACTTTTATGTCCAACATAAAATAATCATGAATCATCAATTTGTTTTAATTATGGAAAATACTGAAATTACAAAAAATACCCAGTGTTATACATTTGGATGAAGAAGTGTAAAATTCATATAGAAAATATGACCATTTTAAAATATTTTATGATATAATACTACATATAGTAAAACAATGCTTTAGAGTTTGGTTAAATTTTGGAAAGCATATTTATTTAAAATATTCTGCTTATTTCAAGTAATATATTTTCCTACTTTTATAATAATTGATAAAACTACAACTCAGTTAAGACAAATGAATGTTTGTACAACACCATGATCAGCTTGAAAGAATTAATCATCTGTCAGATATGGCAGTCAAATGTGTGTAAATCATAGTTAAGCCTGTTTTGTCTTCCCAAGAACAACATTTACACTTATACCCATTAAAATAAGATTTAAAAAAGAAATTTGGGGATTTCTAGTTCATACACATATATAAAATTTTCCTTAGAAAAATAATAGTTTAATGTTATTTGTTTTAAAAAGTTTTTGCTAATGTGATGATATGTAAACCAATTTTAAAAATCCACTTTGAACTTAAAAAAATTTCTATCTGAAAGAGAAAATAGAAACAAATATTTTGGGATTTGTCACCAGGAATTTTATACACACATACACATTTTCCCCCTTGTTACTCCCGTGTGAAATTTCTGTTTCTTTATTGCAGTTTTCTTTTCCTTTTTTTTTGTTTTACTTTTGTATTCAACATAATCTGAATGTAAATATATTCTGTATTGTTATGATCTTTTTTCCAGAGTTAGGAATTATCTTCCAAAATATTTGCTTATCATGTGGAGGTTTTCAGGCTCCACCATTGGTGCTGAGAATGTCTGGTTTTGATGTTTTGGAGTTGTTATGAGCCATTTTTGGAAAACTACAATTTAAATTTGCACACAGAGCTTAGACAGAATGTATATATTAATGAGCTCCAGCCATGGATTGCACACTCAAATTATCATCAATTGTGCATGAAAATTTTCCAGGCTATTTGTTCTGAAAATAAGTACTAAATTATGCATTCAACTTAGATTCAGGCATTACATAGGTTTTTACAGATATTTTCAGATAGCAATTTTTGTGTGTGCAAATACTATACAATTTTGTTATAAGGCATTTTCACTTTACTAGATTAAAATCAACATACTGGTGCATTCATTGCCGCCACAGAAGCACAGGCAGATTTTTTTGCCACTCTTAAATTATACCTTGGAATAATAAAATTCACTATTGTTTATTAAAACTACCATAAGCTGCCTTCTGTTCATTTCTATGCCACTACTGAATGTACCTTCAATCTAAGGAAACAACAGTTAAGCATTCATTTTCAGTAAGCATTACAGTGGTGATAGTGAGTTCCTCTGGATTTTGCATTCAGATTTTGAAAGGACTTTAACATGTTAGAACTACATTTATCTTCTTGATTTCTATAATAAAATAATAGTTTCAGATCTAAACATAATTTTGTATTCATAATTATAGCAGAATTTAATATCAGAAGAATAAATGAATGACTTTCTGTGGCTAGCACTAAAAATTTCCTTATCCAAGATTATTAATTTTACTAATGAACTTATCAATTGATCATAGCCAAATAATAAAAAAGTCCAAATAGCAGATTGCAAGTCATTCTTCATTCTGTACCACAAGGATCAGAGTTAGAGAGAATATTCTCATTTGGGGCTAAGGAGGCTAAGCATGAGCTTGAAGGAATCTTGTCTCTTCTTCATTACTGCCTCTCTCGTGCATTTAAGAAAGAAGACTGAACTTGAAAGCAGATGCAGGGGAACAAAGACCTTTGTTGTGGTGTGAGACAAGGGTGGGAGATCTGTAGTAAGAACATGAATAACTGGGTATTTTCTTAGGGTCAGAGTTACAGAACCCACATACTCACTCTTGGAGTATCTGAATTGACTTCTGCAGCTTAGGAATCTGTTAGCGAGTGTTTGAGCTAAAAAGAGCCAGAAGGAATGCAGTCTGATCTTACAGTGCCTACTGAGAGCTGTGTGGTCTCTAAAGCGGTTGCAACGTGGTTGAGTCACACACAGGACTTCAGTGGCTTCCAAATAAGCTTGTTTATACTTCAGATTATACTTCGAAGTTCGTCATAGCTAAAATGTCAAAAATAAAATTATCTTTTGGTAATGTTTTAGAAACAACTAAATAAGTAAACACTGTCTTTGCAAAGGTCTATTTCAGTTAGGGAGACTGTTAAATAATTTAGTGGATGAAATACCCCCAATCTTGCATCTTTTGATGGCCTTGAAAAGATATTTCATTCTTTTGGCAGACATGAATGATCCAAATTTTTTGAATTCAAAAGAAAAAGTGTTTCATAGGCTCAGGGATAATGTCTGTTAAAACTAGGAAGTAGGTAAAATTTGTCATTGCTATCATCACTTTCATAACCTGCACCTTCCTCTGTCCAAATTTTCTTTTCATGAGAATGAATCTTTCCTTTTGATTTTCCCAATTCACTCCTCCTGGCTCCCACAAATCCATTGCTTCCAAGCCCTCCTAGTGACCCCACTATCTACGGATATGCACATTCTGGACTGAGCTCCAAACTCGACCTCTCTGCACTAACCTAACTGTCTTTTATGATTGAAGTTTATCCCTAGGTGGCTGTGTTTTCCAGGGATTGTTTGGTTGCAAGAAACTTAAACCCAATGTGTACAACTAATCTAAGCAGATGAGAATGGCCATCTGTCCAAAGCCAAGAACAGAAATTGTAGCCATGCCTTATGTGGAATTGGAAACAGGACCTGGGAGTTCTTTATAATAAAGGCAATTATCCTCTCCATCTGTTTTTGTCTGGGGCTGTATGTGTGTACATCTCTTCTCTCCATGGATCTTTTCCTCTTTTTTTTTTTTTTTTCCGGTACGCGGGCCTCTCACTGTTGTGGCCTCTCCCGTTGAGGAGCACAGGCTCCGGACGCACAGGCTCAGCGGCCATGGCTCACGGGCCCAGCCGCTCCGCGGCATGTGGGATCTTCCCGGACCGGGGCACGAACCGTGTCCCCTGCATCGGCAGGCGGACTCTCAACCACTGCGCCACCAGGGAAGCCCAGGTCTTTTCCTCTTTATGTTTAGAGAATATAGCCTGCTCATTTGCAGAGACAGTCTCATCTTCACTTGCTCCTCAAAGTGTTCTCTACTCACTTTACAAGTCTAGTACCTGAATTTAATTGATCGGATTGTGCCAATTACAGTTTTCTAAGAGAGAATCCGATGGACCGGATGCAGCCCCTGGATTAGGTATCCCGCCCTGAATTAATCAGCTCTGCCTAGAGAGAAAGAGGTATCTGGTACAAAGAAGGCTGAAGAGTGGAGAGTGGAGAAAGGTGGTCTGGCTATGAAAGGTACCCTGGGGTTTATTTGTTGGCTTTGTTCTGGCAGCTTTGTTACCAGCTTTGTTTTCTTTTTTAAATTAAGAAATTCTTAGGTAATTTGATTAAATAATCTGTGTTAATGTGTTCAAAAGGTGCTAGTGAGTTACCCTCTGGTAAAGCTTTTTGCCTTTTAATGGCTCTTTTGCACCTAGATCATAACTCAAATGCTTTCAAGAGGTTGGACCAAATATTTCTGTAAAGGAAACATCTGGGCATGGAATGATTGTGGAGCATCTTTTAGACAATTGGAGAGGGCATGTGCAGTGTAAAAGCATTACAAATCATTTAATAAATCATGTGTAGTATATGTGAAACGGCTTGGCAGCCAGAAGCTGCCCACGCCTGCTGTGCTGTGATTCCTGATCTGAGGCTCTGCTATAATCCAAAGGGGTGGTTCTAATGGTTTCTCTGATTGGCATCATGAAAAAGCCAGTGGAAAAGGTAGCACTGCCTTATGTAATTCCCTAAATCCAGTAGGAAAAGTTCTGTTTGGGGAGCAAGAAGATCTGGGTTCTGGTTCTACTTTTGCCATTTATTGATTTTAAGGTTTTAAAGATATAAGTTTCTCCTCTTTGAGCTCACAGAAGGAGGGGTGACTACTGAGAGGTTTGCAGACTTAGTATCATCAGAATAACATGGTGAAGATGATAACCAGGGCAGTGTGGCAAAGCAAAGAAGAAAATTCCTAGGTTCTATCCTAGACCAACAATTGCAAAATGTCTGAATGTGGTGCCCAGGAATGTGTATTTTCCAAAACTCCCCAGACGGTTTTAATACAGTTGTGGTGGTGACTGCCATTTAGGAAGCTGACCTAGCTGCTCTCTCAGCTCTGACAGTCTCAGAGACTAATGTTCGAAGACTGACCTTTTTTCATGGGCTGCTGTTCTTGAAACGGAATCTGGGATTGCCATATTGAGTAAAGCCAGACTTCCCTTGGGATAGATGAACACATCTGCCATGATTTTCTTCTCAGAGGCTAATATGAGGGATTTCTGTTTTCCCACATGTTAAAGCATGCCTCTGCTAGGGATCAGTCATTCAACCATTAATTCTTGATTCCTGGTTTTGTAGTGCTGTTTTCATTTTACTATTTTGTGTGTTTGTATCTTTATACTGTCTACAGTTTCCTACTCTTCTAAAAGTTAACTTTAGTTTTGAGTTTAGAAAGATTTCCTACACTTTGACCTCTCCCAGTTAGATTTCTCTAAACGCTCAGTCTTATTTAGGCAATGCTCTTGTACGTTTCTGTCATATCTTGCATATAGTTATACATATTTCTTATATTGAGCTGAAGACCTTGGTTTATTTTGCCTTTTCTTTTGCTTTCATGAGGCAAAAACTCTACCTTATTTACTATTACGAGTACTTACTATTACTAGTGTCTAACACATAGACTGAATAAAAATGCATGTCTGTGTAATGAGTGAATTAGTGAAACTGAAATTAGTGCCACATGAAAACTGCTGCCACCATTGCTTATCTCACCATCACCACCACCACCATCATCGTTGTCATCATCATCATCAGCACTATACGTTAAGTAAGAGCTCTACACACGTTTTGTTTTTCACACGAACACAATGACATGTAGTTGCTTATTTCTGTCTCCTTTTTTTCTTCCAGATGAGAGATCTGGGTACAGCATAAAATAAATGGGCCAAGGTCAATATGTTGGTAAGCAGCAGAGCCAGCGTCTAAATCTAGTCTGACTTTGGAGCCCAAGGTCTTAACCACAAAGATCTACTCCCTCCACCATTTATTACAGTTGCTCTAAAGTTTGGAGTAAAGATTTGTTAGGCTGCTTTATTTAGAGTCAGGGTCACCAGCTTATTCACAAGAAGAGGAGTGATCGGGACATTTATTGCTTCCCAGTGACTGCGTACACAACCCTAGATTTTGTCTTTTTCTCCTTTTTTTCCCTGCATCTGCATGACTGCATCTTTGTGCAAGCTCTGGTCAAGCAGTGGCAGTGATTCTGGTTTACAAGGTGAAAGGCAGGAAGAAAATGCACTATTCTGTTGGTTCAGGGAAAACAGAACAAAACAAAGTAAACAAACAAAATCTCCAGTTCTTCATAGCCATCACAGTTTACTAGCATCCCATCAGTTTATACTAGCATCCCCACAGTTTATTTAGCATCCCGTGTCACCATGTACAAATTGACGCATATACCACTATTGGTAATTTCTTTTGAGTGCTGGTTAGCTTTGTTTATTGTAATCTCAAATGCATTTTATAACCGAGGCAGGAGTTTATTTTTGAACTGCCCACCATGTGTTCTTGCCTCTGGTTATTTCTAAAAATCTGACACAAACACAATAACATCAGTAGCAGCTAAAATGCTTTGAAAGTTTACTTTGCATTATGTACTTTACAGACATGGTTTTAGTTCATCCTGAAAACAACCCTGAGTAACAACTTAATACTTTTCGCACTTCACAAAGGCAGAACCTGAGGCCTAGCGAGAGCAAGTAAATTAGCATTAACATGTAGCTAATAAATAGAAGAAATGGTATTCAAATAAAATTCTGTTTTGAGTTTAAAGCCTATGATATATGATAGTGACTACCCCTGTGCCCTAACTCTCACTGTTCTGCCAAGTGTTCCACACTTCCATGTCTCTGCCTGTGCTGTTCCCTCTACCTGGGTTGCCTTCCCCACTCGTCTACCTGGATTTCTTCTGCTCATCCTTCAAAAATCAGCCCAAGCATCAGCACATCTGGAAGGCCTTCCTTGCCCACCCTTCCACTACCACCCTTTGCACTGAGTCAAGTGACTCGTTATATCCTCTTATTTAGCAACACTCCATTATTGCATTTATAAAATCATACTTAATTTTTCCTACAGTGTATTGTGAAGGTGTTCCCTTATACTTCCAAAGCCCAGCAAAGTGTTTGGCTTGCTGTGAACATATAGGACATACTCAATGGATAAATAAATGAGTCCATTGCTGATTTTTTCTTTTTAGAAAAATATTTTTTAACTTCCAACTAACAGAAAAGTTGCAAAAGTAGGGTAAAGAATTCAAGTCTACTCTTCATCCAGATTCATGAAATAGTTTGCTATATTTGTTATTCTTCCCTCCCTCCCTCCCTTCCTTCCTCTCTCTCTCTAAATTTTCTCATGTATCTCTCATACATATATGAGAGAATTATATATATATATGTATATATAGATAGACCTAGATCTAGATACCATTCTCATATGTATGTATATAGAACGAATTGAAAGAACAAGTTGAAAATATCATGTCCTCATTCTTAAATATTCAGTGTGTGTTATCTGAGAATAAGAACATTCTCTTATATAACCACAATCAAAATCATCAAAATAAAGAAATTTAACGATATTAAAGTGCTTTTGCACAGCACAGGAAACCATAAACAAAACAAAAAGACAACCCACAGAATGGGAGAAAATATTTGCAAATGATGTGACCGACAAAGGATTAGTCTCCAAAATTTACAAACAGCTCATACACCTCAGTATCAAAAACAAACAACCCAATCAGAAAATGGGCAGAAGACCTAAACAGACATTTCTCCAAAGAAGACATACAGATGGCCAAGAGGCACGTGAAAAGATGCTCAACATTGCTAATTATTAGAGAAATGCAGATCAAAACTACAATGAGATATCACCTCACACCAGTCAGAATGGCCATCATCAAAAAATCTGCAAACAATAAAAGCTGGAGAGAGTGTAGAGAAAAGGAAACCCTCTTGCACTGTTGATGGGAATGTAGATTGGTTACAGCCACTATGGAGAACAGTATGGAGGTTCCTTAAAAAACTAAAAATAGAGCTACCGTGTGATCCAGCAGTCCCACTCTTGGGCATATATCTAGAGAAAAACATGGTTTGAAAGGATACATGCACCCCACTGTTCATTGCAGCACTGTTTACAATAGCCAAGACATGGAAGCAACCCAAATGTCCATTGACAGATTAGTGGATAAAGAAGATGTGGTACATATAGACAATGGAATATTATTCAGCCAATAAAAAGAATGAAATAATGCCATTTGCTGCTACATGGATGGACCTGGAGATTATCATACTAGCTGAAATAAGTCAGACAGAGAAAGACAAATATCATATGGTATCACTTATTTGCTGGAGTCTAAAAAAAAAGATACAAATGACCTTATTTACAAAACAGAAACAGACTCACAGACTTAGAGAATGAACTTATGGTTACCAAGGGGGAAAGGGTGGGGAGGGGAGAGGGATAGATTGGGAGTTTGGGATTGACATGTACACACAGCTATATTTAAAATAACATGCCTTTCCATAAAAAAAGATGCATTAATTACTCAATTTATGTCAATTTTCAAATGTCACTAGTTGTCCCAATAATGTCCTTTTAGCTTTTTTTTTTCCAGTGCAAGATCACTCATTGGGTTTAGTCATCATCTCTCTTTTAGACTCATGTAATCTGGAATAGTTCTTCACTCTTCTTTTTTTCCTCTCGCTCATTCTTTGACATACTTTAGAGTACATGCCAGTTATATTGTAGAATAACTGAAGGCTTTGTCTGATGTTTTGTCTGATTTTTCCTCATGATTTGATTCCATTTATGCATTTGTCAAGAATTTCACAGAAGTCATACTGTATCCTTCACAGTGCATCACATCTAGGGCATATCTTGATTTTGTTGTTGTCTATTTGTTTGTTTTGCTTTTATCTATATTATTGGTGATGTAAACTTTTGATCATTCCTTTAGGATGGTATCCTTTGTTCACTTTAAAAAGTGGTCAATAATATGTCATATGTGAGAAGATATTTTGAGACAATGTAAATATTCCTTTCCTTCCACAGATTTTTTGTTCTTCCTCAATGACCATGGTTATTGGATGGAGGTGATTTTCTAATTCCATCATTTCTTGTGCATTTATCAGTTGGTGTTCTACTGTAAGGAAGATCTTTCCCTTCTCCCTCATTATTTATTTATTTTAATATGGACTCATGGCTTTTTATTTTATTCAGTGGTTTATAACCTCATACAAAAACAAAACTTTATAAAATTGTAAAATGGTCTTACATTTGGCCAGCAGGGCCCTCTTAAAGCTCTGTTGCTATTGCATGTTCTATGGATGCTATTTTATACAAATTTCTTTTTGTTACTTCTCATATAGAAATTTTCAGAGTCGGCCAGGTTTTGATGTTCAGAAATAAGGAACTTTGGGATGGAAGTGAATGGTTTCCTGCATTGTTGGAGTTATAGTCAGTGGTGCTTGGCAGCCGGCTTGAGAGCCAACTGCTTGCATCTTTTCTCAGCTCCTAGTGACATCATCATGTTGGTAGTTTGAAATCAGCCATATCACAGAAATTGTCAGGCTTCCCCTGACTCCCACACCCCTGAGAGATGGTTGTTAAACATTTCATCACACACTGCTAGCTATATTCAATCTCTAATTTGCCATCACTTTCTTCAGATTAGCTAAGCGTCCTGAGCAGAAGTTGGTGTAGCTTTCCTTGAAATCCCGAATGTCGCACACTGGTCTCCTGCCTCAGAACAGAGTGCCGAGGAGAGGGATGGCAATGAATGAGAGATAAACAGTAACTGGGAGTGAATTTCCCCATTGGTTATGCCCCCCCACATGTAAAGTAGGCATCATAACCCTCGAGTCATCTGGTAAAACGAGGTCATTCCAATTCCATGAGCTTGGCTCTTTGGGGTCTCAGAGGGGTGTGTGCCTGGAGCTGAGGAGGTCCCTTCTGAATGGGCAAATACAATTACCCAGCTTCAATGGATGTTGCTGCCATTTTAGGTTCACTGATTCCTCTTCCCCTCAACCTGGCAGCCCCACACCATGTCTTTGTCTCACTGCAGCCCATCACAGAGAGCTGCCCCAGATAACTACAAGTTAAAAATGCTTGGGTGAATTTCTTCTAGAAAGCGGGGTCTCTATCAAATTCTTATTTAAAATGTGTGTGCCCAGCTGGAACATTTATTTATCTCAGATTGATAAGCAAGCCAGGCTTGTTTTCATCAGCTCCAAATTTGCTTTGACATGGGAATGTTGACACTACCAACCTGGGCTTAAATTTGATCACATGCTTTTATCGAAAGGGTGGCCAGCAGGCTAGGATTCCTCTAATGTGACAGTACTTGAATGTACTATCCAGCTTTAAATGTAATAACATTTGAAAGGCTTCCTCTAACACTAAGAGGGGTTGTAGCGTTCTTGAACAGATGCAGTTTTAAGTGCTGTGCTGTTCTCAGAAAAGTAACCAGGAATATGGAAGCTTTACTTACTATCCTCCAATCCAAAAAAAAAAAAAAACAAAATTACTCTCTCTCAGTCTGCTGCTTCCAAAGGAAAGTAGAGAGTATAAAGGGTATATATAAAATTTTTATTCTTCCTCCTTGCCTTGTGTCATATGAGCTGTATTTTATTTTTCAATAATAATTCATAAAATAAAAATGGAAAAATAAAAATTTTCTCCAATTGGCTTTATTATTTGTAGGATTTTTTTCTGACATATCTGATTGTGACAGAGGAATATTAAAGGCTGACACCTGCTATTAAGTTGGAATTTTTGATGAGGTTCAAAGATGGATCTCCATGACCTGGAAAAATAAATCAAGGTCACTGATTGACTCGTACAAAGTCTCTTCAGCCATTTATATTACAATGTAATTATAGCAAACTGATGTACAATCCTGGAAGAGCTCTAACCTACTCATATTGATACATATGCATTGTACGATGAATAAATGAAAAGAGAAAAAAACAATATGCAAAGGAAATTGTCTATATTCTTCATTATAAGGAGGTTCTAAGTACTGCACAGCTACCGTAAAGATTAGTTTCTGGATCCCCATCCTTCAGTGATGTTCAGATTGTCTTGATTTACTATAATTTTTCTAGTATTCACTTATTATTATTATTTGAATTTAACACATAGTCTTATTATTTTACTTGATCTTAGAAATTAGCATTATTTCAGAACTGAAACACTCTCTGACTGTAATATTGAAGAAAATCTAAACATCCATTATCTTGAAGAAACATCAAAGTGTGTATTGAGGTTTCCTATGCTGCAGTGACTTAGGGAAATTGTAGGAGGAGAGAAATGCTCATATTTCTAGAAAATTCTTCCTCATTTATTTCAGGGTTAGATTCAGTCCTATTAAGTCAGCTTTTAGCTCTCTTGTCAAGGAGTGGTAGGATAAACATACAAAGAGAAGTACTATATGTGGCTATGTGCGTTGGGGGTGCAACTTTTTCTTTGCGATGTTTTCTTCCTTGGATGAAGAGGAAAGGGTTGATTGGCAGCTACATTGCCTGAAGTATGAAAGAGGGTAGTCAGAAGTGTATTGGTTCAAAAAGTACAACAAAGGAACTTAGCCTTTTCCTTGGTCTTAATCAAGAGCAATTCTTTTCATTAGCTATTCTTTGAAGGAAATTGAAAACACACACACACACACACACACACACACACACACACACACACAGAAAAGGTAGAAAAGATCAAGGAGGAAGCTGTGGCTATGAAGTATTGTGACAAAATTCCTCTACCAGAGAAAATGGAAAATAGAGACACAGGTAGATTTTCTTTCTTTCTAATTCCAGGAGATTCCAGTATACTGTTGAATCTCACTTAGTCAATAGGTGAATGCAATGCTTAAACACAGTGTACGTATTTAATTATCAAATCAAATTCTTTTTTATAGGAACAGGTAAAATATATGATTTACAGCAAAGTTTCACTATTGTTTGAAACATTCCTCCTTTCAGTATGCATGAATCTTGTGAATCTTCCCATCTCAGAGTTTTTGATTATGTTCCTTTGGGCAGTGTCCCCTAGATGTTTTACCTGGCATTCCCTTCATCCAAGATTGAATTAAGCTTTTCTTTACATACTTGGTATTATTGAAACTATCTCTATCTCTCTATAGCTGGTCTAGCTATATAGCTTTCTATATATTTACTACATTATAATGCTGGAAATACCCTAGTATGACCTCCTTCTTCTAGAATATATTATTTATCATTCTGGGGGTATTTTTTCATGTTTACTTTATTTTTTTTTTACATCTTTATTAGAGTATAATTGCTTTACAATGGTGTGTTAGTTTCTGCTTTATAACAAAGTGAATCAGTTATACATATACATATGTTCCCATATCTCTTCCCTCTTGTGTCTCCCTCCCTCCCACCCTCCCTATCCCACCCCTCTAGGTGGTCACAGAGCACGGAGCTGATCTCCCTGTGCTATGTGGCTGCTTCCCAGTAGCTATCTGTTTTATATTTGGTAGTGTATATATGTCCACATATTTACTTTAAAACCTCAGCCAAGAGTCGCTGAATTCATCTTCTTATGTCTCTTTTTTTAAAGGCATTTTTAAAATTAAAAATTTACTATTTAATTTACAAAGTAATCATCTCAATATTTTCAAAGAGAAGTTGGAGTTTTTAAGATCATTTCTGGAAATTATATAGACATCAAAGTTACCTTCTATGGAACATTACTACCAAACTCAGAAGTTCTGAAAATAGAAAAATAATTTATCTTTTATTTCCTGCTGATTAAAATTTTATGTCATGTCAAGACTATAATCTCAAATTTGTGTTTGTAGTCTCAAGAAGACTACTGGTAACTATGTATGTCACAAAGATAATCTAGCTACACTTGACTAAATAAAGGAGACAACATATTTTCTCAAGAAAATTTGTAATTCAATGGATACCACATTAAACACAGGAATAAAAGAAACATATAAACCAGTGAAATACAATGAATTCTCATGTCTCTAAATATTTACATTTGCAGAATGTATGATGGAGAACGTCCTGAAAGTTGACTGAAAGGCTCACTTGTCTCCAGGTATGTGGGAGTGGGGCATAGCAACACATTTAAAAAGCTGAAGAGATTGCAAACCTAAATCACATCAGATGCTGCAGGGTAGCATAAATAGGATTGTATCTCTGTGCATTTTCAGTAGTTAATATGCAGATAGAGCACTTCTGTGGAATTAGTTTGGCTCCTGTTCAGCTCCCAGCAATATCAATATTAAATCTCTAGTACAGTTGAATAAGTAGGGGATTAACATATTTCCAGATTCATTTTATTATGTTCCTTGATGGTTGATTTCTTGTACTGAAAAAAATTACTTCTGAAGTTACTCCATCGACAAATGGTTTTATTCTAAAGATGTGGAAAATTGTAGACATTTTAGGTGGAACAAATCTATTTAGTAGCTTGAAGAAAAATTAAAAGGAAAAGGATTCCCTTCTGCATCATTGTAACATGACTAGTCGTTGATATTTTTGTACAAATAGCATTTTCTAGATACAGTTGATTAATATAAGCTTTGTTGCTAATTCATTAAAATATCACATTTAAAATGCTATTAATTACCCACTTTCTCTCTTTCTTTTTCTCTTCTTTTTATGTAGGTAGGTATAACTAAAAAGTGTATAGCTGCTATCCCTAATGTTCCCTATAGTGAGTTCTATTTTTCTTGTGCTTTGTGTGCAATTTTCCTCTTGAAATTTGTATACATAAAAATGAGAATATCAACCACTAGTATTGTAGATTCTGCCAGACAGAACCATCAATAGGAAAAAGAGGGGAAAAAACCCCACTGCCTTTCATAGATCACCCTTCAACCATTACAGTGACAAAATAATTGTAGGACCAGTAAGATTAGTCAGACCACATGGGCACAGGACACCGAATCTGTGACAGAAGCAAATGTGCTATTAAGAAAGTAGCCAAGTAAGGGCATGCTGTTCTGACACTTCGAGCGCTGCCTTTGAATATAGAATGCCTTCTTTGAGTGAATGTCAGGGCACGGTGATTACCATAATTAAAACATACGTATATGGCACATTTGTAACTGTTTAAAGTTCCAGCAAGTGAAGATTACTCACAACTGGAAATCTGCCACAGTGACTGTGGCCTAAGGACACCGCAGAGTTCAGGTGTTATAGGTAACACCCATCGAAAGAAAGCACAGCCCTACACTCAAGGGTTTTGTTTGCCTCATGGAAACATGCTACCAGAGTCGATTTATGCCTGCTATGGTTTAAAAGAACAAATAAACTCATTGCCTCCAACCAATTCTATTTTTCTTACCAGGCAGCAGAAACTGAGAAGTTTTGGGTCTTATGTTTTATAGGGAAGCCGGAAAACGTTTCTCCCTTTGTGAAAGCCTAGCAATAGAACCATCTGGAAAGTCACATTCATTATTATGCTTTGAAGGTTGAACAGATGAGCATCCCATCAGTTAGTGTCTGGGTGTATGCTAACTTTTAAAATGCACTAATATCATGAACGGCTATGTGTGGTTATATGTACCCAGTAGATTATAGGGATTTATGTATTTACAGCACCTGGTTGACTTATTTTTAAAAAATCCACTGTTTAACTCACTGCTTTGCCTCTAACATTAGCTTTTTGGCACAAAATAAATGTTTTGTTTTAATAATAGGCCAGTCTGATAGGAGGTGATGGTAGTATAACATAGAAAATCATTTAATAACCCAGGTAAAGATGTAGTTTTATTTTCATTAGCTATTTTAAATAATAACTTAAACTTTTAAATAACTTAAACTTGGAGAAGAACTGTGGACACTCAATTCAGGCAGTTACTTGCTTTAAAAAAAAAATCTCCTCTGAACTGTGCTTCATTTAAAATGTAAATTAACTTCATTCACAAAACATACATTTTATACTAGAATTTTAAAAGAAGATATTGGAGAGACAAAAAAATTCCTCATTTATGCTAATGAACTGACTCATTCAACTAATACTTATTATTAAATAGCTGTACAATATTGATCAAATATTTATTAACCAAGGGGGTGCTAACTTACCTCAGGACATATTTTGAAAATTTGGGGGCACCTTTCTTGAAGTCGCAATGAATTGGGGACACCTCTGGCATTTAGTGTGTGGATTCAGCCCTAGTTATCTGGCAATGCATTTATTATCTGCCTCTTCCCAGCTAAAGTAGGCAGTTTCCACCTCAGACATCTCCGTCTCTTCTTCTCTGGCTGAGAGTTTTCTCCAGCATCACAGGAGCTTACTCAGCCACACACAGGGGCAACCCCGAGGTGGGGAGTAGTTAAAGACCCCAGTGGGTCATGGGAATCCATGGATGAGTGCCCCAGCCTTCCTGTCCTTGGGTAGAAGATACTTCTGAGGTGTGTTCTGCCTGGTTTCTCAGAGGCGATCCCGTGGGCTGGGTCCCATTCACCCACAGCAACATCCCACAGGTTAACTTACCCTATATTCTCTTTTTTCCTTCCTTATACCCGTGTCTGTTTCTTATTGTATGTTTTGGGGAGATGCCAGTCTATGACATAATCCCTCACAAAGAAGGATCGTTCTCAATCCCTTACAACTATTGAATGTCCTAAGTATTCAGTTGCTTGTATATACACACATACCACTCTTATATATAATGTTTTATATACATTTATATATTTATATATATTTACTAAGTCTAGAATCTACCTATAAATATATAGCAGACTTTGCATGTTTTCAATATATATTAAAATTCTCAGGAATACAATTATGTATTATAGGAAAAATGGGAAGATTTTACTTAATTTTGTTTCCAAAGAACTTTTCAGCATTTTGGAAAATCTTGTTACCAGTGGTAGAAATTTGTCTTTTGATCAGAACATTGTGGCTGCAATGTAGAGAACTTAACAAACAGGACAGGGTTGATGCTATAGACCAATTAGGCAGAATTGGCAATTTTTACAAAGGAAATAAGGATAACTTGGACTAGAGATATAGTCACGGATCTGAAATAATTATATATATAATATATATTATATATAATAATATAATATATAATATAATAAACAATTTGGTTTGGGCAGATGGAGTTGAGCTGTCATTGATATACTCAAAGGGAGATGTCAGGTAGGCACCTGAATATGTGAGAAAATACTGAAGAACAGGAAATTGGAGAACAGGTCAGGTTTAAAGATATAAATGTTGTATATCATCATCCTATAGATAGTAATTAATTCTGATAGCATAGCTGAGATTGCCCAGGGAGAGAATGTAGGGTGAGACAAGAAGCCTGAAACGGAGCTCAGAGGACCTCTGATACTTAATTTTTTGGGTAGTGTTCAAAACAAACTGTAAAGCAGAAGCCAGCAAGGCAGAGGAAACCAGAAAAAGTGTAATCACGGCAGCCAAGGGAAGAGAGTGCGTCCAGAAAGATTAAATGTCAAATTCTGCTGAAGGGGCACAATAACAGCTAAAAATTACCCATGTGGGTAATTTTGGTTCCACCAAAGCATACTTCCTCTGTAAGTTTGGGAAGTTACTTAAAATTCCCCCATCCATATGGTCTACATAGAATTACTGACCTCTTAGGAATATTGTCAGGATTAAGTGAGATAGTGTTTGTCTAGGACTTAGCAAACAGTCTCAATTTATGGAAATTTCAGCAAGGGAGAGGAGGACCCTGGTTGAATTTACAGTGTCCCTATAACCTGCTCTGCTCTCACTGTAACCAAGAGAAACTGAACTGCTGATTCCTAGCTTAAAGAAAGGTAGCAAATCCAGATAGTATAAAGTGATCCCTAAAGCAATTCCAGTAGCTAAAAATTCAGAGAGCCGTGGTTGTTACAGAACCTAATTACAGTTAAACCACATTTATTGAGCATCATTGGGAAATAATGGGATCTACATCAGGGCATTTTTCAGGTGCTCTACTGTTTCATGTTACTCCAGTTACCTAGCTCTGTCACTTACTAGCTGTGAGAACTTAAGCAATTAAGCTTGTTTCCTTATTTGTAAAATGAGACCCATAATAGTAGCTGCATTATAGGTTTATTGTGAAGATTAAATGAGTCAATCCTAAAAGTACTTAGCACAGTGACTGGCATATATTATGTGCTTGTCGTAGGTTGAGTTCCTTGGAAAGCAGAGCCTAAAATAAGGACTTGGGCGTAGCTGTTTATTTGAGAATTAATCTTAGGAAACGAAGTGAGGGATGAAGGAGAGAGAGAGGGAAGGGAGAAAAGCCAGTAGAGGGTAAATTAATGGGCTGGTTATGACGTGACCAGCTGGGGTTCAATACCATGGGGGCCTTCCAAGGGGCACCCTAGAATTGTCCCACCAGGAAAGAAGGAGGCTGGGGAATTAATCCACTAACTCCTGTCCCCCATTGATTGAAAGTTGCAACAGGGAGGAAACTTCATTCAGTTATGGGCTGATCTGTCTTCCTTGGCTTTAGAGAAAGCTTTGAGGCTCAAAGCAGAAACACCACTGGCAATTTGAGAGGGTCCTGGCGTTATGCATGGAACTGAAATGGGGGTGGGTTATGTGATGGGATTCATCACAGGCATAATTGGTAAATCCAAATGGCATATTATGTGCTCAATGTTGATGGTGGTTCTCAGATTTTAGATATAGTGCCAAGCTCTTTACATGCTTATTCCATTTACTTCCATGAAACCCTCTGTGCTATTACTGTGGTATTACAGTTTCTGTGGTATCACAGAAACTGCTAACTGGGGGATGAACAGAAGTTAAGATGCACAATATCATACCAAAAGGAGGTAGACAGGTTTTAAAACTAAGTTGTCTTTCGCCATAATTATCTCAGCCTCACTAAGGATAACGCTGAACTGTGGTAAGAGAGAAGAGATATATATTTCCAGAATTTAAGTTCTTGAAGGACTTATAGGAATGGCAGCAACTTTATATGCCTTAAGATTCCAGAAGTTAAAGAAAAACTTTACATATTTGTTTAAAAAACACTGGAGCATTGCCAGTTTGGATTCGTGCTCTTTATAGTCAACTCTGAATTATTCGTGGATTAGGTTGTATATAGCTAAACTAAGTGTTTCTTTTTTTCCTCATTCCTCTTGGCATTTTGCCACTAAGCAGTTACTCTATAGAAGTCTGGTTGTGAAATCTTGGCCAGGTGAGTTTTATAACTTATGGGTAGGTCCCATCTCAGTTTGATGGAAAGGAATTTGAAGATTATGGTATGACTGGATGAATTATTTAACTAGTCAAATAATCCATGATTTATAGAATTTCAGAATTACGTATTGTCTTAAAAGTTATATAATTGGTTTAATTTCCTAATAGGCGAGTTGTATTTTTGTCAACATGTTTAAGAACACAGCCTAAAATGACTGATACAATTATTTTTGAAGCTAACAAACCCCAGAAAAGTACAGAAACAACCTATCAGTCATTAACATCTAATGATTTTTGGCAGATATTGGTAAGAAAATAATTCTTATTATGTCCATTTTGCACAAAAGACAATTCATGTAATAAAAGAAATCATGTGATGATTTCTGGACCTATTGACTGATCATCTTGAATTAAAAACAATTACTTGAAAATTTCAGCTTGGTGTTTAATTACTATAATGAAATGATATAATGCAATATATTCCTTGTAAAACTCTTGTCTGTTCCAGCACAGAGTTGAAACAATACCTCAAAGGGAACCTTTTTTTTTTTTTTTTTTTTTTTTTTCCGAAGACTATTTTGCTAAGATTGAAACGTGAAATCTCTGGTATGCTGAGGAGTGATTTTGAAGTGGGGCCGGGTGCTGTGCCCTGCACTTGCGCTGAGCAGACCAGCTGTGCTAGTTGTTCTGTAGGAGGGAATACCTGCTGAGAGACTAGCCTGCATGTGTTCCTTAATTTCCTGAATTATCATATCCTTATAATCAGTACCTGAGCCATGACGCCATTATGAAGACTGAAATACTAGGTTCCAGGAGAGTTTCTTTCTAGGAGATGTAGTTTGAAGTGGAATATTTTATTTGGCCTCTTATCACTCAATATGTGTGTGTGTGTGTGTGTGTGTGTGTGTGTGTGTGTGTGTATGAATTTATACATATATGTATATACACATAGATTTCTATGTTTGCCTTACCTAAGCCATGAGCCACTTATGTTAATTTATCATAATGAGGTTTCAGATCCCCAGATGGTCTTCAAGTAGTTAAGTAAGAAATATTATCTCACTTAAGGCTGAACCAGACAAAATATATTTGGATTATGCATACACAGAGAGAAGAAAAAAATCATGTCTTACAGACACGCTGCAGGGTCCAAAATAATGGATACATTTTTAATTGAAAATGACAGTGATATTCTTTGCAGTTTAGTGATTAACTTCTCTTTGCATGAGAGTGGATACATGAAGTAAATTGATCCATAATAACCACAGTTTTGAGGCTTCATTATTCCTTGTTTATCTTTTAAATATTCTTAAACCATGAGCTGCCATTTTTATTCCATGAAGTTGAGCACTTCATACAGACATTATGGACTTTTGCAATTAGTAAGAATTTAAAGTTTTAAATTCAGAAAACAAATGATTGTTACTATTAGGAATACTAATTCTTTTTTTTTTTTTTAAAGAAGATGTTGGGAGTAGGAGTTTATTAATTTATTTATTTTTGCTGTGTTGGGTCTTCGTTTCTCTGAGAGGGCTTTCTCTAATCCTGGCAAGCTGGGGCCACTCTTCATCACAGTGCGTGGGCCTTTCACTATCGCGGCCTCTCTTGTTGCGGAGCACAGGCTCCAGACACGCAGGCTCCGTAGTTGTGGCTCACGGGCCCAGCTGCTCCGTGGCATGTGGGATCCTCCCAGACCAGGGCTCGAACCCGTGTCCCCTGCATTAGCAGGCAGATTCTCAACCACTGAGCCACCAGGGAAGCCCTAATTCATTTTTTAATAGAACATTTTGATAGGGTTAAAGAGTCAAACGCGTCTTCCTTTATACTTTTCAATTGCAATTATTGATAAGTCTAAGTGTATAGTGTTTGAAACTCAAAGGTTTCAAGCATGGGTGAGATGGAGGATGGTGTAATAATATAGACAACAAGATAGGGTGTCCAGGAGAGAAGCCCATGTTCAGAGAAAATTAGACGCTTAGATTAGGGCATGTTGGGTCTGAAGTGGTGAAGAGACATTCATGTGGAAGAATCAGCAGGTCATTTTTGCATGCTCTACTGAGCCAAATCCTCCGATTTCCTCAAGCAAATTAATAATGTTTACTTCATGTTTGAAGTGACCCTATGAATTCATAAAAAAAGCAAGTTCAAATTAATTTGGTGGTAAGAATCAAGCGTGAGCAACAGTAAATAGCTCAAAATAAAAAGGCTCAAAAATGTGGGCATCTAGCTTAGTGTGGGCGCAACTCTGGGCTAGGCATGAAGGCTACAGCATTAAATTGTCTAGGCCCAAACTGCACCCTGTGCTGATGACTCACACATCTATCTTTTCAGACTAGATTTCTTTGTGAAGCCTCCTGGATTAGTTCACTTAAATGACCATAGGACACATTCTAAATACGCTAAAGGAAGAAGTCATACTTTCCCCATCCAGCATCTGCTTGCGCTGCATTCTTTATGTCAGTGAAGAGCATCTCAGGCCTATAAAATTAACATCCTGGAATTTGTGTATTCTCTAGGACTTTCTTTTTTTATTTTAAAAATAGTATGAATGGAATATTCCTTTATCTCTCTCCTTTCAGCTTCATTTGAAAACGGTTCCCAAATAAGACTGTAGTTTATAATGTGTCATTTTTACCATATATTGTTATTATAGCTGTGTTATTGGATTTAAAAACACACGAATAAACATCTTATTATTCTCTTCCACTATAAACCACCCCCCAACAAACAAAAAAATCCCTCAAACTGAATTAAGTTACTCTCTACTTATGAGTAGCCAGGGGTTAGTAGCTCTTGGTTCATGATAGCAGTACATTTCCCCAGAATATGTCTCCACCATATTCAATGAACAAAAACTTTCATTTCATACCTGATGATATTGGCTGTGTGCTCTTCTGTGAAAAGGATTGGGGTGACGGAGGGGGTGAGGAAAACTCTTATCTGGCTTATTTATTTATTTATTTCCATGTTCTACTCGCACAATTCTTTCTGAGTGTGTTCAAGCATCTTGATAAATTACGAGTTGCAGAGTGCAAAATTTAAGTGCCAGGCTGCTGCCGTTCCAAGGCAACTTATAGAGGCATCAGAGCAACAGGTCTGCTACTTCCCACTTCAAACTTATTTCATTGCAAAAATTGGCTGCTAAAACCAGACAAATTGTAAAAAGGAAAAAATTCTTAAAATTGTAATTAAAAAATTATATACTGAAAACATTCCTCATCCAAATCTGCTGAGGTCTTGGTCTTTACTATTTATTTATTTTTGTGAGACACGATTGCTGTACGGTGAAGTACTTTAATGACTAAAATCAGAGAATGACATCTGAGTTATCACATTTTTATAGTGATTTTTAAAATTAGTAAATATTTCTATTATAATGAAAACCTATGAATCAATAAATGAAATTATTCCTGTTCAATACCTTGAGTTATCAATCTAATCTTCCATTTACTTGAAAAGTGACAACCACTCTCATCAAGTCAGCTAGAGCTGAAAAATGGGGTTTGCAGAGTTTGACCAAGGGTTGCATTCTTCCAAAGTTTGCTTTTTAAAATTCCCCATTTTCATATTGATATTAAAACAAGAACAAAAGTATTTGACATACTACTATAATAGTCCCTGTCTATACATATGTTGGAGTCATTGAAAACATAGTCTAATATAGTATCTCTTGGGGTCGGAGTTATCATTTTATTGTCAATTTTTAATTCATTATTGGCCAAAGCATATCCAAGACATTAATGTTGAAGATTTCCCTAGCCAGAACATCAGTACCCTAACCAGCTTGCCAGAGTGACTGAGGGTTAAAGATAGTGCATATACACACCGATTCCATCACCAGCATCTCCAATCTAACTTCCCTAGGGAGGTGGCAGTCATTCTCTAGCTAAGCTAGTTTTCTCCTTGGCTCCATTTTCCTAGGATGTTACAAGGCCTTGGAGATGCCTTCTGTATTTGCTCCATGTCTTGTTATTATATTCCAAGAGATTCAGTGTCCTTACACAAAAAGATCCCTGGACTTCCTGCTCCTGTGACTGTTGATTTGGTAGCTCTTGTTTTCTGAGCTATACTTACCGTACTTCTTAATTTCTCTGCACAGTACCAGGCATGATATTGCTATATTATTTTTTTAAGCTTTTTTTGATGTGGACCGTTTTTGAAGTCTTTGTTGAATTTATTACAATATTGCTTCTGTTTTATGTTTTTTGGTTTTTTGGCCACGACGCACGTGGGATCTCAGCTCCCCAACCAGGGATCAAACCCACCTCCTGTGCATTGGAAGGTGAAGTTTTAACCACTGGACTGCCGGGGAAGTCCCGTTATTGCTATATTGAATTCAAGTTTGTTTTCCTTCTTCAACTACTTATAAATTTGAGCTTTCTTCCTTTTGTTTATGTTTTCTTTTGAATTTGGCAACTATTTTCAAGCTGATTTTTGTTTTGTTTTATTGAAGGACATGCTTGTTCTAAAAATCTAATACAGAAAAATAAAAGAATATAATAATCAACCTAATTCACATCGATCACCCAGGAATAACCGGTTTTAATATTAGATCTCCTCACTTATATGCATATTAGTATAATTATTATTTATGATTAATAAACAATAACAATAATAAATAATATTAGTTATCCTCACATATATACAAAAAGGAAGATCATAACAAAATTTGATATAGACAGCAAAAAGCATTTTATAAAATTAAATCATATTATAAAAGCTTTAAAAATAAAGCATTTAATATAGAAACAAAACCAAAGAAAAACTGAAGGAAATTCTGTACCTCATAAATGTTTTATTTTGATACTTTGTATCAAAAATATATTGCTTCTATAAAGTTCTAATATTAATATGCAATAGCATTAAAAAGATGGAGTCTTTTTCTTTTAAAAAACTACTTATTTCCTAGTGGACTCCCAGTAGAGTTTTTCTAGCATATTTTTCCACTGAGCATTTAGCCCTTTGAAACTTCTGTCTTTTTGCAATTGTCTCTTTTCCACCTCATCAAGGATCTAGGCCTTATCTCATTCCCCTAAAGACATTTAAAAATCCTAGGTTCCCCAAATTTGTAACAGCTTCAGTTTGTCATTTTGCTTGTCATTCATTCAGTCTGTTTTGCTTTCAGTAATACATTAAAAAGTGATTTTAAAATAATTTAAAACACTCCTTTGTGTTTTAGAACAGGAGAATTTTTCTGAATATTTAGCTTGCCATATTGGTAGAAGTGAGATCCCCCATTGCATTTTCATCTCAGCTTTGTTTTCCCCCTAGATTGTGTGTCCTATTTTTGTTTAGTTTTATTGATTCATAAGCTTGTTCATGTTATCTTGTATTCTCTTTCTTTCTTCCTTTTTCTTTTTGCTTTTCTGGTAGAATAATCTTTAAGTTTTCAGGGTATTGATCCATTTCCTTTAAGTCTCAATTAATTATTTTTTAATTAAGATGATCTTGACTAAAAGTATCAGACATGCAAAATAACAGTGCCTTAAATGAGATAATGTTTCTCTCTCTTGTTGAGTGGGTGGTCTAGGCTTGCCATGGTAATTCAAGTCCAAGAGACCCTTGTTTCTTTCAGGTTCACCACTTCTAGCAAAAAATAGTGGGTACTGTTCCAGCCACCACTTCCAGTTTTAAGCCATAGACTAGAACAAGGGACAAAGAATTTTTAAAATGTGGAAAAGGCATACACCAGTAATTTCATCATAAGAAAGTTCAAAGAAGTGACCAAATGACACTTGGTATACATATTATGGACCAAAACTTATTCATATCTTGCTGCAAGGAAGACAGACAAATGTGTTCTTTATTCACTGTCTTGATAAAAATCAGAGTTCTATTACTGGAGAAAACAGATTTTGGACGTAGTGACTTTTTTCTGTCACATTACTCTGATGAGAATGAATGGTTTGCAAGAGAAAGAGTAAAGAGATCCCCACAACATTCTATGGTAGGTGCTATTATCATCCTCATGTTAGAGGTGAAGAAACTAAGATGTAGAGGGATTAACTTGTTGAAAGCCACAACGGTAATAAATGGATCAACTGGCACTCATTCCAGAAAGTCTGGAGCCCAGGCTTTTAATACCCATATGATCCTGCCTCCTTTTACAGAATGTGACTATTCCAAGGTCTACAAAATAATAATGAGAATTCTCCATATATTTTGAACATATTAAATTTCATAACCATGAAGAGTAACATGACATTATTTTCTAATTTTATATAATATGTGAGAAACCCAATGTTTACTCACTCAGCTTCCTGGCTCCAAGCAGGAAAAAGCAAACAAACAAACAAGCAAAAAACCCAAAAAACAAAAAACCAAACAAAAAACCTTTCAGTTTTGATTAGTCAACTAGAGACAGCTTAAAGAGAACATGTACTCAGGGGGCCTTTTTTAATGTACTGTCTTCAAATGATTTAATGTGTTTTCCATGATTATCTTTGACACTTTGAATAATTAACAAAGACATTTATAATTTCTGAAAAAGCTAGCATAGTCTTCTTCCTGGATGATGAGAAAATTCAAGAGATTTAAAATTATGACCATCATCTGACTTGTGAGTGACCATGAAGTCATCTACTTACGCATCATTTGATAGAGGAAAAAATCCACCAAAATATTTCTTCAGATAGTTGATTGACAAAGATTATGCAAAACCTTATTTTTACTTACAAGTTGTAAATATTTGCAAGCTTTATTAGCCCCTTCAAATAATCAAGATAGTGCTTATTAAATAGGTACAATCACGATATTATATATAGGTATACACACATACATACATATATGTATGTATATATAATATATATAACAAATATATGTATCATATATAATATTCAATATATATAATGTATGTGTGAATAAGATTTGGTAATGTGCTGAAATGGTTAGCTTAATCAATATAATATGATAATCTTGCTCTTCCTTGCAAATGGTGCTAAGGATGTTCATATAGCTGCTATGTGCTCATTCTCTTATTCACAAGAAGTCTGTCTGCCTTCATAGCATTAGGAAACTTAACTGTCTTGTTCTCCACTCTATTTCTTGCACATGTCTCTGGCTTGTAGTAAGATTTCAATAAATACTACTGATTGAATGTTTTTGTTTCCCAGCCAAAGGTTTGTAAGAAGTACATGTTTGTATTCATTCCATATTTGTAAAATTTGCCTTGTTTTTTAAAAAAATATTTTCATATGGCTCAGAATTTAAAACAGCATATCATGAAGTATCTCTCCTATCCTTGTGTCCAAGACTTTTAATTTCCCTCCCTAGACTCAGCCCACATTACCAGTTCTCATGGGTCTTCAAGAGATATTTTATGTACACACAAGAGAACAACTTTACATATACCTTTAAAAAAGCTTTTTCCTTTTTTTTAAAAAAAATTTATTTATTTATTTATGGCTGTGTCGGGTCTTCATTTCTGTGTGAGGGCTTTCTCTAGTTGTGGCAAGCGGGGGCCACTCTTCATCGCGGTGCGCGGATCTCTCACTATCGCGGCCTCTCTTGTTGCGGAGCACAGGCTTCAGATGCGCAGGCTCAGTAGTTGTGGCTCACGGGCCCAGTTGCTCCGCGGCATGTGGGATCCTCCCAGACCAGGGCTCAAACCCGTGTCCCCTGCATTGGCAGGTGGACTCTCAACCACTGCGCCACCAGGGAAGCCCTAAAAAAGCTTTTTCATACAAACCTGGTGGCATATTCTATATGTCAGCATGTAGTTACAGACAACAGAAACTAGCTACATAGCTTAAAGAGAAAGTTTCTTCCAAAAAGTTATAAATAGCTCATAGAAATATTGGGACATTTAAGAAGCAGACTTTAGGCTGAAATCCAGGGATACTATGAAAACTACACCTCATCTAAGACTGGAACTGCAAGAGAAAGTTCTTTTGGCTATGAAGCCACATCCATGATTGTTGACAGGAGATCCACAGTGCCTCTGTCTGGATTCACACCACAACGTAGATGCCTTACATTTTGCCTCTCCCTCTCCCTAGGAAATTTCAGGTTATATTCATGTCTCACAAGATTGTTTCTTTCTCCATGTGGGTTGGTTCTGAGCAAAGGTTGAGGTGGATCTGTCTCACTGGTAGGACCCAGATCATATTTGGAACTCTAGCTCTTAGGTATCAACAAAACACATATTTCCCAGGTATATATATTCTGTTTCTTGTTTTTTTCTTTTCCACTTAACATACCTTGCAGCTTATTTTATGTAGTAATAAAGATAGTATAGCTTTTTTTAATGGATACACAATAGTCTAATACGGCCTTACTGTGATTTACTCATTCTGCTCCAGTGACAATGGGGTCATTCTAGTCTTTTGCAGTTGTAAACAAAGCTGCAGTAAATAACTTTGTATCTACATTACTTTTGTCTTTTCGCTTGCGTTTGAGAATATCTTTGGATAAAATGCAAAAAGTGGCATTCCTTGGTTCAAGAGCGGTCTTATAATGTGCGCATGTATCTTCAGCTCAGGACTAGAGAGAAATCAGTGTTCTGTGGGATGAAACTTCGATCAGTGGGAGAAGAAGCCAGCAGAGAAAGTGGTGTCTCTCCTTTCCCAGCATGGGCTGATCTGAGAAGTAGCTGTTTACGTGGTCTGCAAGATGGTCTCAAGAGATTGAGCAGTTATGCTTGATTCCAGGTGGTTGCTGGTTTGCTAATTCACTTGGTGTTGGCTCTCCCTCGCTTCTCAGTCCTGTTTCCCTTTAGCCTAACCCTTGTTCTCCGGGGTTGCACTCTTTAAGAAAGCAGTTGGCTCATGTTATTCTTTTGGGACAACCCTGTATCCTGTGTAAGCAAGGAGACATATAATAAACAAAATGTATAAATAAAATACATACTATGTTAGATGATGTAAGTGCAGGGGAGAGAAGAAACAAACAGGGAAAGAATAGAGCTGATATTCGGCAGGTACACACTAGGGCAGTGCCATAAATGTTGTGGTTTGCTGTTCAAATCCCTCCTTCCGGACTGAGGGTTCATCTGCACTGATGGGAGTGTTGTCAGTTGTTGGGTCTCACCTGAATCTCTTTCAGAGAATTGCCCTCAGTTGAAGAGAACCCCTTCCATAGTAACATTCCTTTTCCTAGAGCAGCCTGTATGCAATAAATGGTTCATGTGGAATGTAAAACTTGGCCCCCCGTTGCCTTAGTCGTGGACAGTACTAAAGGGCCATCTCAACTTCTGAGTTTGTGGGATCTGCCAACACCTTTGCTGGTATTGCTTTACAGTTCAGCTCATCCCTTTGTTCCATCCTGTTTGATTCATTTTCTCATAGGTATCGCTCCTGTGGGCACTCCCTGATAAAGTTGCTTCATGCTAGTCTCTGTTCCAAATTCTGTTTACCAGGAAACCCTACATAAGGTATTAAGCCATATGATTTGGTAGAATATTGGAATACGGAGAAGATGACTCCCTCACCGTGGGATGACTCCCATCCCGTGCTGCCACCTGAGCTCTATCCTCTGCTACCCTGGTCATGCCAGGGCCTTCCTCGGGATCTCCAACCTCCCTTACTCTCTAGAAGTTCTGAAATTCAGAAGGAACCTAGAATAGTAAAATACGCACAGCTGCAAAACAAAGTTTGAATATAAATTTTGACTTTCAAATTCTAAGTTCTTATAGCATCATGTTTAGATTGTGGCATCTCCATTGCCACACCCATCCACAATTATGTGTAAATGACAATGTAAACCAATGAAAAGGCACATTCTCTTATATTTACGCAATTTACAAAATAAGAAGATAAACTATTTTATAAAGCCTGCTGATTAAGTACTTTTTTACTGTCAGTAAATATCTGGATAAAATATATGGATGAATGGACAAATGGATAAATGGACTGATAATAGAGACATACATGCAAATAATCATAATAGCTGTACTTTTGATGGAAAACAGAAAGATCTCATCAACTAAGTCACTAAGTATCCAGCTCTTTGATTATCTTTGTGAGAGTATGATCTTAAAGGTGCTGTGTTAAAAAATTGGACCACAAAATAACCCATGACATATTTAATAATAGCAAATTTTCAGTCTTCAGGATTTAAATATGGTCAGTATTATATAGCAAATATTTATTGATTTGCATAATGCTTATATATTTAGATAGGCATTATGCAAATCCAGAAACACTAACAGAAGAGTGAGTGGCTCTGGGTTTCAACCCCCTTTAAAATATATGAGGCCACTTCTAAGGTTCATTTTTATTAAGATTACTAATTTACTCAATTAAAAGGCCTATCCTTTAAGAGCATGTCTGTCCCAAATTTAGTGTTAAAATTAAAATTAGAGGATGTTCCTTTATTAAAATGATAGTAGAAGTCACTTAAAACATACTAACACTTGGCAAAATAAAAGTTGGCAATCCTGTGTCTGCCCTAGTATTGTCGTTATTGACATTTACTCTTTTTGAAATCCCAGAAGTCTAGGCATTTGGAGTGACAAGATTCTGCTTCTTTTTCAGATGCAAATCCAACCTCAAAAGAGGGATGATTCCTCATGTAAAGCTGTATAACTTATCTTCTTTATTTGAAATATGTAAAGGACAAGATGTATAAATTGATGCAAATATGAGATTTTAGAGACTTGATGTATTCTCTGCATCACCACAGGGTTAATTTGAAATTCACTCAGCTTAGGTGGATGTTCTTAGCGTTAATGCCACTGAGTATTTTAGGTTAAGAGAGAAAGAAGTGGATTTATGACACAATAAACAAATGGGAAGAGAAACATGTAACAGACAGAAATGCAGCAGGGCAGTTGTTTTGTCCTTGTAATCTTGATAGTGTCTTCCAGGAGACTTCCTGGAGTTAAACTCCTCTGGAATCAGCTTTCAACTGTGGGACCTGGCAACAGATTGTGGCAGAGTCTGACAAGGCTCCCTGGAGGCCATAGCACTCTTCATCACCATATGGCCTGAAAGGGCTTTTCACATGTTACAATATTCTGAAGTAGGGTCTCTTGGCTAATCTTCAGAGTACATTCTTAATCTCATGAACCTAATTATCTGTAAAGAACAGTTTAAGGGGTCCTTCTTAGAATTATTCATACTAGTCCATGTACTTTTATCTGGGGGCATGTGTAACTCTCATTATGCAGTGATTACACTGTGGTTTTGAAAATGTATTCTAAGAAGGATAAAAGGATTATTCATCTCCATGGTGATCCGTGCACCCATTGTTGATCATAAACACAAATGTATCTGACTCATTCACATTTTCAGAATACCTTAGCTTTCACAGGCATGTTAAATACTCATGTTTCACATAGGTAAAGAAGAAGCTGTATGGAAACACTGAATTTCCTGCTAGAGACCAATATAAAATTTTTATGAAATTACTTTTTAAATTTTATATGAAAATATTTGTTCTCATGTTGTATTTCAGAAACATATAATTGAGAGATGCATTGTTGATTATATTTCACCTCTTCTTCACAACTCTGCTCTAAATACCCTTTCTTATAACAAGCATGGGCTCCAAGGTGATTGTCTTTATGGGATATTCATGGCTGTTGCTGTAATTTTAGTTTAGTTGTCATAAACTGTGCCATGTGAAATGAAGAGAGACTGGATAACATATTGTGAACTTGTTTATTGAGAAGGGTGTTTTCTACCTCATCATGGATAGTCACATTCCAAGGAACAACACAATGACAAATGACCCTATTCCTTAACATGCAAACGTTCAAATAATAAAAAGACAAAAATAACAATATTATTCATGAAATGCTTAATTAAGTTTAATACAATTAAAACTTCAAAAAATCTATTACTTTAACAGATACACATGCAATACACTATTTCTAGTAAACTTTGTTCACTAAAAGTAAGTTCTCATTCTTTTGATGATATATTGAGCTGGGATGATAATGTAAGTCAGAATACATCCCCCCAAATAAAATAAGAAAACTTGTAAAAATAAATGTCAAATAGCAAATAGTTCTAGCTAAATGCCTCTAGTAGCCAGAAGACCGAATTAAATAACCAATGTTATTATTAATTTTTGCTTGTAATAGCTTACAAGGAAATAACACTTTTAGAATATGTTATATTAAAAATTAAATCTTCAGCTATTTGGGCTATGAAATATGCTTGAAGAAAATGCATGGTAATAAACTGGTAGTGCAACATTTAAACTTTCAGAATATCTTCTTAATAGCTGGACAGCCACAAGCAGAATAGTTACATCAGAGATTCCATCAAATGAAATACAGACTTGAACAGGAGGACGGTTAGTAACAGTTGTGGAACTAAATTACCGAAGACATCACTTAGACACACTGTCCCACCTCTACTCCTTTAAGTGAACCTTTAATAGGTTCATTTGGTAATGAGCTGAAAGGGGAGAAAAGGCTTGCAACCTAGCTGCACTGCTCATTCACCTGTGCAAACAACTCGAACTCGACTTCTCTCCCAACGGTTTCCTAGTAATCGTTCCAACATACAGCTGCTTTATATAAAGCATGAATTATAGTGGAGAAGGTCCTGCTGTGTTGTGAATCACAGTGCATTCGACCACACTTCAGCAGGTTATGGGATAAAAAGAATAAAATGTCTGCAGAGACCTTATTCTATCCCCTTTTCCAGCTGGTAAAGTCAACGCACAGCAGCTTCCTGGAATGCTTTATTCTCTATCCAGCTGTACTAGACATGACCTGTCCCATTCCCTTGCCATCCTTTAGTATAAAAATAAATGGTGAGAGCATCTTTCCTTTCTTGAGGCAAGGGGGGCCGAATCAATTGCCTAATCAAGTGAAAGCAAAACATCTGCGATGTATGAATGGGAGGGTGGCTTTCTCCGGAGATTTTTATAAACTGATTAAGTCAGGGCACCGCTAATCCTCTATGCCGCACTTCAGATGTTACATTGACAAGGAAGATTAGAGTGAAAAGATAATGGTTACGTCACCAGTGTGCAATAAACAACCTGTGAAGAGCCAGCAGAGGTTCAGAAATGTTCCCATTACACATGTAAATGTGAACTTTAGCAACTGGGCTGGAGAACACTGTGAGAGACTCCTGCCTATGTGTCAAGGAGACACAAAGGAGAGCAGAACAGAAAGAGTTTATTCTAATAACATAAGACATCAACCTCCACGTGTTGATCAAATTCAGTTTAGGATATATGAATTCGGTATGATAACATCTGTGCTACTTAATCATAGAGTTGTTTTGGACCTTAAGTGATATTTTGAAAGTGCTTTTTTTTGTTTTGTTTTGTTTTGTTTGTGGAACGCAGGCCTCTCACCGCTGCGGCCTCCCCCGCCGCGGAGCACAGGCTCCGGACGCGCAGGCTCAGCGGCCACGGCTCACGGGCCCAGCCGCTCTGCGGCATGTGGGATCTTCCCGGACCGGGGCACGAACCTGTGTCCCCTGCATCGGCAGGCGGACCCTCAACCACGAAAGTGCGTTTTAATTATAAAGAATCCCAAACAGTGGTATTTGTAAATTGGCAGAATAGTGCCTATACAAAACCAAGTTCCAGAGAAAGTAATCTTTAGAGAATAAAGCTCTGATTAGAGCTGCTCAGAGGGTCCAAGTTATGCATTAGAAGGAATCATGGAGTAAATGAGACATTAGGGTTTCAGTTCACACACACCCGTTCATCTGTAAACCTGAGCACATACTGCTCCGTACACAAACTCCTCAGGTAACAAAGTTCATTTCGGGCTTCCCTGGTGGCGCAGTGGTTGAGAGTCCGCCTGCCGATGTAGGGAACACGGGTTCGTGCCCCGGTCCAGGAAGATCCCACATGCCGCGGAGCGGCTGGGCCCGTGAGCCATGGCCGCTGAACCTGCACGTCCGGAGCCTGTGCTCCGCAGGGGGAGAGGCCACAAGAGTGAGAGGCCGGCGTACCACAAAAAAAAAAAAACAAAAAACAAAGTTCATTTCAATGTTACTTCCATATTTGAAGTTACTTCCAATTTTGAAGTTACTTCTACCTTTTAATCTTACACACAGCATACATATGAAAGGTGTTCTTTAAAAAAATTTTAAACTTGTAGCAAGCAAGACAATATAAGAACAAAAATGACATTATTATAAGAAAAGATCATCAGGTGAAATAATTGCCTGCATTCTGGTAAAAGGATAATTAAAAGTAAAAGTAAAGGCATCTCAACAAAATCCTGCGCTTATTTGTAATTTTTTCTCGTTGTTCAGTATTGATGGAAAGAAAACTAGCATTGTTAACATATAAGAACAAAAACTAAAATACATACGATGGAAAATGATAAATGTTTTTGAGAACAATAGATATTTTCCTCAGGATAAAAGGTGATTATGGAATATCTGCTATGAGGGAATGAACCGAAGGATTAAAAAGTTATTTTTCCTGTGTCTGAGAACTTTACAATCAGGGAAAAAAGAAATATGAGTAAATGTATAATAGACACACAATGTGAAAAGCGCTCTGGAAACTGGAAACACGTTCTCCCATAGGAGAGCATAGGAGAAACAAAATAACTAAGATAGTGGGTGGGCGGGGGTGGATTGGGAAGGGAGGAGATGAGTTTTGCTTTTAGTTTTTTTTTTTTAACTTTTATTTATTTACTTTTTAACATCTTTATTGGAGTATAATTGCTTTACAATGGTGTGTTAGTTTCTGCTTTATAACAAAGTGAATCAGCTATACATATACATATATCCCCATATCTCCTCCCTCTTGCGTCTCCCTCCCACCCTCCCTATCCCACCCCTCTAGCTGGTCACAAAGCACTAAGCTGATCTCCCTGTGCTATGCAGCTGCTTCCCACTAGCTATCTATTTTACATTTGGTAGTGTATATATGTCCATGCCACTCTCTCACTTCGTCCCAGCTTACCCTTCCCCCTCCCCGTGTCCTCAAGTCCATTCTCTGCGTCTTTATTCCTGTCCTGCCCCTAGGTTCTTCAGAATCTTTTTTAAGATTCCATATATATGTGTTAGCATATGGTATTTGTTTTTCTCTTTCTCACTGATGTTGTTAGTTTTTAAATATAGAGCAAAATTATTGGAGAAAAGATGGGAGGCATTTCAGATAGAGAATAACATGTGCAAAACTGTGGATGTGTGAGATGTCATGACTCCTTCAATAGTTCAGGGTAAGAGGTTCCCAGAAAGTGAGGAGGGATTGAAGAAAAAATAAGGCTACGTATATAAGCAAGGGTCAGATCAGAAGAGCTGTGTTTTCTTCGTATGGAATTTAGACTTCAGCTTGAGGACTCAGGTATCATCTAGCAAGTACTTTAAAATATTTGCTGAATGAGTATGTGACATTTTTTGGACAGGTTTTTGGTGACATTTGTTTAGATGAGCAGTTTAGAAAGATCAGTCTGTTAGCAGTGTGGAGATTGAACTAGAGGGTTGATGCTTTAGGCAAGAGGACCAGTTAGGACCAATTAGTCTTGCATGATATAGGCAAGGAGTGACGAGGGCCTGAACTGAAGAGGAGGGCATGGGGTTGAAGAATAGGTCATTGATTGTATCCGAGGCAGAATCAACAGGATCTGTGGTAGATTACATTGGTGAGCTCAGAGTTCAGTGCCGTTTTGCAAACTAAAAAAAAAAAGATGCTTATTCTAGACAGAAGCAGTTCCTCTAGGCAGGCAAGCAGGAGACCACCTTGTGAAAAAGGTGTCGTAACCCTCTGCCTGACAGAGCACAGGGCCTGGGAAGCAGATGGTAGTCTAGATTTCAACCCCTACTTATCATCGTAGCTGGACACTGTTGTGTGGTCCACAAACTGCACAGTCTTACATAGCACAGGGGGACTGTTCTCAGTTTTCTGACTTGAATAACTTCATTACTGGGATACAATTTGCTGAACCAAGAAAATCGTCTGGAAGAGTAGATGTTGGGGAAAGAAAAATGTTTTAGATTAATTGAATTTGGTATGTCTGGGGACATTCAAAGGAAGATATCTTGATTTCCATTCAAACTATGGGTCTGCAGTTTAGAAAATTGATTGGAAACAATTTATAAGTGGCAGAAAAATCCTGGGGGTAGGTGGCTTCAATACTTCTCTCCAGGACTCTCTTTGGGATGAGACTATAGTTGCAAGTGGAGGGGGTGAGCACTTAGAGATATGGTTATTGGAACAATCAAAATCAAAAATGAAACAAGTCCATAATGTGGTATCGAGGAAGGTCGGGGTCAAAAGGGTTTTAGGCCATTTGCCATCTAAGAAGTAACTGTGACCTTTCTAGGCAAAGAAATACTTAGTGTGATGATAGAAGCAGTGGGTATGTTGGGGTGGGTTTATTTTGTTTTGTTTTTAGATAGGAGAGTTCAGATTACTCTGTCTGCTAAAAGTCCATTTTTCTTCATTCCTTTGTGTTAGTAACGCATATTAAAGCATCATGTTTACTGTGCTTTCTTAATAGAATTTTCTCTTCAATTTTGTCTTTTACATGTTTCAGTTCCAGCTACGTGATAGACTCTGACCTTTATTTTGGGAAATACAGCAATAAAAACATAAAATAATGTGGGGATAGTTGATATTAAGCATTTCTTCATAAATTCATGCATTTATTAATCTATCATATTCTACTTATTTATATATTTATATGACTTAGGAAGCAAATGAGGGTTAAGGATTTTGTGGTAGTCAGCCTCCAAGGTGGCTTTCAATGAACCTCACTTCCTAATATTCACATCCTTATGCAGTCCCCTCCCATATTGTACCAGGGTGGTCTGTATAAACAATACGATGTGGAAGAAGTGATGAAATGTCATTTTCAGGATTAGTTATGAAAGACTGTGGCTCCCTTTTTGGTGTTCTCTCTTTCTTGGATTACTCCTTTTGGGGGATGCTACATACTATGTCATGAGCAGCCCTAAGATGAGGAACTGGGGATTGTCAACAACCACTATGATTGAACTTGGCAGTGGATCCTTCACTCTTCGTTGAGCTTTTCTATGACTGCAGCCAGGCTGACAGCTTCACTGCAACACCATAGGTGACCTTGACCTAGAACAAGCCAGCAGATCAGCTTCTGGACGCTTAAACTTCAAAAGTTATATAAGAAAACAAATATTTGTCATTTAAAACTGTGACATTTTGGAGTAATTTGTTGCATAGCATAAAATATTTAATACCTATTTGGATCATCTCAATTTGATGTTTACCAATTTCTTTCTTAAAACATGAAAACTAGAGAATATATAATGTAGATATATTGTACATGGTGATTTTTTAGTCAATTTATTCTTCAAGACTGAAGTACAGTTTTTTATCCTCAGAATACTGAGATTTAGGTAATCCAGTTTGAGGATTCAGGTTAGTCTACCTGCAAGGTCTTAATCTTCTTAAGTTAGGTTATTGATCACTGCTTCAACAATGATCTAGAACTTAGGATTCTACAGAGTCTCCCTCCACATTGGCTGTACATGATGTTCTCCCAGCTATTCTCTGTCTCTCCAGGTTTGCAAATGGCACTATCCCTTCGGCTAGTTGTGGGGTTAAGAAGGGTGCACGCAAGTCTCAGCTGATTCAAGCTCAGGCAGAGGGAATTCCCTCATCATTTTTTTTCTCTGCTACTCAACCTTTTATCTAGTCTTTCTTTCCTTTTCCTTCCTCTTCTCTTTTTCCTCCCTGCTGCCCTTCCTGGCCTCTTGTTTCTCCTCTCAAATAATAAAATAGCTTTGGAATGAAGTCAGCAGTCCACCCTTGCCGTTTTTGCACTTTCAGGTGATCGATGAAAAGACCATGAAAAAGCATTCAGCCTTTGCCTCCTCTGGTCTTTTTCAGTGAAGACAGCCACTTGCAGAGGGGGAACCAGGGACTTTCTGAGAAGTTTTAAACCTCTGGGTGGTGAAACAAACAAACAGACAATCAAATCTTTATAGGACTGTGTATATACAATGTAGATACAGATTTATACACACATACACACTCAGGCACGTATATCTATATTATATATCTATATATACATATTTGATTTCAGAATACTTTTCATGCAAATATGAAAACATGCAAAAATTATATGACTCAGTGTCTTAAATAATTGTACCATTCCATTTGATTTGAGTTTATAGAACAATATGAACTACTTAAAGTTCTTATCAAGCTAACTGTATTTTGCCAAAAAAAGTCCTTTCTGATTGGTGACTTGGGTTAAGTAAAGTTTTTAAATGCTAGGTTCACATCAATGCAAGTGTATCACGTGCAGAGTAATTGTCAATTGTTATAAAAATTATGTCCACTATGGTACTTGCTGGGATTCTAGTAATCATCTAAATTCCATAAAACTTAAAATTTTCAAATTATCCTCAGTAATTTAAATGTATTATTAGGCCTTTCATGAAGCATTTTTCTTCTTTGAAGAAAACAAGCGAAGTTTCTGAAAAGCACTGCAGGATAAGTTATAAGTGACTTTCACTTGTAATTTGCTGATGCTGTCATAGGAATTTTCCTTTTACCACCATCTAAGTCCAACTATTTTGCATTCTAATTTGCAAGTAAAAATTTGCTTTAAAAGTTGGTATAGAAGTTTGTGTGTATTTTAAGAGATTTAAGGTATACTTTTGTAAAAGAGTCAGAAATTAGGTATGAAACTGAAGATGTGACTCCTGAAAAAGATGGTAAAGAATATCTAGAAAGGAATAAACGAGGGAATATCTTTTATTTGACATTTTACTTTTTAGAAGCAGAAGACATCCTTAGGAGTTTGCATATGTCATATAAAACAAGCATGTTTTAGGCTCTAACTTTACTTATTTTTTATAAGAGAAATGAGGAAATATCAATAGACACCCTACGGAGGGAAAAAAATATCCAGATTTCTACCCCTAGTGATATTGGCCATTCAGATGTGACATTTGAGACAGAGAGTGTCTCAGTGTTACCAGACGGATGCTATGTGGCTAGAGATGTTGTCATCTTAATAGGGCATACACAAGGTCCATGGCTTTGGTACTCAACCCTAAGAAAAACTGATTTTCTTCACTAGGAGTCTTAGAGATTCATATAAGAAGATTGAATAAAAGAATATAGCCACCACTTTGTTTTGAGTCTTTATTGCCATTAGAAAAAGACTACTTACGGATTAAGTTAGTAATGCTTAACATTAGCAGCTCTTCAATGATCATTAGGCTAAGAATTAATTGGTTTGAGTTGTTACCACCCTTCAAGCAATAATTCAGAGTACTGCAATGGATTAGTTATTTCAAATGCCTGAAAATTCAATGAATGCTGAGAATTTCATAAGAATCATAAATGCCAGAGTTGGAAGGTACCTTGTGTATTCCCAGATCTAGTCCTGTCATTCAGGAATGGAAACTAAATCCGAGAGGTGAAACAAATACTACAAGAACATGCGGCTAACGGATTATTCAGAGTTCCAGACCTGTTTCGGGCCACATGCAGAGATCCCTGATTTCTTTGGAAGAAACAAAATCCAAATAAATGTACATAGAATGAACATATAAATCAGAGAAAGATAGCATATCTTCCTCACACCTCTAATCCTTTTAAAAAGTAGGCAGGATAAAAATCCTATATAAATATAGACGTCATCCCTATATGCTGCATAGACCTCAATAAACATCTCAAATTAGAAATGCCATTACCATATTAAAACTCAGGAGGCTTGAAAAAGCTGAAATTTTCTTTAATTGGTTGTGTAGTTAGTTCACTGAATTTGGTAAATAGTAAGTTTATTGTGTTGCAAGGAATGTGGTATAATGCAGTGACATAGGACCCAGGGTCTAGAACCGTAGCTACAGGTCCATTGATGACATGAGAAATTTCTGTACCTTGGGAGAAGGTATGGGACCTCCTCTCTCATTTCATCTTTTCTAAATTTATTTATTTATTTATTTTTGGCTGTGTTGGGTCTTTGTTGCTGCACAGGGGCTTTCTCTAGTTGGGATGAGCGGGGGCTGCTCTTCATTGTGGTGTGTTAGCTTCTCATTGTAGTGTCTTCTCTTGTTGCAGAGCATGAGCTCTAGGCATGTGGGTTTCAGTAGTTGTGGCGCACGGGCTTAGTTGCTCCTCGGCAATGTGAGATCGTCCCGGACCAGGGCTCGAACCCGTGTACCCTGCATTAGCAGGTGGATTCTTAACCACTGTGCCACCAAGGAGGCCATCTTTTCTAAGATGGGGCAAGTGATGATATTTGCCTCATAAGGCTGTTATGGAGAGCAAGAAGCAGATGCATAAGCATAGTATATGTGGCTATATATGTATTAGTCTTATTAGCAAATAATCAATAAGTTGTCAAACTTTATTATTTAGAAAGATCCTTTTAATCACTAATAAAAAAGGCCATATTTAAGGGCGAGTAGAGGATTTTTACTTTGCCTTATTGCTATAATTAATCAACATAATTAAAATAGTTTTCTATAGTTTGAAAATATGCATCATTTTAGGGAAAGAAGTAATTGATTGGTGCTATTTATCAGAAATATAATTTTGATTGCTATAAAATATAATTTAAAATAGGAAATCAGTATATATCTATATAAATAAGAAATGAATATATATATGTATATATATCCACATATATTTACAAACACACACATTTCTTATGTAGTGGAGAAAGATTTGTCAAAGTTTTCTTCCTGGAACGTTTCGTCTTTGAAGGTAAACAGTAAAATCTGTTGCAAGAAAAATTTCTAAACTATGAGCCATATTATATTAAAAGGAAAATGTATATGAATGTGGGCTGAAACCCCCACAATAATTGGCATGTTAATAATGACTGTATCTATGGCTATAACATGCAATATTTAGTAGCTGTGATGTGGTAGATTAACAAAAGAAAGCTCTAAATGAATCAGTTAGCTTTTTAACAAAGGAAATATATTTCTGCTTTTTGCACTGTAGCAATTTCCATAGATGGTAGCAATTTACAAGGATTAATAATACAAATCTGAGTTTCATGGAAGGGGTCCACATGCAGAGTGTTTCTTTGCCACACAGGTCTCAGAAACAATAGGTAACTATTCATTACTTTTACTGTGCATTATTATTACTTCACCTTAAGATGGGGACAGAAAGATCCTCCAAATTGGAAATGGATTAAGAGGCTTGAAAGAACAATGCTTCCAAATGATCCTTATTGTGTATCAGAAGTCATGGTATGTCCAAGGAGAGTGTGTAGCTGAAGGTGGGCTGGTAAAGAGCCCCAGGAGAATGCTCAGCATCACATCGCCCACTGACATACAATTACAAGGCTTTGAATCCAATCCATGACACAATCCATGGTGATTACTCAGAGAAGCCAAAAGACAGATAAAAATGCTTAATTTGCTTGTTCTCGAATGTGGCAATTTGCCTAATGAATGAAATTGACTTCATAAAATGCCAAGGTTATCTTTTCGTTTCAAATCTGGATTACAAGCATACCCAGATCCCAGTGCTCGCAGCTATAATGGATTCAAAGGGCAGCACATGGAGTGCCACATGGCTGCAATCCTACAGAAACAGGTCAAAATAAACAGAAGGCGTGGTCAGCACAAAAATTTTGCTAATAGAATAAGAGAGAATCTCAAATCCTGGTCAACCAAGATTATCTCTAAACACTTGCACGTAAGGATATAGAGCTGTAATTTATCAAGCCATTTTCTTTCATTTCAGCATCTTTCAACAACATATTATATTGTCTGAGTGACACATGAGTACTGTGAGGTAAGCACAAAAAGGAAGATTAACCTTTCTGTTTTACATGACAGAAAAGTCCCAGGATGTGTGTGTGTGGGTAGTCTATGGACCTCATGGGTAGTGCTGGTGGTGCTGCTGGTGGTGGTGGCTATGACAGTGTGCCTGAAGAAGGAGGAGTTTTGCACTTAAGCCCAGGGGATTATTTCTGGAACCCAGAGCTGAAGGTAGAGTACTAACTGCCCAAGGTCACATTCTTCATCAGGGGCAGAAACAGAGCTTGGACTTGGACCTTTAGACTTATATTCTAAGGTTCTGTATGGAATGTGCTCTCTTAAAGTCGACTCTGAATGTAGCTGCTGTTTGCAGTGTGTTCTCCACAGTTGACTGCCATGGATGGGTCCAGCTGGATGACATCTTTTCTGTAGAGATTCATCCATATGGTTTTAGGGCCTCAGAAAGATGGCTGGGAAGTATTTATATTACAAGACTGAATGACATCAATCTATTATATTATTTTAGAATTCATTTTGCAGAGTTCAAAAGAGAATAAATGAGACATAGGGCCTCTTTGAAAAATTATTGTTTTGGACAGAAATGAAAAGTGCCGAAGATTTTAGAAAATTCAGTTTTATGTATTTGTTAAGCAGAAAGAATAAGTTAAAAAGTGTAGAAGTGTAGAAAATAGGAAACATTTAAGAGACTGAGTCATTCAGATAACTATCACCTGATTGATTCTTAAAACTGGTGAAACTAAAGGGCGGGTACCTGGCATTCATCAGTGGGTAGAGTTTCTTATAAATCAGAAAAGATGAAGCCCCCAAAACAAGGGCTGAAAAGCAATTGTGGGAACAGACTCAAAATATGCAGGTGCTGCTTTTAATTTTAATCAGCTAGCAGGTGTTTTTTTGCATAGACATTAAGTGAATTTCTTTAAGATAAAGAAAAGGACTAGAAACTTCTGACTGTAAAACTTAGGTCAATAGATGAGCATCTAAATCAGGGACTGGTGATATTTTCTCTTTTTTTGGTAAAGGACCAAATGGTAAATATTTTCAGCTTTGTGGGTCATATGGTTTCCGTTGTAACAACTCAAACCTGCCATTGTAACTCTAAAGCAGCCATAGACCTAGTGTAAATGAATGAATATGGCTGTTTTCGATAAAACTTTATTTACAAAATTGGAAATGGATCCGATTTCACCTGCCAGCCATGGCCATAGTTCGCCAACCCCTAGTTTAACTCTTTATTAGCATTGATTCTTATTAATACTAGAAAACCAAAATTAAAGTCCTGGCAATAAGCGCATCATTTTTTTCTTGCCAATTATTTCCCTTTCAAATGTCCTATACATACCAACCTTCATAAAGTAATAAGTGTACTGAGTAGAAAATAATTAGTGTGTCTCCTCTCCCTTAAGATACAAGGAATATAGTTGAAAAAGTAATATACACTTAGAGGTTCACCAGCTCAAAACATTATTTCTATTGTAAATATGTATCAGGATGACCGAAACCCCACATACTATATTTTCTGAATATTCAGTAGGGAATTGACTAGTAGTTCTACATCATACTTAGAAAATGGAATAATATCCATATACAGTCATAAGGCAAAAGCTGAAAAAAGAAGACCAGGATTAACTTTCCCTTTCCCATGTTGGAATCAGACCATATTGGAATCAGTATCCTCATTACTTGCCCACAACACGCATAAGCATATGTATGAATACATGTGTGTTTGTATATTTATGTATAATGCATAACTTTATAAAAATGCTCCCACTCACATAATTGTAGAAACAAACTAGTTAGATAAACGTTAATTCCATAAGCACTTTCTTTTCCTACCTAATTAGACATGGGTTTTACAAAAATTTTATGAAGAAAACTTACATGTGCTTTCTCAATTTAGAATGGCAAAAAAAACAAAAAAATCCACGATCATCTTTAGTCAAATGTGGCGGAAGACATGATTCTAAAATGACAGTGTAGAAAAAGTAAGAAGTAAAGACTAACGGCCTATATTTCAAAGTATAAAAGGCTTATTACTCTAGGTCTGTTTTCTGTCAAATGCTTCCCTGTGCATTCTTATCCATTTTTCAATTTGGCATTCCCTTATGTTGCCAAAGCAGGTGCCTTGCTCACAATAGCAGGACTATGTGTTTCAAAAGGTCCCACAGGGAATACTTTAACATGCAAGATTACTTCATGACTAATGATGATCTCTATAAACGTTCAGGTGCTATTTGACTGCCTGGATGGTGGTGGTCCAACCTGGTGACAGTAGCCATGCGTTTTATCTCATCTCTCCTTCCACAGTCTCAACATAGTCCAATATATGTTGGAAAGAAGCTCTGGGATGTTATAAGGAATAAAGTGATGATTAGAAGCTATTAAAATTACTACAAATAAAACATTGAACGTAGAACTTTATCATCTCTGGTTTTATCAGTGACATAGGAGGTCCTTTTGAAGCTGTATTCCAAACCTGAAATACTGACTGCTGGACCCCGTAAGATAACAAGAATCTCATTCCAGCCAAGCTTAGGATTGGGAATGTTGGTGGGGAGGAGGAAACTGGTAAAATCAATATGCTACCCTAGCTAAAGCTTCAAAGCTACAGATAATAATGCATGTGAAATGCTGCATAGACACTCTACGAATATGAGGTATTTTTTGTATTACTGTAATATTTAAATCATATATTTTTATTAGATAAATATTTTAAATGACCTAAGTTTATATTTTTTAATTTTGATGACTGACTGTAGTCATTTTGAGCTCATCCGGCAGCATCAGCAAAGGAGCAAACACAAAAAGCAAATGTGTTTCTGACCTAAAAAGACACAAAGTATATTTTGATATTAACATGTATAACATAAGAGAATACAATTTATAAACATGCTCTAAAACTGATAATTTTACTTCTTAGCATAATCAAAGTTAAAAAATAACATTTTAGTAGTAAAAATTTGAATTCTACACAATTTCCAGAAATATATCTAAAGCTGTAAACATTTTAGCTGCAGATAAATCACTATGGAAATATTTTAACCAGAACAGAAACATTCTCCACCACCATCCCCTTATAACATCCAGCATAGTCTGGTGACCTATGCAAGCAAGTAAAATAAAATTTTCAGTTTTCTACATTTTGGGTAGATGGATTAGCGTTTTTCTACATGACTAAAATTTACTGCAAGCTCATTGTTTCTTCCCTCTTTTCATATAGATATTGAAATTACAAAGCTCTTTAAAACTTCCTAATAAATAGGAGAATTGCAGTTAAGAGCATTGATTTAGGAGTGAGACTGCCTGGCTATGGACCCTAGATCTCCTACACCAGCTACCTCATCTTGGGCAAATGACTTGGTGTCTTCGTCACCCAACCGCTTCAACTCTAAGCTAGGGGAAACAATAGTGCCCGCTTTCTGGAATTACTTTGAGCATTAGAAGTAACACGTGTAGAGAACTGGCAATGATTTTTGACACACAGGGTGTATTCAAAATTACTTTATGTTAATATTATTATCCCTTTAATTTATTTTTAAACATATAGTTCAGTTGTGAAAAAAAAAATGGCATCAGAACTTGGCAACTCGATGAGCTGTTGTGTGGCAGCAACTGTTCAGCTCCACACAGACTTGATTAGTGTCTGTCTCACTCACCACAGTGACGCCAGGACCCAGCACAGTGCCTGACACTAAGGTGCATCAATACCTGTCAGATGCATGAACAAATAAATGCATTAATGAACTTGACCTCAAGGCCAAGGGAAAAGACCGGGTTGTTTTCTCTTTGGCCAAGAACAGCCAAGGAAGCATTTGTAAACTAAGTCCTGCTTAATCTCAGATGCCTTCTGTCACTGTGTCCCATCTGTTTTGGCCTCGGAGGCTTGCCCTAACATTGAGTAAATGTTCTAATTTGGTATCCCACTACTTCAGAATATTATTTATAAACTTCTGTGTTGATTTTCCCAACCAAGTTTGAGAACCTGGATTAAGTAGGACATGGCTTAAGAAAGAAGATATGTGCAGACCTCCAGAATACTAATGTTAATTATAATAGCACCTATGTGTATATACTACTATAGGCTAGGTATAAAAATATATGCTCTCATTTAATCCTCATGCAAATCCTTCAAGGTTATTATTTCCATTGTACATAGAATTTAAAAATGAACACTACAAAAATTAAATAGATTTGCTGAGATTCTACAGCTCAGTTAAATATCAGTCACCACTACCGGCTAATATTTATTGAATGTTAAGTGCCACACATTCTTCTATGCCTTCTATATGTGTGTATTTATTTGCAATACTCTGACCTGGGTACTATTGTAGTTGGAGAAACTGAGGGTAAGAAAGATTATGTAATTGGACACAGGTCACACACTTAATAAATGGCACAGCTAGAATTCAAATCTAGGCAATTTCACTCTCAACCCCACATACTTAACCACTACACTGCAAGGATTGCCACTATGAGGTCAGTATTAAAACTGATTTCTGTTTTATTTCAAAGCCTATTATTTTCTTTTACAGTAAAGGTCAACCTTGATCTCAGTTACAAATATGTTATGGACTTTAAAATATATATATTCCTTTATTCATTCTGGGTATGGAATCTTTGCAAAGGCAATTTAGAGGTTGATTGAATATAAAGATGAGGTTACATTATTTAGTTTTCTTATACATTATTACATTTATTATTTTTAAATTTAAGCTGAAATTAAATCATAGTGGTTAAAAATTTAAAGCATGATGGAATTTCTAACTGGCATTCCCAGCAATACCATAATCTAAAGTTAGAAATGGAGGTAGTCTGAGTCTGTCATACTGAGTGAAGTAAGTCAGAAAGAGAAAAACAAATACTGTATGCTAACACATATATATGGAATCTAAAAAAAAAATAATAATGGTTGTGAAGAGCCTAGGGGCAGGACAGGAATTATAGGTGATTCACTTTGTTATAAAGCAGAAACTAACACACCATTGTGAAGCAGTTATACTCCAATAAAGATGTTAAAAAAAAAAAGAAATGGAGGTACTGTTCTTCAACAGACTCCTTTAACAAAGAAACTAAATGAGATGAGTATATGACATAAAATTGCATATAACTTGTGCCTTTTACTTAACCATTGTTCTTCATAGAAAACTGTCTCTGCTTCATCTCTACTCATCACGTTGTTTGGGTGACACACAGTAGTCTTTTATTTTACAAATGTGGAGCTCTGTAAAATAAAGTATTCTTTTTATGAGAATGCTTACATACGTCTTAGTGTTTAGGTTAAGCAATAATTTAGTTCAGTTAGAGATTAACATCTTTGTGAGACATCACAAGGAACTAAGTGAAATAAAGTAAAATTGTGCTTTCCAAAAGAATCAAAATCAAGTAGACAATCTGGGTTTGGATAAGGAATTTATACGTTTAGTTAAATTTTTAAATTTAAATAAAATTAAACAAAATTGTCAGTCATGTTATACAGTAAAATTAACTTTTTGGTAAATTCCAATTCAAGGATTTAAGAAGGGGAAAACACTGCTTAGGTAGAACATTAAGATTAAATGTGTTTTAAATCAACATCCAAAATATCTTTTAGTGTGATGTGGGATCTAATGTAATTCCCGACCCCCCCAAATTGTCCCTGGACATGTTTAAGGTTGCTGAAAGCAAGTTGGGAAAATCCTAAGATACCAACAATCAATAAGAATTCCCCTGGGCTCCCCTGGTGGCGCAGTGCTTGAGAGTCCACCTGCCGATGGAGGGGACA
>NW_020172731.1:5625778-5705560 GCF_003031525.2 Neophocaena asiaeorientalis asiaeorientalis | reverse complement strand
AAAACAGGGAGAGGCCCGGAAACCAAAAAAAAAAAAAAAAAAAAAAAAAAAAGAATTCCCCAACGTAGGGCTGTGCATCCCCAAAGAAGGTACTTAGTAATTTGACGTAAGTTAGATACTTATATTAAATGCTATAACCTGATAAAAGTAGGCATTATTTTGTTTGTTTGTTTGTTTGTTTTTCCATATGCGGGCCTCTCACTGTTGTGGCCTCTCCCGTTGCGGAGCACGGGCTCCGGACGCGCAGGCTCAGCAGCCATGGCTCACGGGCCCAGCCGCTCCGCGGCATGTAGGATCTTCCCGGACCGGGGCACGAACCTGTGTCCCCTGCATTGGCAGGCGGACTCTCAACCACTGCGCCGCCAGGGAAGCCCAAAAGTAGGCATTATTATTACCATTCTACAAATGAACAAATCAAGCCTTTGAGATATTATAATTTCCCAATGGGTCCCCAGCTAGGAAGTGGTGGAGCTGGCATCTAATTCCAGGCTCTCTTTACTCGACAGCTTGAACTATTTATCCACATTATATTGTGTTGGCACACCAAGCATCTGCATTCATTAACTATGTAAATAAAAATACTAATCAAGCACAAATTATGTGGTGTAAGTCATGATTTAGTTTCTGCTCTCAAGGAGTTCAAATCTAGAAAAAGAAAAAAGCTTCTTGGACAGATACTTGTAAAACAGTGAGATCAGTGTAACCCCAGAGGTGATTGCACTGTGGGGTGAGAGCATAGATCATGAATAACCTGTCTTAAATGATGAGTTGAAAAATTTTCCAGATAGACCATAAGGAAAAAGATATTCCATGTAAGGAAAATCATATGTAAATCATGAAACATGGGATGCCATGGTATATTAGGGAACAGCAATTCACCTGTCATGGGCTGGTGTAAAGGCAGTAAAATGAGCTGGGTAAAATCATTGGCTCTTCACAGTCAAAACAGCAGTAATGTGTGTTTTACCCCCATTTTCCAACAGGTTGTCCAGTCTCTTTAGAGCAATATTTAAGGCTCTTCATCCTCTGGCCCCTGCTTACACACCCCAAGTAATCTCCTTTCCCTGTTCTCTTTGTAGATAAAGATCTATCTTTTATCCCAAATAATGATCTTAGGGAGTGCATACAATGACTCAATCACTCTTTTAAGTACTTAAAATATTCTAACTCATTTATTCTTTTTAGATTGAAACAATTTTAAACTTACAGAAAAGTTGCATGAGAAAAGTACAAAACACAACTTCTTTTACACCCTTCGTTCAACGGGCCCATGCAGGTTTCGATAACCAAGACTATGTGTTCTTCACAGAAAAAAAAAAAAATCCAATTCAGGATCAAGCATCATCTTTTGCCGTGTATCTCTAGTCACCTTCAATGTAAAACATTTCCTTTGTCATTCTATGACTTCTACAACCTGTGTATGTATGGATATTAAAGGGTCCTATTTATAAAATGTCCCATCATTTGGGTTTTTCTGATGTTTCCTCATGATTAGTTGCATGTTACCCATTTTTAGTCAGAATATTGTGGTGGTACTATGTTCTTATCATGTGATAAAATCATGCTTAAGAAGCAAGATGCTAGCATAAAATATTTCCACTAGATTTCATGATTCAGTCACTATTGGTGATTTGATTCTATACTTCCCATTATTTACTAGCAGTCTGTCTCTATAACTGGAAGATGGTGAAAACACTTCAAGAGTAATGGCATACAATTTACCTACTTGGAAACCTCATACTATCCTCTGTGTAGAACAAGTACTCAATATGAAACTAACAAATTTATCAAAGGAAATTGAGATGAACTTGAGTCACTTAGGTAACTTTACAAAAGAGCAATTCTAGAACAGGACAGCAAAGAATAGAAATTGAGAGAGATATGTTACAGGGGTTTGGATTCAAAAGAGAAAAGTGAGAGGAGATAGGATTTTTAGGTCTTTTGGGGAATGTCTTGGTAAAGAAAGAATCACTTTGAGGCTGCCTAATATGCTTCCACAGAAAAAACCAAATTAAATGTTTTACTAACAGTCAGAAAAATGGTAGTTTATTTAATCTTAAAAACTACCTCAGGATGTAAATATTGTTATTTTCTCATTTTATAGACAAAGAAGTTATGACAAATCATTTTATAGACAAAGAAGTTATGACAAATTAAGGATCTTGTCTAAAGTCACACAACCAGAGAGTGGCAGACACAAGTTCCAAAACTATTAACCTTTCATTCTAGTTCCCTGGTTCTCTGCAAGGGGGCTTTAAGCTACATGATATTTAATATCATTTGTAGTTCAAAATTATATGATTAATGAATCTGAATGAATTATACCTATGAGAACAGAGAAGAGAGATGGGAACTGAGGGAGAAGATCATATCTCATAGAGATGGCGCAATTTGTTATTCAGGGTCCTTTAAGTTAAGATGAAAATCTTCCAGCAAAAATAGTAGTACTAGATAGAGGAAGAGGAGGGGTAGGGACAGTAAAGGCAGCAGTAGTATTTGTCATAGTTGTAGTGGCTATTGAGGGTATCCACTATGTACCATTCATTGCTTTATATCATTATATAATGTTTGCTTACAAATTTTCCTTTCTGGAAGGAATTCCTATATTTTTAGATTTTGGACTGCTTTTAACTACCATTTATTTTCATGCCAGGCCTCTGGCATTTGAAATGAGATGGACAAGAACATTTTTCCTCTTTCTTTTCAAATTCTCCCCACAAAATGACCTTTAGGGCTCTAGTTCAGTTTTAATGGCAGGCAGGATATAGCTGCTCTCATCCATGTCAAACATCCATGAACTGTCATTGTTTTCTCTCTCCATTATCATTTAGACAATCAATACGTATTTAGCTTCTTTAGTAGATAAGTCAATGATTCCAAGCCTTCACCATTATTTGAACTCACTCTAATTTGTGTCTTTCTGGTAATGAAAGGATGAAAAACAATCATATGGTTTTCCAGAAACAGATCATTAGTTGTGTAAGAGAAGGATTATCACCGTTTTTATGGTGCAATACCTTTTTGAACCCCACTCAGAATAGTGTGTGTGTGTGTGTGTGTGTGTGTGTGTGTGTGTGTGTGTATACTATAATAAAATTGTGCTTAATGGTGCCATATTGATACATATTACAACTTTATCTCCTAATAGTCATTTCTTTACTTTTCCTCTTGTGTATCTCTGCTTATCCCTCCCCCCCCACACACCAGTGATAAGGGGGAAAGGTAAGTATTAGCATATACGAAGTATAATAGAATTTCCAAAGTATACTTAGGACAAAAATAAAGTAGATATTTAAACACAAAGTTGTTCTGAAGAAAAATTTAAACAGTATAAGTCATATGTGCAATACAGTTAGCTTTTGCTACAGTAAAACTTACTCAAAAGCTAATGGTTTATGATCACTTATTTATTTCATAATTTTGTGGAATGGCAGTTTTAGCTGGCCTCTGCTGGCTAGTTCTATTGGTCTGGGACCAGCTTGGTTGATCTCAACTGGACTCATCCATGCATCTCTCAGCAGCTGGCTGTTTGGCTGTGGGCTGGCTGGTTTATAATGTCCTTGGCTGTGACAGCTGCGATGACTGGGGTCTCTATCTAAAAGGTTTCTCACCCCTCAGCAGGCTAGGCAGGTATTCATATGATGGCAGAGTTACAGAGCTGTATGAAGTTGCACACCAATGGGCAAGTGATTTTTCTGTTCACTGTCTTATATCACATTTGTCAAACTGTGTCAGGTTTGCTATTACCCATTGGCTAAAGCAAGTCTCATGGCCAACCCTAAAGTCACTATGGGAAAGCAACCACCAAAGTGTGAGGATAAAGGGGAGATGTAAACAAATTTACCATATTAAATATGGTGAATTTGTGAAAGTTGCATACAAATGCCCAATATAGGCAGCATGTTATATATAATTATAAACAGTATTTCAGAAATTATGATAAAACTATATGCTACAATTTTGGTAAACCAAGAAGTGATTTTTAAAAAAATCTTACTTTCGTTATATTTCAGGGAATCTGCAACTATTAGAGATTAAAATGTTCTAAGAACTGTAAAGACTCTAAGTGAATTATAAGACATGAACTTAGCCTGAAGAACTGTATATATTTTGGAACCAATAAGAGTGATATCCTTAAGCAAAATGTGAAAGTTTATAAGAAAAAAATAGTAATAAAACATTTAATTAATTTACTAAAAATAGATTGTAACGTGGATATTTTGAGGAAAATAATATGCTTTCCTCTATTGCCTTTCTAAATGCATAGCATTGTTCCTATTCTACTGGTATCTGTATCTTCATGATAGATCAGTTGTTAAGACAATAGGCAATTTTAGGAAATTTAATACCTGTAAGATGAGTAGTTAAATGGGGAATGATGGAACAGCCACAGATTAGCAAAATCTACCATCCAGGGCTAAAGGTATAAAAGCTGGAAATGGTATTACCTTCATCTAGAAACCTGGGCTGTCTGGTAAGAGCTAGAACCATAGCAGGCACTGCCGATGGAGGGAAGAAAAGGAGATACCAAAGAATACATCCCCCAAAAGAGGGAAGGAGAGGGGAAAAATACCCTGACTTTTCCCTGTCTTCTGCTCTACAGTTTCCTATCAGTGCTTCTGTTTGACTGAACTTAGCCAAACTTGGAAAAGGAGCTTGGGAAACTGTAGAACAAGGGAAAGGAACGGATATGAGAACAAATAGGCAATGAGGTGAGTATTCTATCTGGACTGAAGAAGGGGTAAGGGAGTGAGAGCAGGATTTTGTTACAGGAGAAATACAAGGAGTAGAAAGGTATAGAGTTTCCTCTGACATACAAAATAGACTTATGCAGCATGACAGAATTCTTGTAAGCCAGGCCAATGTATTAAGAGATTTTCCAGGTCTCATTATCTTTCCTTTGGCTTGTTGAGGGCCAAGACTTGGGTATGCCACCCTAGAATTCTCCAGAATTGTACAGAATATTACTACTGTTGTCGTTATGATTTGACTGTGATATTAAGGTTGGAAGAAAGGAGGATAAATCAATATACATCATATTTTCTTCTTCCTCTATCATTTGCCACAACTTTATTTTTTCCCCACAGATGAGGTACCTATAATATAAGTAAAATATTTTTATAGGATAATTTCACTTCTCAGAGACTATATATAAAAAGTAATAGCCAGTTTTCTGTCTTGAATAAACTGGAGAAATGATAGTACCGTTTACTGAGAAAGAAAAGCAAAAACGTGTGATATTCAGATGGTCTATGCTTACAAGTTCAGTTTTAGACATATTGAGTTTGAGGGGCTTGAGTCATCCAGTAGGAAATGTCATATAGGCCAGGGGTCCCCAACCCCTGAGCCACAGATCGGTACTGGTCCTTGGCCTGTTAAGAATAGGGCTGCACAGCAGGAGGTGTGTGACAGGCGAGCAAGCAAAGATTTATCTGTATTCACAGCCGCTCCCCATCACTCGCATTACCGCCTGAGCTCCACCTCCTGTCAGATCAGCAGCGACATTAGATTCTTATAGGAGCATGAACCCTACTGTGACCTGCACACGTGAGGGATCTAGCTTGCGAGCTCCTTATGAGAATCTAACGCCTGATGATCTGAGGTGGAGCTGAGGCAGTGGTGCTAGTACTGGGGAGCGGCTGGAAACACAGATTATCATCAGCAGAGAGGTTTGACTGCACAGAGACCATAATAAATCAACTGCTTGCAGACTCATATCAAAACCCTATCAGTGAGTGGCAAGTGATAAGCTGCATCTGGTGGCAGGCTTTACAGTGGCAAGTGAGTTGATGTACTTCAATTGTACAGCTGCGGCTGGTGGCAGGCTTTAAGTCAGAATCCGACACTTACTTCAGTCTGCGCATGGCCCACCCATTATATTTGCCACTTCCATCCATGCCTCTTTCCTGCACTGTGCACTTGTATCAGTTACAGTTTTGGGAAGCCCACAACCTAACCCTAGCCAAAATGAGTAAAAAACAAATGTTGCTGGAGAGCTTCTTTGGAAAGGGGGAAAGACCCAATAATGAGAGAGCAGAAGACTCTAAGACTGCCAGCCAAAAGGAAGCTGCATTTAAGAGCAAATACCAAGAGTGCTACTTAAATTATGGGTTCATTGCAACAGGTGATTCACATTCTCCAAGGCCACTTTGTATAATATGTGGCTATCCAACGAAGCCATGAAACCTTCAAAACTGCTTTGCCACGTGGAGACCAAGCACCTTGCATTAAAAGACATGGCTTTGGAGTTTTTCAAAAGGAAAAAATAAAACATGAACACGAAGAACGGAAGCAATTGCTGAAGGTCACCACTTCATCAAATGTGTCTTCACTGAGAGCATCATTCTTAGTGGCTAACCGCATTGCTAAAGCTAAGAAGCCCTTTACTAGTGATGAGTTGATCCTGCCTGCTGCTATGGACACTGGTTGTGAAGTTTTAGGAGAGGCTGCAGTTCAAAAGGTGGCATGTGTTCCTCTTCTGGCTAGCACCATAACTAGACCAGTTGATGAAATAGCAGAGGATATTGAGGCACAATTGTTAGAGAGGATTAATGAGTCATTGTGGTACACGATCCAGGCTGATCAGTCTACCGATGTTGACAACAAGGCAACAATGCTTGTATTTGTGTAATCTACTTTTCAGGAGGATGTACATGAGGATATGTTATGTGCACTTTTGTTGCCAACACCACAGCTGCAGAACTATTCAAGTCTTTGAATGATTACGTATCAGGAAAACTGAATTGGTCATTTTGTGTCCGTATATGCATGGACGGAGCTGCTGCCATGACTTCACGGCCTTCTGGTTTCACTACTCGGGTCAAAGAGGTCGCTTCTGAATGTGAGTCTACGCACTGAGTCATCCATAGAGGAATGCTGGCTAGCTGGAAAATGTCACCTGAACTTAACAACGTTTTGCAGGATGCGATTAAAATTATCAACTGCATTAAAGTACATGCCCTTAACTCAGGTCTGTTCGTGCAGCTCTGTGAGGAGAAGGATGCAGAGCACACACGTCTTCTCTTACACACAGAAGTGAGATGGCTTTCTAGAGGTAGATCACTGGCCAGAGTTTCTGAGTTACGAGAGCGGCTCCAGAGATTTCTTTTAGAAAAACAGTCACCACTGGCAGCACATTTCAGCGACACAGATGGGTCGCAAAACTTGCTCACTTGTGTGACGTATTCAACCTGCTCAATGAAGTCAATCTGTCACTTCAGGGGAGAACGACAACTGTGTTCAAATCAGCAGATAAAGTGGCAGCATTCAAAGCCAAACTGGAATTATGGGGTCGACGAGTGAACATTGGGATTTTTGACATGTTTCAAACATTAGCAGAGATTTTGAAAGAGACTGAGCCAGGGCCTTCTTTCTCTCAGCTGGTGCGTGATCCTCTATCTCAGCTTTCAAAAGAGTTTAACCATTACTTCCCAACCACAAAAGACCCCTGAACTGGGAAGGAATGGATCTGAGACCCATTTGTGAATAAGCCAGGTGAATCAACTTTGTCCGTGCTAGGAGAGGATCAGCTGCTTGAGATGGCAAATGACGGTGCCCTTAAAATTATGCTTGAGACAACTTCAAATCTCCATACGCTCTGGATTAAAGTCAAGGGGGAATATCCTGAGATTGTCACAAAAGCACTGAAAAGCCTGCTTGCATTTCCAACGTCCTGTCTTTGTGAAGCAGGGTTTTCTGCAGTGACAGCAACCAAAACGAGATCACGGAGTAGACTGGACATAAGCAACACACTCGGGGTGTCACTGTCTCCCATCACCCCCAGATGGGACCACCTAGTTGCAGGAAAACAAACTCAGGGCTCCCACTGATTCTGTGTTATGGTGAGTTGTATAATTATTTCATTATATACTACAATGTAATAATAATAGAAATAAAGTGCAGAATAAATGAGATGTTCTTGAATCATCCTGAAACCACCCTCCTCCCATCTGTGGAAAAATTGTTTTCCATGAAAACGGTCCCTGGTGCCAAAAAAGTTGGGGACCGCTGATATAGGCTGCTGGATTTATAGTTCTAAAAATGTTAGGATGGGCTTCTAATTCAGGACATGCATCTAATTCACAGAAATCATTAAAAAATGATTTCTGATCAAGATTTGCATTTATTTAGACTTAAAGTGGTTTCATCAAAAAGAGTGAAGTGATCAAGACTGTTTAATTTCCAGGGGTAATTAGCACAGATTCAGTGCTTTGATCTTTTTGTTAGACAATTTAATCATATGTGTTTTTAAGGTATATATCTGTTTTTTCTAATTGATTTTTCTTTTGGAGCAATTCAGTGCTTGCTAATGTCTGTTCCTTGTATTCCATGCCCTCTAACCATAGGCTCTTGGACTGGCTGCCCCCACGCCGTCCTTCCAAATCTTTCCCTTCACTCTCTATTATCAAACATAGTTTTTAGGTTTCTCAAGGAATCCTTTACTACTTTCCTGATGGAGAGATGCTCCTTATCAAACACTCAGAGCATAAGATACCTTTCTTTGGGAGCATTTACCATACTTGCAGTGTTACTTTCTTTGTGTTTATTTGGCTGATATCTTATATTCTCTTAAGAATGTTGTATTCATCTTGGCCTATTTCAATACCCAATTCAACATCTGACACGTAGTCGTGCTCAATAAATGTTTGTGAAGGAAAAACTAAATGAATCGATTAGAGAATAGCTGTTAAAATGCAAAGTATTTAAGTACTCAATAAGTTCAATTTATTAGTTCATAACTTTTCCTATACATAAGAACTACTGATACCACTAGATACCTCTTTTAAGAATGCTGGCTTTAAAATATTTTTCAAGGGCTCTTTGTACAATTTACTTAAGTCTTTGTTTTATTTCATGGAGAAAGCTAAAATTATGTTAATCTTTTCCTGTTCCCTTGGAGTCATTATGAGCATGATTAATTATCCTGTATATTATTAGAGTTGGTGTTTACCTTTGGTTTTTTTCTTAGGCATCCTTTAAATCTAATGTATAATTCTTCCATGTGTCACATTCCACCTCTCCTCATAGACTCTTTGACTCTAAGCAGCCTTTCTTTTCATCCCTTAAATTGTTCTCCTCATCTATCGTTGTCAAGGAAACAAACTAACCAAGCTTTTTAAAAAGATAGTTAAAATCTGAGTCAACAAGGAACTGAGTATAACTTTTAGGACTGAAGTAGAAAACATTAAAGCCAGGATTTATTGAATTATTTTAAACCACAAGAAACTTTTCACTTATATTTGAGTTTACAGATTTATTAAGGGAATTGTTTTTTCTCCAATCCAAACCCTCAAGAAGTAAGGTATTCTCAAAAGGGAAATGATGCAGAGGTGGTTTGGTGGAGCTTGCCTGTAGAAAGTCTAGCTCTTTGGACCATGAGAATATAATCCAGACACCACTTCACATATGGCATCATGAATCCAAACTGAAGATAGTAGATCTATGATGACATAAAAAAACTTTGTGAGTATAAGCTGCTAGAACGCAAACTTATAAAGATATACCAAATCTGATGCGCTCAGACTTTTGTCTAGAGTGCGTGCTCTATAACTAAGAGTATGAGATCTCAATTCAGGACATGCATCGTAATCTCTTACAGAGGTTTGAATAATTTTTCCAGTCTTATTTTCAGAGAAGTGCAAAATTCAAGAGCTATTAAATCTGGAACTGAGTCTCACATGTCTTTGTGTATATGAAGTCCCACCAGTTATTCTATTGCACGGCTGGATCAAGAAAGAGCATTATCAACCAGGCAACTGCTGAATTTCTAAATGTTTACAGTGTAATTTCACCCTAAATTTTCATTCTTGGCTCTGAAATAATCAGCGCTGCTGTACTGTGGTGAAAATCTCTCTGGCACTCATATTATAGAGGTTGAGTTGAATATTTCCCAAGAGTAAATGCAGAGGACTTTATTACACACATTTATGATATTGTGCTCAGTGTCTTAGAATCAAACTTACATTCTTACCATTTTTTGTTATGGTCAGTTTTAGAACTTCAGTCAATTATAGGGCTACCGTATGATTTTTCACTTATATCAACCTCTTCAATTGGGTAAACCAACAGTTTAAAACCTCTCAATTCCAGTTCTAGGAAGTAAATAGATTTATGTACTACAAGAAAATTGAGAATATAGAGAGAAAATGTTACTGAACTAGGGCATTCTCTAAATGAGCACACACGTGACAGTAGACTGGAGGAACCTTTTAAAACACCATGGAAATGGGTGTCTATGATTGAGATATTCAATACTGGTCAACATCTCCATTTTATCTGGAAAACCTCTGCTCAATCTGTGCTATTGATTAATTTAGGCACAGTGATATATGGTTTATTGAATATACCCACGACAATATGAATCAATTTGGGAAGAACAGGACTGTGTTTGTATCTTTTTAGCTTCCTAATTATTTTACATTTTAATGTAACAGAATTATTTTTCTTATTTAATTAAATTTTACATTAATACATAAGTGCAGACATCAAAATGGTCCTGGTAAACATGTAAGGAGAGTGTCGTCCAGGAAGGGTAACCCTGACTTTGGCATCTTAATTCTATCTTTAGATTCCACTGGTAAGAAACTGGTAATCTATATATCACTTAGTTCAATGAATAGTCACCTTTCCCCTAAAGTTATTAAAATATATGATATTATAAAATTCTATCAGTAAAGTGAATCATAGTCTGGACTCTGGATACAGACCTTCTGGATTCAAATTCTGGCTCTCTATTTACTTGCTCTGTGATTAGGAGCAAGTTACTTAGTTGTTCTGTGCCTTGGTTTCTCTAAAATAAGTACAAAAATAGTGATACCTTATAGGGTTATAATGAAGATTAAATAAGTTTCTATATATAAAATCATTAACAGATAATTAATTAACAAATAAATATTAGTTCATATTGTAGTTTGTACATTAGTTCAAATAATAGTTGTAGTAGTACTAGTGCTAACACCATAGTTTTACTTGGAATGGAGAGGAATTAGCTCTATGATAGACATCATAAAATATTGAACTGAATTTAGTTTCTTCATCCTAAAATCAACGGAAGATACTTTTTAGGAAAGTGAGTACCAGTTTGTAAAGATACTATGGGAAAAAATTCTATCTGCACTTTTCTAATCTCTGATTTTTGGAGATTATTTGAAAATGGATCTGAATAGAAATATATGTAGCTTACCAGAGGAGCAATATACGTTTGTAGGTTGCAAAAAACAAAGCACAGTGTGGAAACTACAGTGTAACTTCAATGAAAAGTAGAAACACAAAGTTATTTTGTATGTAATGTAAGAAGTTCTCTGGAAAGTCCTTTTAATTCCCAAGTTAGAGGCATCATGAGGACTCAGAGTTGAGAAACTCTTCCATTGAATCATGTCGAGGAAAAGAAATATCAACGTAAGTGGACTGCTTTACAGACTTGGTCAGTTAGCAGGCTGAAGAAGACTACAGTAGACTGCATTAGAAGTCCTCATGAAACTGAAGATTCTCAGCGTATACACTGGGTCAAAAGCTAATCTGTTTGATGTTCCATAGTATGCTAAATGACAAAGAAAAACCTTGATCACATTTAGAGAGAACTAAAAAACACAGAATAGTGCCAACTTAGAATCTAACTACAGAACTGAAATCTACTGATTACTGACATGAGCAAGTTTCTGTAAATCTTACTTTATTTCTACTCAATGCTCAAGAAAACTGACATTTCAGAAATTGTGTGAAAAGGTTAAATTAATTTTAACCTCCTTTAAGGTTAATCTTCATAAATATGTACTAAATAATATTTACAGAGTGCTTACTATATGACAGACACGATTCTAAACATTTTACAAAGATTAAATCATTTAATTCTCACAACCATATGAAGTAGACACTAATAATCTCCCTATTTTACTGGTGAGGAAACTGAGGCACAGAGAGGTAAAGTCAGAATCCAATGCCTCTATTCCTACCTACCTAGTTAAAAGAATTTGTGTTTTATCTGCTTGTTCTGATAGTATACAGATATAAAAATAGCAGATAATAGTAATAAGAGTGACAGCAAATTTTTCTGATTATTTGAAAAATATTGCTTATTCTTTATTAGTTTTTCAGTCATTCTCAGAGAAGCTAGAAGGAATTACCAGTAGGATTTTGGAACCTGAATAAATAAAGGCTATAGCAGATGCATTTCTACATGTGGAATTTTATTGGGGTCAAGAGTGAATAACAAAATCAACACAAGAAAATAAAATTCCACATATTAAAAGGACAATTTACACCCATAGATTCATTTATGTGTTCCAGATTAGGCACAACTCTGAATATTTATTTTCAAAGTGGAAAGAGTCAAAGGGAAAAAGCTATGTTTTTTTTTTGTCTCAGGGTAGGGTACAGTCATTTTACAAAGTGGAGAAAATTATGTTTTAAAATTTTAATCTGTTTACATCTATTTCTCTGGTACTTTCATACAAGAAAATAAATTTCCTCCCTTCCTTTAGGTGTGGGTGAAAAGTTCCCATTTTAGAGAAAAACAGCACAAAATTGTGAGCTCTGAATCATCACTGTTATTCTACATCGTGGGGATCAGTTTGAGATAAGAACACTGCCCAACTGAGCTGTTTCTGCAACTGTGTGATTTACTTAGGGTGCTGCTACTGAAAGCATCGTAGTTGCTTAATTTGTCTTGCCTTATCATCTTTTCTTTTACCTTCTTTATTGTGGTCCTATCTAGTTTAACTGAGCATGCTCTTCCCATGACTCTTTGCTCATTTTTTAGGGTTCTGGGGAAACAGCATACATATTTATGAAGTTAGGACCTTACTGTAATTTCACAGTGCTTAATATTGCCATAGATAACAGTAAGACTTGCTACATACTTTGAAAGCCATGGACTACCATTTCTGAAAGGTAATCCTGTGGACTTCTTTCAGGTTAGTCAGAATTCTTTACAGCGCAATTCAAATATGGGATTCAGATTCACTTCCTCACAATATCTGCCCTGATTATTAATGCCAAGTCACTCTAGCTCTCTTTAAATGCTGTCTCATTAACACTTCTGGATCCAACTGAGTCTATGTCACTTCACCCTGGCTGGCATGTGTATGGCAATAATGTGAATGTCCATTCACCTAAGTGAAAATGTTCTCTTTTCTTTCACACTTCCTTTCTAGAATCCCTAGTTATGAATGCAATTCAATAGAATTACTCAGTGCAGTTCCCTTATATGTTTCACATATTCTCTATTAAATGCAGTGAACAATTTGTTACTTCCATTATTGAGTAACTGCTGTTTGCCAGACATCATGCTAGAACCCAGATGTACAGTGGAGAGCTTATGTCTAGATAGAAGAGACAGATAATAAATAAGGAAATACATGATAAACAGGAAAATTAGAGATTTTGGAGAGTGATGCAAAGCCAACAGGGTGTTATGATATGGAGTATTGGAGGGTGGGGTTTATTGATGGAGGGAAGGAATTTAAGTGGCATGGGTCAGAAGCAGAGAGGGTGTGTCCTTTTTCTGAGAGAAGAGAAGGAACCAGCAGAGTGATGAGCTTGGGGACAATACAGAGAGCAGAGGTCACAGCAAGTGCAACAGGAAGCCTCAGGAGATTCTTTGATGACATATTGAAGGTATTGAAACACAGGATGAGGCTGAAGAGGTTGGAAGGCACCTTATTGTGGAGAACTCTGCAGTAAATGATACAGCAGTGTTTCTGTTCTTTTTAATAGTGATGATAAGCCACGACAAATTATCAACTTTCCCCCAGGCTCTCATGTAATAAAAGGCCTGCATAGGTAAAATGCTTTATGCGGGTTTGAGTCTGGTCAAAGAACAGTGTATTCGCATGAAAAAACAGGCTATTAAGATGATCAATTCACATCTCTGATTATTGGTATCCTATTCTTCCCAACTGGATCAAGTCGACCAGGTTACCTAACATATTATGACATACATAAAAGACGTGGTCCTTGTAAATATAATGAATCTATTTATGTGGGACTTTGCAGTACATTTGGTAATAAAAATTGAGTTAGTGTTACTATATCTGTTTTGTATCCTTTACTTTTATGAGAAAGATAATTATATTTGTTAAAATATATGCAGTGTGCTTGATGTAAATGTACCTTTTACAAAGAGAGACTATGCCTCTTGTTAGCATCTTGTTTAGGCATTTAATTTAAGCAGTATTGCAAATATAGTCCCTATCCTTAAGATAAAGAAAATACAGCAGGGCTTTGAAAATCACGTTGAACAATATTTTGCAAATGATCATGAACATATATCAAGGCTTATCTGTACAGGTGGTTCTTGTACAGGAAACAACATTATACACAGTTTGACTAGAGGTCACAAAGGAATAAATACAGTTCTTTTTGAACTTGACAATAATTTATTGGAACGTAGCTTGCTTTAAGTAACAAAGTAGCAGCCTAAGCCTCAAAATTCTCCATTGTATACACTCATTTCACTGACTTGATTCATTCTGGGGATAAACTGGTCCTGAGTGAAGGAGAAGGAAGTTTGTGTTCAAAGATGCAATGTTAACCCTTTAGTTACTAGAGTAAGAGGCTTCCAAGAACCCTGGTCTTAATTTTTATTATCTTTGAGAGATTGACTGAAATCCAACAGTCAGTGATTCAACAGTCTATCTTCTATTTATCAATCAATCTATTTATCTAATCTATCTGTTAAAATTAAGTCTAATGTAGAATTTGGGCAAAATCTCAGTATATCTAACTAAGATGTATAAACACATAAACCTCAAATTATACCTTAACTATAAAGTGCTAACTTTGGTTTCTTAAATGCTATTAGAGTCCTCTGTCCAATTATGGCTTATTACATTTTTCTCTGCTTCCTGAATTGATATTTTTTCCCCTTTACCCTTTCTCTTGATAAGGTAGGCAGGGTAGCAAAGATGTCAGAAAAAAATAATTTTTATAGAATTTTATTCTGCCTGGGGATAGAAAATATGTTCACAAAATAATGAACTTATTATTCTATCTATATTTTGAAAAATTGATTTTCTAATTTGCTAAGTATGCATTGAACAAGTAATTCATGCATCACCTTGCACTAGGAATTGTCCGTGTACTTCATTCCATGTGTGTTCCAGGATTTATCTAACCACTTCGCTCTGGCAAACCAGTCTATTTCAGTTTCTTCATTAATTAAAATGCTTCAGTGGATATTCTTGTCCACATGTTTTTGTAAAAGCCCATGCTCTTAAGCATTGTAATATATGCTCTAAAGCTGGGAGGAATCATCTTTTTAACATAGGTATTTTACACTTGGCAGAAAGTAAAAAATGATTTAGCGTCAAACAGAGAGGCAACATGGGGAGCAGGGCTGAGGTTTGGAAGATTATTTTTAAGGAGATAAACATCTCATCAAACACTTCAGAAAATTCTGATCCTGAGTCAGTGATGACAATTTCCCCAGACCACATCTACATTGATCTTTGTGGAATTTATAAGTAGTCTATGAGGTCTGAGTTGGTGTATCAATTTTTCTACCTATTTAATTACTATTTATCTTCCCACAGAGGTTGCTTTCTATATGCTCCATTTTTTTTTTACAACACCGTTACTGTTAGCCTAAATTTAAAAAATGCTCCCAATTGAACTCTAAATACTCTTCCTTGTATGAAGGATAGACAATAAAACTGCCACCCATGGCTTTGAATTTTCTTTTGTCTCTGCTCCCTATAGCCATACTCCCTCATAGTTTCAATAATGATTGAGATGTCAATTTTTAGATAGGGTAAAAAGGCTTTATTGCCCTTTTGGTTGGTCAGAGCAGAAATGGAAAGAAAATTATTTTTGATTTTAAAGGTGATTTGCTTAAAATAAATTAGTTCAAAGTGTTTTTTCTTTTCTTACAGCTAAATGTTTAAAAGACTGGTGAAAAAGAAGTGTGGTAATTTAGTAACTGTAAGAGGACAAACCCCTTAACCCTCTGTAGATGTTACTTCAACATGATTTCTTTTGTTAATTTTTATAATTTAATATAAAGTCAAAAAGATACAATTGCTTTAGATATTTATATTTAAGTTACAAGTATAAAAGCTCTACAGATATTTGTAAGTCCAACCTCCCAAAATGTAATAATAATATCCAAATAAGGGTTAAAATGAGGATAAATTGCTTTTAAACATATAAGTGTATATTAAAAAAATTCTCTCCTTTTACAAAAATGCATCGAATTGTAGGTAGCTAGATTGGAAGAGTTGCTTATATTATAAATAAATTATGCCTCCTGTATTTTAAATTAAAAAACCTTTTTTTTTTTTGTTCTCTAATGCATGACAAAATAATGTATAAGTGACAAGCTTTGTTAAGAGAAAATCCAGTTTTGTAAGTACACAGTTTAATAAGGTAAACATGAATGGGGGTATAATATTTTAAATGGAATAATACACTTATCTACTAAATAAATATAGTATTCCTTCACACTAAGAAGAATAGGTAAAATAACATATATCCTTTCCAAGGTTTATAGTTAAAATTATCCAAAATGTCAGCAGTCAACTCAATTAGAAAATACCTCAACTGAATTAATTGAAAATAAATAGTTAAATGGATATGTGATTAGAACTTTAAGAAGGAACTCTATTCTTCACAATCTAGCATCCACACAGAGGTCTCAGGGGTAGCCACAATTTTATAGGCTGAAACAAAAAGTTTCCTTATAATCAATTTATCAGAACTGAACAGTAGGGGACGATATTTCACCAGCTTGTGCAAAATCCTTCAGCATTAAAACAGAAAAAAAGCCTTTAAGCATGTGATATACCTAGCCAAAAGTAAAACAAATCTACAGATGATGATTAAATTTAACTACTTTTATTTAAAAATGTTTCCTTTTACTTGTTTATCAAAATCAGCTTTTGTTACTTGTAGAATATTTGGCTGTACTCTCATCAGCTTTTTTTTTTATATTTAGATTTTATTGGAAGGAAATACTTATCATTAGTGCTATTTCCACTACATCTTCCCAATTAGAATTCTCCATAGAGGAAGAATTTACATTAAAATAGATTGATTTATATTGGAAATGTTTTATCCTCTAGCTTTGCCAAGAAAAAAAAAAAAGCCAAGAGTTAAAAACATATCAGGAGGGGCAATATCACTGATTACGTTTCAATGGAGTTTATATCAGTGCTTTCAATTCTATTCTATGTAATACTCTGGGCAAAAATGAACCTTATCAAAATTACATTTTTTTAAATTGCGTTCCCAATAAGAGAATTCAGGCAAAGAATGGTTCTAGAATTTTCACTGACTAGGTTGAATTTCACAAAATAAATGGCAGAACATAAATCCATATTTATATACAGATAAAAAGCAAGTGTGTTATAGTAAAATATTCCTGAGTAGTTTTTGCATGCTTTTGAGGTTTGCTACATATTTCTAGCATGACATTGTCATGAAAACCAGAATTGGGAAATATATATGTTATTTTAAGTAGAGCATATTTATTGGTTACAATTATGTGGTTTTGATATCAAACATTTTAACTATATATAAATGAATAATTAAAACTAATTAGTAAAAGTTTTAGCAAGACATTTCATAATTCATATTTCTGTATTTTTTTCTAGAAATAGGATTTCTATTTAATACTCCAAGAAATTATGCTGAAGTAATTGGAGTATAAAGCCTCATATATATCTTAGTTTTTCATCCATTTACTTAATGTGAATTAGAATCCTACTTTTAAAAATTACAAAATATAATGCATTGAGTGAATATATGAAGGCAAGTTCAGTAAATTGTTGTTAAAACAATGTTTCTGAGAGTTTAATTAATCATGGAATAATGAACAAATCGCATAATCTCCGTAAATCTTAATTTCTGTGATTGTCAAAGGCCCAGAAAACCAAATACAAAATTTACCCCTTTATAAGTTTGTCAATGATTGGATTGATTTGTAGAGAGTATTTTCTTAGGAGATCTGATTTGGCTAAAAGAGAATTTTGCTGAAACAAATCATAGTACAATGCAAAGATCATTTACAATACAAAAGTAGGACATGGTTTGAGAGGAATTTCTCATACTGATCTGAGCTTAGCTGGAAAATAAACTAGACCTTAGAATTCGTCCTGAGTTTCACAATAATGACACTTATATATGACTTGGATAATGAAAGGGATATAAAAGATCGATAAGGGTAAAAGATGATTAAACAAGGAAGAAAAAATATCTGAGCAGATGGAATGAGAGCAGCTTTCAGATGGCATGCTGTCCCTAACTTCTCTTGTACCTGAGGATTTTGCAAACCAAGAAAAAAGATCCTGGACTAATAGTATTACATATAGGATTGATTTTAGACCTTGTCATCACAAAGATTTTATATACAACACAGTAATAGATTGTGCTTTATCTTTGAAGATCTTTTCAACATACCAAACACAAAAGAACAACTACCTGGCATAATGAAGTTCGTGGTCTCATTGAGCTCCCATCAAATTCAAGGTGTTTGTCTAGTTCTACAGAAACCGTCTGGCCCCAAACAACAACACAATAGAATCCCCTTCGCTATCCTAGGAGAATGTGAGCTTTGTTTTCTGAGCCACATGTGAATGTATGTGTAGAAGTTTAAAGGCACTAAAATAGAACTTTTAAATTACTATGAGTAAAAAATGAGTAATAGATTTAGTGCAGTTTTTCTCCATGGGAACAATTTTGCCCCTTACAGGACATTTAGCAGTGTCTGGAAACATTTTTGGTTGCCATGACTTGAGAGGGGTGATGCTACTGGAAATTGGTGGGTAGAGTCCAAGGATGGTACTAAATATCCTACAATGCACAAGACACCCCCTCCTTTCTCATAAAGAAGTATTATCTGACCTACATATCAATAGTGCCAAGGTTGAGAAATCCTGATTTACAGGGAAGGGAAAAATAGTCAGGAAAAAGATAATTCTCTCTGCTACCTTTGAGGTCAAGTGGAACAAAAGAGTAAAGAAATATGAACGATTCTTTGGCTAGAGACAGGTTGGAAAGCCCTGAGAAAAGCCCTATGGAGATTTTTCAAACAAACACTATGTGCTAAGAGATGTGATCCCTTCCTGTGACTTACAAATCTTCAATAAAAGTACAATTTATCTGTTGTGCTTGAGATCCCTCTAAAATCCTATGCAGGGACTGAGTGTTGCAATTAAGGCTGTTGAGTCCATGAGGATGTAAGAGAACAAATGCTATTTTAGTCAGTATTTAGTTGGTGCATGCTAACTCACTGATAGTTCAAGTATTGTTATATTTTCACAATATTTGATAAATAATAACTATCTTGAACTCCCTAAGTGTTCTTGATGCTCTGACTACCCTCCATACCTCTCACAATCCAGCAAATAAAGGGATGATGTCTGACCCAGTTGGGGGCCCAAACTGGACTCCAACACTAGGCCAGTGTCTTTTCAGATGGTTTTGTGTCCCTACTATACTGCGGTTAAATATTTTGAACTTAACTTGTTATTCTCTTAATACAATCAAACCTCAGTCCTCCAAAGTTGGCACCTAAAGGACAACCTACGTAGGGGGTCACGGGGAGGGCAGTAAAAAACAGTTACTCTTTCATAAGTATAGATTTTTCTTTCTATTGCAAGATTGGAAGTATAAATTTATTAATGAAGGTGGCATATTTCTGATGAGACATTTAGTGTGTGAATCTTATCAATATGCTAATTTTCTAAGTAAAGCTAAGGATATTTTAAATAGCATAATATTTATTTGCTTAGTTTAGGACCCCTGAAGTGAAAATGCTTTGAGAAAACTGGCTCAGTGTCAAAATAATAAACATGTCAAGGAATGGAAATCTCCTTAAAAGCAAAATGAAGATGGGGATGGAAATGTCACGTTTGGGCTGTACAGGTTCTCAAATCAATGATCTCAAATGCATTTTCATTATCTGAATTTACTTGCTATATTTGATTTTAAGAAATTTTTATAGTTGCTATAATACTCATGGCACAGCAACTTGAATTGGTTTGCATTTTTCTCTAAAGGGAGATCTCTGAAGTAATGTTGTGCATAGCCAAAGTAAGACAGAGGTCCTGCATACTGAAAGGCTATGGAACTCTACATTTGTGTGTAGGAATACAAGATCAAAATGTAGCCTGAGCCAGAAAGTTGTATAGTAGTAGATATCTTACTGTGGCATTTGAACAGTTTTTTTTTAATTTTTCTTTTTTTATTGAATTATAGTTGATTTACAATGTTTCAGGTGTACAGCAAAGTGATTCAGTTATACATATATATATAGATATGTATTCTTTTTCAGATTGTTTTCCATTCTAAGTTATTACAAAGTGTCAAATATAATTCCTTGTGCTATACAGTAGGTCCTTTTTGTTTATCTATTTTATATATAGTAGTATGTATCTGTTAATTCCAAATTCCTATTTTGTCCTTCCCCCCTTCCCCTTTGGTAAGCATAAGTTTGTTTTCTATGTTTGTGAGTCTATTTCTGTTTTATAAATAAGTTCATTTGGGTCATTTCTTTAAATTATACATATAAGTCATCATATGATATTTGTCTTTCTCTGTCTGACTTACTTCACTTAGTATGATAATATCTAGGTCCATCCATGGAAAATCCTAAAGGTGCCACCAGAAAACTGCTAGAGCTCATCAAGAAATTCAGTAAAGTTGCAGGATACAAAATTAATATACAGAAATCTGTTGCATTTCTATACACTAACAATGAAATATCAGAAAGAGAAATTAAGCAAATAATCCCTCCAGTATACCATGTTCTTGGATTGGAAGAATGAATATTGTAAAAATGACTATACTACCCAAGGCAACCTACAGTTTCAATGCAATCCCTATCAAATTACCAATGACACTTTTTACAGATCTAGAACAAAAATTTTTTAAATTTTTATGGAAACACAAAAGACCCCAAATAGCCAAAGCAATATTGAGAAAGAAAAACAGAGCTGGAGGAATCAGGCTCCCTGACTTCAGACTAAACTACAAAGCTACAGTAATCAAGATAGTATGGTCCTGGCCCCAAAACAGACCCATAGATCAGTAGAACAGGACAGAAAGCCCAGAAATGAACCCACTCACTTATGGTTAATTAACCTTATGACAAAGCAGTTAAGAATATACAATGGAGAAATGAAAGTCTCTTCAATAAGTGGTGCTGGAAAAACTGGACAGCTACATGTAAAAGAATGAAATTAGAAATTCTCTAACATCATATATAAAAATAAACTCAAAATGGATTAAAGGCCTAAAGGTAAGACCGGGTACTATAAAACTCTTAGAGGAAAATATAGGCAGGACATTCTTTGACATAAAACACAACGATATCTTTTTGGATCTGTCTCCTAGAGTAATGGGAACAAAAGCAAAAATAAACAAATAGGACCTAGTCAAACTTATAAGCTTTTTCACAGCAAAGAAAACTGTAAACAAAATGGAAAGACAAGCTATGGAATGAGAGAAAATATTTGCAAACTATGCAACCAATAGGGGATTAATTTCCAATATATATAAACAGCTCCTACAGCTCAATATTAGAACAAAAACCAAAAAACTAAAACAAACAAACAAAACCACAACCCAATCAAAAAATGGACAGAGGACCTAAATAGATATTTCTCTACAGATGGCCAACAGGCATATGAAAAGATGTTCCACATTGTTCATTATTAGAGAAATGCAAATCAAAACCACAGTGAGGTGTCACCTCACACCAGTCAGAATGGCCATGATCAAAAAGTCTACAAATAATAAATTCTGGAGAGGGTGTGGAGAAAAGGGAACCCTCCTACACTGTTGGTGGGAATGTAAACTGGTGCAGCCACTATGGAGAACAGTATGGAGGTTCCTTAAAAAACTGAAAATAGAGTTACAATATGATCCAGGATTCCCACTCCTGGGCATATATGCAGAGAAAATGCTAACTCAGAAATATACCTGCACCCCAGTATTCACAGCAGCACTATTTACAATAGCCAAGACATGGAAGCAACCTAAATGTCTATTGAGAGAGGAATGGATATATATATGTTATATATATAATATATATATATTATATATATACACACACACACAAAATGGAATGAATGGAATATTACTCAGCCATAAAAAAGAATGAAATAATGCCATCTGCAGGAATATGGATGGACCCAGTTATTTTTCTTAAATGAGTAGAAAGTATCAGTTATTACCTTCATGAGATGTTCTCCCAGATGCATTATATTGTAAGGCTAAATGACATTTCATTGAAATACTAGCCTACGTAGCATATTGTTTTGAAGAGTGTCAAATTCTGTTACAGAGGTTTAGTAAAGAAAAAGTTATCTGATTTAAAGAAATGGATATTTAGATGATGAGCTTCACAGCATGGAATATGGCAGTGTACCAAAACCAGAAAGATCAGATGGCTTTGGTAATGAATATTTGTATTAAAATAATTTTCTATTGCTTACACTGATAAGAACTAAATAAACTTTGTGTTCAGCCCACATGTATACCCAGCTCTATATCCACACCCATCCAATTTGCTCTCATGAAAACACTCACATATGCACACAGATACATGTCACTCTGCTTGTTTTCAAAGAATCAAAACTCCAGTGCCATCAAGACACATCATAATCAAATTGTCAAAATCAAAAACTAAGCAGATTTTACAAGCAGCAAGAGAAAAGTAACTCACCAAGTACAAAGAACCACCATAAGTCTGTAAGTGGATTTCTCAGCAGAAATCTTACAAGCCAAAAGAAAGTGGGATGATATAATCAATGTGCTGAAAGAAAAAACTACCAGCCAAGGATACTATATCTGGCAAAATTATCCTTCAAATGTGTAAGATAAATAGAAATATTCTCAGGTAAACAAAAGCTGAGCGAGTTTATCACCACTAGAGCTGACTTGCAAGAATTGCTAAAGGGAATCTTTCAAGTGAAATGCATAGATGCCAAACAGCAATATGAAACCATATGAAAATATAAAGCTTGCTGGCAAAGGTAAATATATAGACAAATACAGAATAATATAATACTGTAATGGTGATGCATAAATCACTTTTAATTCTTATTTAAAAGTTAAAAACAAAAGTATAAAAATAACTATAACTAAAATATGTTCATGGATATACAATATAAAGGGATGCAATTTGTGATATCAATAGTATAAAGTGGGGGAATGAAAAAGTGTAGAGTATTTGTGTGTGGTTGAAGTTAAGTTGTTGTCAGCTCTAAAGAGGTTATTATAACTATAAGATGATTTATGTAAGTCTGATGGTAACCATAAAGAAAATAGAGAAGATATACAAAGAAAGTGAGAAAGAAATCAAAGCATGTCACTACAAAAAAATCAACAAAACATAATGGAAGACAGCAAGAGAGGAAAAGAGAGGGAAAAAAGCAGCAAGACAGACAGAAAACAATTAACAAAATGGCAATAGTAACTTCTTCCCTATCAATAATTACTTTAAATATAAATGGATTAAACTCCCTATTATGTATGTGATTTTTTGATGTGATTCTTGTGAATATATATGTGTGTGTATATATTCATATATATATATATATATATATATATTATACAATAGGAAAGGAGTTCTTTGAGGCATGGTGTTAGCTCCATCAAGCATGAACTAAAGCCTAGACTGGAGAGTGACTCCATGCCTTATGAGGTTTCACTTTTTGTTATTGTTGTAACTTAGCCAAGATTGATCTGTGTGTGCTGATACAAATAAATGGAAAGATACCCAGTGTTCATAGATTGGAAGATTTAATATTGTTAAAATGTCCATACTATCTGTGTGGCTGAACCACACTGACTCCATTTTGTTGGCTCCATGTTAGGCCTGCAGTACTACCTGCTCCCCTTTCTGTGTGACTGAACTTTAGCCTACTCACACAGAATGCACCCTAGCCAGATAAATTCCCTGCCAACTTTTACCCTTGCCTTTGTCTGATATGAAAACTGGAAGTGTGCCGTTTGCTGATGCATAGATAGTGAATGGTCAGGAGACCCCCCATGGTGAAGAAAAATCCCCAGTTCCAGTCAGTGCAGATGTGCTTCTCACTTGGTAGTCAGATTCTATTTTTAACTTTGTTCCCTTAAATCTCCCTATGCCCCTTTGGGCAGTGTGGAGTGCAGCTACGAATGCCTCTAGTTTGTTCATCCACCCAATCTTTCCCGCCTATATGTAAGTTGCCCGCAATAAACTTCATAGTTGCACTTTATGGAATTGCCCACTTCATATTTTGGTCTCCTTCTCAGTTCAGAGGATATTATTCCATATCTCCACTTTCCAAACGCTATCCAAAGTAGTGTACAGACTCAATGCAATCCTTATCAAAATCCCAATAGCATCCTTTAAAGATATAGAAAAATAAATTCTAAAATTCATATGGAACCACAAAGGACCCCAAATGGCCAAACCAATCTTGAGAAAGAAGAGCAAAGCTGGAAGCCTCACACGTCCTGATTTCAAAACATATTATAAAGCTACAGTAATCAAAACAGCATGGCACTGGCATAAAAATGGACATATAGGTCAATAGAACAGAATAGAGAGTCCAGAAATAAACCCACACATATATGGTCAGACATGATCATGGACAAGTGTTCCTAGACTACATAATGGGGAAAAGATAGTCTCTTCAAAAAATGGTGAAGGGAAACTAGATATCCACACACAAAAGAAAGAAATTGGATCTTTATTTTATGTCATACACAAAAATAAAGTCAAAATAGATTAAAGACATAAACATAAGACCTGAAACTATAAAACTCTTAAAATAAATCATAGGGGAAAACTTTCACAATGTTGATCTTGGCAATGATTTCTTGGATATAACACCAAAAGCACAGGCGATAAAGCAAATAGACAAATGAAGTATACAAAACTAAAAAGCTTGATGCACAGGAAAGGAAACAATCAGTACAATGAAAAGCCACCTACAGAATGTGAGATATTGTTAAACCATATACCTGATAAGGGGTTAATATCCAAAATATATTTGGTACTCTTACACCTCAATAGTAAAAAATAGACAAATAACCCTGCTGAAAATGAGCAAAGAACTTGAATAGAAATTCCTCTAAAGAAGACATACAAATGGCCAAGAGGCATATGAAAAGATTTCAACATCACTAATGTCAAGGAAATGCAAATCTAAATCACAGTGAGGTATCAAAAAATGAGAAAAAAACAAGTGTTGTCAAGAATGTGGAGAAATTGAAACTCTTGTGCACTGTTAGTGGGAATATAAAATGGTGTAGCTGCTATGGAAAACACTATGGAGGTTCCTGAAAAAATTAAAAATAGAATTATTGTATTATCTAGAAATCTTGCTTCTGAATATTTGCCCAAAATAATTAAAATCAGCATCTCAGAGATACAGCTACATTTCCAAATTCATGGTAGCAATTTTAGCAATAGCCAAGAGGTGGAAAGAATGTAAATGTCCATGGATAAATGAAAAAGGAAAATGTGAAATATATGTACATATATATATATATATGCACACATATATATATTAGAATATTATTCAGCCTTAAAAAGATATCCTGCCATTTGCAACAACATGTATGGACCTTGAATATGTTATGCTATGTGGAATAAGCTAATGACTAAAGGACAGATTTTACATGATTCCACCTTTATGAGGTATCTAAAGTAGTCATACCTGTAGGAAAAAAAGTTGAATGATGGTTGCCAAGGGCTGGGGAAAGGAAGAAATGGGGAGTTGCTATCAAGAGATCAGTCATACTAAATAAAAAAGTTCTAGAAGTCTGTTGTTCAACATTGTGTTTATAGTTAAAAATAGTGTACTGTACATTTAAAAATTATTAAGAGGGTAGATCTCATGTTATGGATTTTTTACCACAATAAAATAAAAAAAATAAGGAGGAAAGCCATAAATATGGAAGACAGAAAAATAGTGGGCTATTGGGTCTATGTGGGCAGGGGTTCTGCCATCTTGTTCACTGATGTACTCCCAAGGCTTCGAATAGAAGTATCACAGTTGTTTAACTCAAAAAATGTATTGACTAAAGGAAATTTAAGATCTGCATTGTTCCCAGGGGGAAAAAGGAAGAAAGGACAACCAAAACCCAAAGCATTTGCAAAAAACTTACCTAGAACTGGAAAAATAACATGCTCAAAATATTCTTGAGAAATACAATGAAACCTTAAAAATTAAAAAGGTACTGACAACATTTGAATTAGCATGGTGAAAGGGAGTGAGAAAATGGAGAAACGCTCCTAGTTCTAGTAAGATAAAACGCTGACATATCTTTACATATATTCTTTTTAGGTGTTAGAATGTTGATGCTGAATAAAATATATTAAAACTATGATAAATGTAATAAAAATATAAATCATGAAATATAATAAATGTTAACGGAAATCTTTTGGCAAAGGGGAAAAAATGAGAAAACGCATGGGAAGCCCTCAAACTAACACTGATTTCCCTTAGTGTGTAGAAGGTTATTATCCCCCATTTGTCTACAACTTCATGTTTTAAAGCCTAAATGAATAAGGAACAAGGCTTTAACCACTGGGTGAAGTATGGAGTTTAAATTGAGACCCCCCCCCCATTTAAACTTGGGCCTTGGAAATTGTGATCCTAAGAGACATGATAACAATTCTGTTCTCTGGCATAGTGGATTTGAGAAATTAAAACTCTTGACCTGTGCTCTCCATAGGTTTAGGATTTAGATTTATACTTCTCACTTAGTTCAACACCCCAGATAAAAAATTAACAGCAACAAAAAATGGATCCTTAACTGATGATGCCTTTCAGGTGCTTGGCAGAAACAAGTGCAAAACCATTCTGGAAGGAACTCATACATATTTCTTAAAAATATATACATTAAAAAAAAAACTTCCTTAAAGGTGAGCTCACAAACGTACATAAATATATAAATACATACATGAAAGTATATAAACAGTATGCTAGCAACAGATTCCAAAAGTTCTGAGAACTTGAGTTTCCATGACAACAATGTCCCATGACCTTATATAGCATCTATATAATGACAAATCATAAATGTGTATCTCCAGCTTGACCTCTACTCTGAATGTTCATATATATGAGAATAATAATATATGAATAGTAATAATATATCACTACACTTAAACAAATATATTATGAACTCAACATCTCCAATTGGATATCTAATGGCCATCTCAAACTTAGTATGCCCAAAATTATTAATTTCTTTAAACTGTTCTTTTCCCTGTCTTTACCATCTTTAATTTCTAATTTTCTTTCACATCCTTTGTCCAAATATTTGTACATCTTCTAAGTCAACCTTTAAAATGCATTCTAAGTTTGATAACCTTTTACCACTTTCTCCAAGCTTACCCTAGACCAAGCCATTGTTAGCTCCTTGTACTCCTGCAGTAACCTTCTAAGTGGCTTCTTGTCTTCTACTCTTATCTGTCTTTCAGTTTGTTCTTTACATACAAACCATTCATTCAACAAGTATTTATTGAACATCTACTATGACCCAAGTACTCTTCTAGGTTCTTAACATACATTAGTGAATGAAAGGGACACATTTTCTATGCTTGCAGTGTACATAGTTGGCGAGAATTTTTTTTTTTCTTTAAGTCAGATCATGTCATTCTTCTCAAAATACTCTGATAGTTCCTATCTCACTCAAGGCAAAATCTAGACTCCTTATAGGCATGAGGTCTTAAACAGTCTAAACCCCTTTGGAAAATTCCTGATCTCACTCATCTCCTACTGTTTCCCCTTACAATTCAATTTCATCGACACTGTTTTTGTTTTTAATCTTCCTCTTGTATGTGAACCATGCTTCTCCCTGAGAACATTTATGCTTCTGTTCTCTCTGTGAAGAGTACTATTCCTTTTGTTCCTTCACACCATTCAAGTCTGATCCAATTTCACCACTCTCAGTGCTCGCGTGATAACCATTTTAAATTGCACTCATATCTACCTCTTGATCCTGATTTATTTTTCTTTAGATAACTCATAATGTACTAGGATTTTATATATTTACTTGTCATACCTCTCTACGCCTGCAGTTCATAAACTGCACCAAGAAGTACTGGGCCACCACAGTGAACTCACAGGGCCACTGCCGGATATTGTAAATATGTGAGGGCAGCATCATTATACTTAGTATGTTTCAGAAGCCACATAAACTGCTAATTTGAGGAATATTCATTTTAATGTTAGATCAATTACATTCTTTTGGGGTGCCATATTTTACAAAACTGGGTTTTTGTCGGGGTGACAGTGATAAAAATGCAAGGACCATGAAAAAAATCAATATGAACTAATAAATGAGGATGGTGGGTTCTAATGTAATTCCAAAGTCTGGGCAGTGCCCAACAGCTGCACACTTCCCATTACTAATTCATTGTGGTCATTAAAGAATAGGGTAAAATATTTTTTCAACTTATGTGTATTCTTGTTTTAAGTGATGTATTAGGACATAAATACATTGTTTAGACCTAAATACTTTTTTTTGTTTTTAATTTATTTGGCTGTGTTGGGTCTTGGTTGCTGCGCGCAGGCTTTCTCTAGTTGCATCGAGCGGGGGCTACTCTTCGTTGCGGTGCTCAGGCTTTTCACTGCGGTGGCTTCTTTCCCTGTGGATCATGGGCTCTAGGTGCGCAGGCTTCAGTAGTTGTGGCACGTGGGCTCAGTAGTTGTGGCTCGTGGGCTCTAGAGCGCAGGCTCAGTGGTTGTGGCACACAGGCTTCGTTGCTCTGCGGCATGTGGGATCTTCCCATACCAGGGATCGAATCCGTGTCCCCTGCATCGGCAGGCAGATTCTCAACCACTGCACCACCAGGGAAGTCCCTAGACCTAAATATTTAATAAATGGAACTGTTAGGTATTTCTTTTGGCCTAGGGCTGCTGCAAAAAATTACTGGGAAACTAAGGGTGCTGTGAGCCAAGACAGTTCGGGAACATGAGCCCTAAACTATTAGGTTCACGCAGGCAGGGACTTTGTCTCTTTCGGCTTTTTCCTCAGTACCTAAAAGAGAATTGACATATAACAGTACTATAGCATTACTCAGAGGTAGCATTGAAAGACAGTAGTAAAAGGAAGTCTTCCTAGGGAGAAGGATTTTAGATATTTCTGGTGGTTCACTTTATGTGAGAGAGATGGCCTGAGGCTTGGATTGATACTGACTTACAGTGGCTAATAGTTTAGGTGGTTGATAAGATAAAACTGGAAAAGTGATAAGTAAGAAATCCAGGTGAGAAGTATGGGGTTGGACCTCTCATAAGTGGAACAGGGTGTGAAGATAATACCTCACAGAATGCCCGCCAGAGGCCATTCATTAAAAGGAGACTCTCATTAAACAGATAGACAAGATGACTTATCCTGAAGATATCAGTTTGTTTCTTTCCCTAGACAACCGTGATCAAAAGGCTTATGTACAAAGGCCTATGGACACAGGGATTGAAGCTATACATTGGCTCAGCAACATGAACTTCTTTTCACCAAGATTGTTCTGGTTTCTTTCCCAGTTGAGTTTTCAACTTGCCAACATCAGAGGACATTCCTGATCCCCTAACAGGGCACCATCCACCACTGGCAGGTAAATTACGTCGTCCCATGGATGGGAGCAGAGATTGACACATTTTATGCAAATTAGGCTTCTTCCCTTTGGGTGGTGCTTCTGTCAAAACAACCATTCAGGAACATTAAGAATGCCTTACCTATCACCGTGATAAAATTCCATACAGCATCACTTCTAATCAGATGATTCATTTTATGCAAAAGAATTTCAACAGTGGGCTCTCCCATAAAATTATCTAGAAGCTTTATGAGGCTCAGCGGAACCTGGCTTTCATCACCCAGTAGCAACAGCTTTGATAGGATGAATAAGTAGCCTGCTGAAGACTTAGTTATGGTGCCAGCTGGGAGAAAACATGGGGCATTTTCCTACTGGATATGCCATATGCTATAAACTTGTGGTCGATAACTGCTGGGACCATCGCATACCCAGAATTTGTTATTCTAAGGACAAAAGGGTAAAAGAAGTGGTCCCTTCATTATTCCACTAACTTACACACTGGAAAACATTTTGCTTATCTTCTCTGCTACCTTGGACTTTGTGTGTTTGGAAGTCCTACTTACTACTCCAGAGAGGAATCCTATCTGAGAACACTGTCATAGGTCAGATGAATTAGAAGTTAGGCTGTTATGGGTATGTTGTTTAAACAAAAGGCTGAGAGAGGGGGGTCACGTAAAGGCAGGGAGAGTGATCCTAATTATCAATGGGGATATTGACTTTCAGCTATACAATCGAGGCAAGGAGGAACAAGAGCCCAGGGGATTTACTTAGGTACCCCTTAGCACTCTCGTGCCTAATATTCCTATCAGTGGAAAGCTATAGCAACTCCATAAAGATAAGATCACCAAGGACTCAGATCCTAGGAAAATGAAGGTTTGGTTCACACCAGTAGGGAAAGGACACTATCCAGTTTAGATGATGGATGACTAAAGCTAAGGGGAGCATGGAATATGTGATGGGAAACAAAAACTGAAATTATCAATTTGGGTCTCATGGTCAGTTATAGAAGGAGGATTATAGCAGTGATTTTTTTCCTTCCTTCCTTCCTTCCTTCCTCCCTCCCTCTTTCTTTCCTTTTTTTGTTTTTCCCTCTTTCTTCATTTTTCCTGTTATTTTGCTATTTATATTTTCCTTTTCTTCTTATTTGCTCATGACCTTTAGAAAAGAATACAATAAATTGTGAATTGAAATTACACAGCCATGATCTGAAAACAGAAAAAGAATACATTTTACAAGGCAAAATGTGTGGATTTTACATGATATTTTCAATTTTCCCCTTCATATCTCTACCATTTAACTCCTTGCTTATTTCTTTGGGAGACAAAACTGTATGGACTTCATTATGGGATTCCCTTGCCTTTGGCTTCTGGTTGGGTTAGGCTTATGTGGGGTATCAGCAGGAGATTGTGGGGCAGGTGATGAGTGAGGTCCTGTCTCCTTCTTTGTCTGCATTGGCAGTTAACTCCAACCCTCTATTTTAAGGCTGCATCTGCTGTGAGTTGTCCTTCCCTGTTTTACAACTACTCTCTAAGTTCCAGTAAACGCTCCTTCTACTTGTTCATTCAGATCTTGTGCTAGGAGCTGCACCAGTCCTTGTTAGTTTCATTTTTTTCCTACCCACCCATTTATAAATGGTTCTTTTAAAAAAATTTTTTTTGCGGTACGTGGGCCTCTCACTGTTGTGGCCTCTCCCGTTGCGGAGCACAGTCTCCGGATGCGCAGGCTCAGCGGCCATGGCTCACGGGCCCAGCCGTTCCGGGGCACGTGGGATCTTCCCGGACCGGGGCACGAACCCGCGTCCCCTGCATTGGCAGGGGGACTCTCAACCACTGCGCCACCAGGGAAGCCCCTATAAATGGTTCTTTTATTAAATTCTTAAGTGTGCTATTTAAATGTGCTATATCTTACATGCCAGGACCCCAACTGATAAAAATAAACTTAAGCAATAGTCTTTGTGGATATACGCTGAGGTCTGTTTAGAAAACTTTGGGTGTTGTGGGTAGACAGTCCTACTCCAGAGCCTCTCTTAACTACTCTATATCATCTTCAGGAAGTTTGAAAACACTTTTTTGAGGTCTTTGCCCTCATTCTTTAACTCAGACTAAAGTTTGGTTACATTGTCTCATCCTTTCCTTCTATCTGCAAACAATTTCTCTCTTGTCTGCTGTCTTACTCAAGATGATACAGTGAAACTGTACCCCACCTTACACGGTCAGCAAGTGCCAGTCCATTTATCTGTATAAAGCTTAGCCGAAACATAAAATGATTAACAACTTATTACAGATGTTTATATTTGAATCTTGTATTATAAATATTATTTAGGCATCCACAGTGTACTGATTATTGTATTTCAGCTAAACCAACAGCCAAAAATAATTATCTCCTGGAGAATAATCAATAATCTCACTTCTCATCTATCTGCTAATGAACCTAGATACTTTCCAATTAGATTTCCAATTAGTACTCCATTCTACACGGCAAAATAATTACCTTTTCTCTGACTTGTTCCATATTCTCAATGGAAAAAAATCCCTTTCATGTTCTCTTTATCCAAAATCTGAGTTTGAAACAAACTTTAAGCTCAAACAAATGGTACGGTGGTTATTGGCAAGAAAAGAAAAAATGGCACGATGGTGTGCAGCAATAATGAAACACAAAATACTCAAAAGCATTTCAAGCAGGTGGTGCCACCTGTACCCATCTAATTCCTATCCTGACAGTCTGCCACCCACTTGTTAAAAGGATGGAGAACTTGATACTGGTTCAGTTTTGGTGGGGAAAGGGGCCTGTGGCTCTAGCTCAAGTACTAAGTCAGATATGGAGGAGGGGATTATTACTATTAGTGCCAGTGGATGATTTTCTTTCTGTGAAACAACTGTGGGGATCCCCCCAACAAATCTAGCTTTGATATTAGCAAGATATCAAATGCGAGGCTGGACACCTGTGGGCCAGGAATTCCCAGCTGTACTTGTTGTCCTGCCGTTCCAGCTGGCTGGCATTTCCTGACAAAGAGTATAGAAGAGGGTCTGGATGAGGGGGGAGATAATCCATTAGAGAAGCTCAGCCTGCTCTGAAATCAAGAAATATATCAGGAGATCATTTTAAGGGGTGTCATCTTTGCGGAACCCATAGAAGAAGAATGAACCCAAATAAAGGAGTATCTTTTAAGAAATTCCTAGGGTGTTCTTTGTTTCAATACCATTATGGTAGGGATGCTATGTGATCGGCTCTGGAAAGAAATAATGTGAAGCATGTTGAATGAATAAACACATGACTAATTGAATCAATCAGTGAGTGTTATAGTTTGTTTTTTTTTCCCCACATTCAAACATCATAATCGGGCTATACATGCAGAGTTCACTTTTGCATCTTTTTACTGAAGATGCTGTTGTTAAAGATGTTACTATGTCTGCCTTGTGTTGGGATATAAAATTCATCACAACTATTTCTGGCTCTGTTTGTGTTTGGTCATAGATGAATCACTTCACAATAAGCCTTAGATTCCCTACCATCTAATACTTCTGCACATCATTGCAAAGAAATTGGACTAATATTGTAAGAAAACAGTGGTAACTTTCCCAGGCATAGGAAAATCCAAGCTTCTCTGATAGATAATCCTAATCTGAGCGTTTCTTTTTAAAAGAAGTAAGACCATGTGCCTTTGAGAAAATCTGTCAATAGATATTATTCCTCAGCAAATGATAATTTGCTTCAAGTTACTTTATGTTGATTTTCTTCAAGTTGTACTTCTTGAGTAAAATCACCAAGATAGGCCGTGTCTTAGCATAACCCTATGATCTCTGGCCATTGTTTTCTTTCTGGTCAATGACAGCAGAGGAAGAGAGTCATAATGGTGGTGATGTCTTTAGATTCAAACTCAGCCCTTGATTTATCCATTTCCCAAACATGCGGTCACTGATGGACAAGAGTATTTACGTCATCTTCTCCATCTACCTAGATGTTGCATCTGAAATCCCTTCTGGTTTGTGTGGCCATAATTATCTAACAATAGTAGGTAATCTATGGAATTATCCCATCTCCCGTAATAGGGAGAAGTAACAGGCAAAAGATGTCTCTTGGAGAAACTAAAGTAGCTAGCATTATAACAGCAATTATTGAGAGCTAACATGAGTTATCCAGGTTTGAAGTAGTTAAAATTGTCTTTTATAAGGTAATGTGTTCTTCCGCTATTAAGTCATTTTGTTATTACCTGTATTCCAGAGAGAGGAAGAGCCTGACAGCCCTGGTGGTGTGAGGTCCAAAGTAGGATCCTGTTACTAAATTCCTTTTAGAAGCCTAGAATTTCTTCAAGAAAATGAATGTCTTATGCTGCTATATCTTAATGGATCAAAGGGGCCTGTAATTTGTGTAAAACATCTATGTACATGGCAACATATCAGAGTTCCATGTTAAAAAATTTTTTTTCTAGTAGGGATATAAAGGAACTAAAAACCTAAGAAAAATAACAATGGACACTTTATATTCATTTTCTAGGCAACCTATTCAGATTGTCGTGTGAAACAGCATTCAGCACCATACTTAAATCTCACACCAAGCAGAGTAACTAATCTCAGTACAGTGGTGACAGGTGCAAGCCTTATGGCTTTTTACTGTAGGTTCACTGGGAAAAGGCACCTAATAATGCTGCCCAGGTTCATACTGATTCAGAGAATCTGCTTTCTTACATCTTTAAGTCACAGATTTTCTAATTTTTTAGAATGATGTTTATTTCTATTAGTAATCATTCAGCTCGGTAAAAATATTTCCACTTTTCTTTTTTTTCCTGCTCACCCTGTTGTAAAGAATTTTTGTTGTTGTTTCCTTTTACTGCTAAAGGAATAAGACTGGTTTAGAGGAATGTGTGAAATGGTTATGTGCAAACCACTCTGAATTCGAATGTATTTAACATTTCTCCCAAAGAGCAATACTACCTAAAGCAAATGTTTATTTAACATTATGCATAGAAAAGATCAGGTGTGCACTACGACATATGCAAACAGATCCAATTATGTGTGTTATATTTGCAAATGGCCATGATGCCATCATTTATTTCTCATATCATTCCTGCTATAGTGGTTCATTTGTATTTTTAAAGACATGAAAATTGTAGGTTGAGGCTCTTCTTTTGGCCAGGTACAGATTTAGTCTCGTTTACTGGCTCTTTTAAATCATAAGATACCTTTGTAATTTTGAAGAAGAGGAAATATCATTCATAAACTCCTTTTATTTCACAATCCAAACAAATGAATAGTGACCGTCACCCGACCCACGCCAACACACACACACACACACACACACACACACACACACAGAACAACATTATAATTTAACAGGAATTCACATTATTTCATAGTTAATGAATATTTTCACATTTGTTTACTTATGGAGTCACAGGAGTTGGGTGGAGGGGCTTAGGGAGGAAGAGGGTGTACTTGACTTATTATGACTGCTGTCCCCTCGTCCATCCTAAATTATTCTCCTACTGGAATCTCACCCTGAATTTTACCTATCAACAAAGATTCTAAATAACCTATACTCATACATCCTTGATGGTCTGAAGAAAGCTCACCAAATCACTAACATAGATACTCTTATAATGCTACCAATTAATGAGTGAAGAGACTGAGGCATAAAGAGGTTAGGGGACATTCTTTAGGACCAGGGTTGGCTTTGTGGGCATGAGACCTGCTGTTGTATAGGGCCTCATGCTCAGAAGGGTCCTGTACTTGAATTAGTGCTCAGTTGTTACCTACTTAATAATTTTTGAAAAAGGGTTTATGTGTTTTAACTTTGCACTGGGCCCCAAATATTATATAGCTGATCCTGTATGGATACATGACCAGTTAAGTGTAAATTGGATTCACTACTCTTACAACAATATGATTTGAACTCAAACTCTTAAAATTTAATGTCTATTGTTCATTGTTATCCTTGTAGCAGTTAGTATGAGCTGCATGGAATAGAAAACACAATTAGGACTCTGTATCAAGGCAGGATGACCGAGTGGCTTGATCTAATCTGGACTTAGCTTTAGGAACTGCTTATGGACCAGCTTTTGCCAAGGCACGTGGACATGTAAGAGTAAATTAAATTGCTGAGCAAAATTAGAACTTGTGAAGAAAGGAGGAAAGAAACTCTATATTAACAAACAACAGTATTTATCTCAACTCTGAATTTTTTACTTAGTAGGTTATTAGTGCTTTTAATTGCTGTAATTATTGCAATAAATTATTTAGAGAAATGTTTTTCCAAGAGTAGAGTCTGTAGATTAATTTCACAAGTCTGCTACGGAATGAAATAATAATTTAGTAAATTTTTCATAACACTAAATTTATTTAATTTCAAATCTACTCTTTTCTCAATATCTGTCCAAATTTTAGTGTCACAACATTTTTCCTTTATAGAAATAACAATAGATAACAGATAATTTTACTTGACAAAATTAAGTTTGGTAATAATATAGCAATTCTCTTATTATGATTATTATCATTGGAGTTATTTTTTGTTACTTTTACTGTTTATTGAAATCTTTGAAATTTAATTAGAAAAATTTTTAAATTTAAAGTAATAAATATTTCTGAGACAAAATTTGGGCCTCAAATATGGTAATTAAGTGAATAATAATAATAAAAATAGGTAAAGTTTCTTGAATTCTTGGATGCTTCCTCTTTGTCTGGCGTTATTCTAAGTTTTTTATGGCATGGAACTCTGGACAGTGGTAAATTTCTGATCAAATGCTTGAGTAGGTGATATATTGATAATAGAGGTGATACCTCTATTTAAAGGTAGTGAAGCCAACGCTAACAGAGAGGAATAAGTGCTTGGTTAAGAGCGTAATCTATCTGGATTCAAATTGTGCCACCACCACTTACTAACTGTGTGAACATTGGCAATTAATAAAAATGCTCAGTGCTTGAGCTTTTTCATAAATTTAGATAATATTAATAACCTCCCTAATACCATTATGTGAAGATTAACTGATTTAGTAAATAGAAAGCACTTTGAAGGAAGTCAGTCATGTCATATTGTAAACTTTATAAATGTGTTAATTACTACACAAGGCAGGGTTCAATCAGGGAAACAAATACTACCCTGCATGTTTCAAACAGAGAGAATTTAATGCAGGAATTGATTACACTGGTGATGACAGAGTCAAGATGCCACCTATGGCACAGTGAGGCAACAGAGAGATTAGGAACAGCAGAAAGCTGCTCTCATAGGCTGAAGGGATATGGATAGGAAGAGAGGTTAAGGGAATTTAGAGAGAATTCACCCAAGAGAAACTGTAACTAGACCAGAAACTCTGGAGGAAGTTGAAGTTATGGAGGGGATGTTGTTGCAGCTGGAGTCACTGTCCAAAGGAGGAGTTGAACTATTCTAGCTTCTCCTGTTCTCCTAATCTCCAGTTTTCCACCTGTGTCTCTCCTGAGCCACACCTAGCTAGAAGTCAGCAATGCAGGCACCTAGGGAGCCTACAGAAGCTAGCCCTCCTACCATACAGAGCAGAGCAGCTGAACTGTGAAGAACTAATCTGTGAGCAAACAGAGCCAGTGCTGGTGTAGATACTGCTGTTATCACCTCTTTAGGTGAAAAGTGCCTTGGGAAAATTGTTGCCCTACTTGTGGTCTGTTTTTTGTGATAAAAAGATAAATAAGATATTCATGTTTATCAGTTTATACAATTTCACATGTAAATTTATTTTTTCTTTAAATTGCCTTAAAGTTTTTTTCTTTCAGGATGTATTCATGTCTGTTATCTCTTGGTAGAACATGAGGTAAAATAAAAGGCAACTATTATATTCTCTTTGCAACTGAAAAAGTTGAGTGTTCAAGTTTATATATCCAATTATTTAAGGCTCCTTAGTGGGAAATGGGATGGATTCCTTTCATTTCTGTAAACTTTAGTCCATTAGTCCTAATAAGAGTCCAACTGTAGATTGTTATTTTAGGTTACATATTAAAGTGTTCTTTCTGCTAAGTAACCTCTATTCCTACAGATATTTAGCATTCTAAAGAGCTGTAGCCTGGAGACGTATCTAAATAACTATCTGTCTGTCTATCTATCTATCTATCTATCTATCTATCTCTGGTGTATGCAGCTGTTAATTTTTTCCGAAGGATTCTGGTAGTATAATTTTGCAAAATAATGTCTTTTGTTTTGTTTTAAAATTTAAATTTATACATGAGTATATGATGAATTCCTTACATATTGGGTTCTATGATTTTTATATATTTGCTTTTCAAATTCAAGTGTATTATCTTCAAATAGCCCAATTTTCGACCTCTCAGATTCTACTGAAGTATTTTATTTGATCTCTTAGCAATGGCTTTTTATATTGGAAAGACTTTCATGGAGCAGAAAACCTGGTAAATTATTTTAAGATTTAGTATAGCATTTTATTATTTTTAAAATTAAAAAAAATGTTTTAAATCAAAGTAAGTTGATTTACAATATTGTGTTAGTTTCAGGTGTGTGAATCAGTTTTATATGTATATTTTTTCCCAGTTATTTTCCATTATAGCTTATTACAAGATATTGAATATTGTTCCCTGTGTTATACAGTAAATCCTTGTTGCTTATCTATTTTATATGTAGTAGTATCTGTTAGTTCCATACTACTAATTTATTCCCCGCTTCCTTTCCCATTTGGTCACCATAAATTTATTTTCAATGTCTGCAAGTCTGTTTCTGTTTTGTAAATAGATTCATTTGTATTATTTATTAGATTCCACATATAAGTGATATCATATAATATTTGTCTTCTGTCTGACTGGCTTCACTTAATATGATAATTTCTAAGTCCATCCATGTTGCTGCAAATGGCAATATTTTATTCTTTTTTGTGGCTAATATTTCATTATACACACACACACACACACACACACACACACACACACACACCCCATATATTCTTTATCCATTCATCTGTTGATGGACACTTAGGTTGCTTCCATGTCTTGGCTACTATAAATAGTGCTGCTGTGAACACTGGGGTGCATATATCTTTTTGAATTAGAGTTTTTGTCTTTTCTGGATATAGGCCCAGAGGTGGGATTGCTGGATCAAACGGTAACAGTTTTTAGTTTGTTTGTTTGTTTTGTGCTGCTCTGCGGCATGTGGGATCTTCCCGGACCGGGGCACAAACCCGTGTCCCCTGCATCGGCAGGCGGGCTCTCAACCACTGCGCCACCGGGGAAGCCCCAAGCCCCAGTTTTTAGTTTTTAAGGAGACCCCATATTGTTTTTCCATAGTGGCTGCACCAATTTACATTCCCATCAACAGGGTAGGAGAGTTTCTTTTTCTCCATACCCTCTCCAGCATTTATTATTTTAGACTTTTTGATGATAGCCATTCTGACCAGTGTGAGGTGATACCTCATTGTGGTTTTGATTTGCATTTCTCTGATAATTAGCAATGCTGAGCATCTTTTCCTGTACTTATTGGTCATGTATGTCTCCTTTAGAGAAATGTCTATTGAGGTCTTCTGCCCATTTTTTGATTGGGTTGTTTGTTTTTTTGATATAGAGTTGTATAAGCTGTTTGTATATTTTGGAAATTAACCCCTCATTGGTTGCATCATTTACAAATATTTCCATAGGGTGTCATTTCATTTTGTTTCTTTCTTCTGCTGTGCAAACCTTTTAAGTTTGATGAGTTTATTAGTTTATTTTTTTTAATTAATCATCAGTTTTATACACATCAGTGTATACATGTCAATACCAATCTCCCAATTCATCACACCACCACCCCCACCCTTCCGCAGCTTTCCCCCCCTTGGTGTCCATACGTTTGTTCTCTACATCTGTGTCTCAATTTCTGCCCTGCAAACCAGTTCATCTGTACCACCTTTTTAGGTTCCACATACATGCGTTATATACGATATTTGTTTTTCTCTTTCTGACTTACTTCACTCTGTATGACAGTCTCTAGATCCATCCACGTCTCAACAAATGACCCAATATTCCATTGTATATATGTACCACATCTGCTTTATCCATTCATCTGTTGATGGCACTTAGGTTGCTTCCATGACCTGGCTATTGTAAATAGTGCTGCAATGAATATCAGGGTGCATGTGTCTCTTTGAATTATGGTTTTCTCTGGGCATATGCCCAGTAGTGGGATTGCGCTACTTTACCAAATTCATTGATTAGCTCTAGTAGTTTTCTGTTGGCATCTATACTATACTATGTATGTACTGTTTTTATATTTGTTTATTTTTGCTTTTATTTCATTTGCCTTGGGAGACTGATCTATGCTATGATTTATGTCAGAGACTCTTCTGCATATGTTCTCTTCTTGGAGTTTTATGGTGTCATGTCTTATATTTAGGTCCTTAAACCATTCTGAGTTTATTTTTGTATATGGTGTGGGGGAGTGTTCTAATTTCATTGATTTACATGAGGCTGTCCAGTTTTCCCAACACCACTTGCTGAGGGGACTGTCTTTTCTCTGTTGTATGTTCTTGCCTCCTTTGTTGAAGATAAATTGACTGTAGGTGTATGGGTTTATTTCTGGGCTCTTTATTCTGTTCCATTGATCTATGTTTGTTTTTGTGACAATACCATGTTGTTTTGATTACTGTAGTTTTGTAGTATTGACTGAAGTCTGAGAGAGTTATGCCTCCAGCTTTGTTCTTTTTCCTCAGAATTGCTTTGGCAATTCTGGGTCCACATAAATTTTAGGATTATTTGTTCTAGTTCTATGAACAATGTCATGGGTAATTTGATAGGGATCTCATTAAATCTGTAGATTGCTTTGGATGGTATGGCCATTTTAACAATATTAATTCTTCCAATCCAAGAGCCTGGGTAGTATAGTATTTTAATGGTTAAACAAATAATAGGCTAGAAAATGTAAATTTCTGATAAGACACCAGTTTAGCTACCTTCAATTTTTTCCATTAACATTTCAGTCTTAGGAATTGAATAAAAAGACCCTAAGCCAATGTAGCATTTTTAGGTATGCCAGAGGTTAGGATTTAACCTTCATAGACTCTTGGTTTTATTTGAAGGTAGATAATGACCTCTACAAATTTGAAGACTTCCCTTTAAAATATGAATTTTTCTACCTAATCAGCCCTCACCTGTGAGAATACAAGGCCTTCAGGATCCATTCCAAGGATCCCTTTTTGATATAAATAAGTTCAGTATATTTAAGATACAATTAAATTTTAGATTCTTAAAACATTATCTTAAATAATTATTCTCTCAATTATCATAGAGCTATGCTAATTCTAAATTTATTTCACAGTAAGAAGAGGAAAGGTTCCTTTTATTCAATATTATACATTTATAGGGATCACATAGCAGGGTTGCTTGGACACAAAGTAGTACAAGTGTTTAATGAAATGGCTTATGCACAATATGTCACATAATGTCACAGAGGCACAATGTCACTCTTTCATTCTTAGGATGCATAACCTGTCCAGTGTGCCTGGGTCAAGAAGACTTTAAATAACAGCCACTAAGCTATACCTTACTGACTTTCATGCTTTATTACTGAACCCCCCATATTAGGTCTGCTTGGTCTTTAATATTAATTTTTTCTCCCAGAGGCACAGATTCCCTCATGGTAGATTCTATCATTTCTTTTTCTGCATCCTTTTATCCCAGTTAACTTTAAGCCAGTGCAACAATCATGAACAGAATTAGTTTACTTTAGGAAAATCCATATCATTACATATACCAGGAGAAACAAATCTTACGAGAAGGTGTAAATAGTAGCTGTAATGGGGTTAAACCAGTGCTAAGCACATTGTATGCACCAAGTGCTTTCTATTAAATTATTGCATGTATAAATGAACGAACAAGTTAATGAATAAATGAATTGAACTCCATCCCAGATTTATTTGAATCTTCACTCCTAGACCAGTAAGTAACCGTAACAATACAAAATAATTATTTATATACTTTCTCTCAAAATAAAAATTATTTTCCTTAGGAAGCTGATCTGGTTTAAGTTTGGTAAATAAGCCCCAGTCTTTCTCCCACTCATAGACCCAGACTGGTTTTTGACATCTGCAACTCTCCTGGGATGGAACTTAATGCTGGTCCACATGGTTACACCAGTGTTGAAGTTTCAACCTGGAAGCTGGTTATTTCCAGACATAGCCCACCGTCCATAGTTAATACTGTTATTCATAAATATGTCTGATTAGCCCACTACAGTTTACATGCTTTAGAGGGAGAAACTAAGCGTTATGTATCTCTTTACTAGAAATTTGCATCAAAATGATTTGTACATAGTTAATAGGTAATAAAATGATTTTCTAATTATACAAATAAAACAAGGAATGGTAGCTTTTTATATTTCAAATTTTTATCTTTAAGAATAACCTATCATTAGTGGAATATTTGGACTTAACCTATTGACAATGAAATAATTGTTTTATAGATAATGAAATTGTCTCCTGAAGTTCTGTTTTCTACTTTTATATTTAAATCCTCAGATATGAGACTTGATAATGACAAAATATTCAAATCCTTGAAGAAATTTTCGTGAAAAAAATCCACAAAATATAAATTACTTTTATGAATCTTTATCTGTAAATTAAAAGTTTTATGCATATTTAAGACTTTTCAAAGACACATGATAAGAATTGCAAGTTAAACAAAAGAAACACTCGAATACAGTTTAAAATTTGGTGGCAAAAGTGCTTCTGTCTAAAGGTGCTAATCTTGCATGCATGTCTATATAAACAGAAGGTATTTTCCAAGTTTTTATGATGGACACTTTTCAGTTTCTGTTTGAAAAAGAAAAAGGAAATATCTTAAGCTTTCAGGAAGTAAAAAAAAAAAAAAATGAGTTTAAGCTCATAAAAAAAAAAGTATTTGTGGCCCTGCTTAATGTTCATGTCATCAGTTAAATTAGATGTGACAGGACCAGTAAGCCTGGAGATTTTCACCACTACTGTGATTGCCTTGAAGTATTTTGTCTCCTTAGAATCTCTTTGGCTCCATTTCCCAAGGAAGTTGACTCCATGTTAATCCTGTTGACTCTTTCACAGCGGTTTTAAACAGTCTGCATCCAGCCCCAGGGAAGAGAATGCTTCTCTGAAGACTGCTAGCCCATTTAGACACCCAACCATCATCCTTCTCCTTGGAAAGAATGCTAATTACAACAAGAGATTGCTTATATCTTAACACAGCGGTGAGAGGTGAAAGAGTCAATTACTTATTTAGGGATTGTGTATGAGGTTAAAGAGTATGCCCTCTCAAAGGCCTTTAAACTGAGAATTGCCACATTCAAAGAAGAAATGGCTTAAAATGGTGATGAAGCAAGACAACATATTTTCATCACTCATAACACAAGCATACTTTATAAGCAAGCTGGTGTTTGGTTGACTTCTAGGGATCTGAACTCTTTATCATAATACACAAGACACTTGTTCACTAGGTTGACCAATTCTTAATTAATTATTATCACTTTAAAAGTACCATTTGAGTAACTTGCTGTTACATTACACATAGGTGAAGATTTTAAACTTTACCCTGTTTTTGCTTCTATGATGAAAATATTGGTGTTTGCTTTTATGCCTCTTCACCATTTATATAACTTTTAAGGTAGATGATTTATTTAAATAGTAAGGAACAAGAATCTCGAAGGAAATGAATGAATAATTTTGAAATAAATTACTACTAAGAAAACATGTTTTATTAATAACCTAGATCATAACTTTGGATGATGAGTGACAAAAGACTACAACTTAGTAGGAAAGAATTGCTCTTGAAGGGTAGAAAATATTCCTTGAGAGATATTCAGCTAGAAGGAGAAGTATACACTTTAGAGCAATACTCTTATATTACCTAGGGTTTAAATACATTTAATTTTTATATTTTTTATCATGATTATGATTCAGTTATCTGATTTCTCTAATTGTATTTCCAGTATGAATGTGAAGTAGTTACTGAGTAAGATAAAATTATTACTCTGTAAAACATTAACCCATATCTATAGAGCTTTCATCAGTTTTACAGATCATTGATAGACCATCTGGTTTCTAACAGATTTCTACTCGAGATGGTTATGTTTCTCATCTTTAATTGTTATCCCTTCTAATGTAACAAAATAAAACTGAAAAAAATTCTCATGGGATGTATTCATATAAGGCCTTTTAGTAAATAGTAATAATAACAACTTAGACTAAACTATTTGTAGGGAAAGGTAAAAGCTGACATTCCTTCCCAGGAGCTACTTTTAAGCAAGGGGGCAATTTGAGATACTGTTGGTACATTCCAGAACTCCCCTTGGTATTAATTAGAACAATTGAAAGAAACTGTTAATTTTGATCAGCTGGTGAAAAGCCCTGCTGTTGCAGTCAGTCATTTCTATGGAGTTCAACTTTCAAGTTCATAAGCAAAAGGGTTAGATTAAAGGATTTTTCCTCCCGGTAAATCATTAGCACAAATGCATCATTTCAAAATTAATACTTTAAGATTGAGCTGTATTTTAAGGTTATAGAGTTGCTAGTTTAAAATGTGACACACAATGTATGAGTAATTCATTTCACAGTGGGTAGTATATTTTTAGTTTCCATATTTAGAGCTAAATAGAATATTTTAATTTGTGGAAAATCCATCTTTGGGGAACATGTGCTGATATTCATGCTATACATCTACATGATAATAAAGAATATTTTAGGGAAAAAAGGGACTGTAGAAAGGCCACACAATATGTTAGAAGGGGCTACAGTGAAGGGAAAAATAAAGCAGGAATGTGATGGGTGACGTGCCTTCAACAACTTTTACGTTTGTAACATAAAACTAAACCATGGGATAGTGAGAAGAGAAAGCAAGATAAGACACCACACACAATTACTCACAGGAAAAACTGCAACACAAGATTTCTCATGGACTGAAACAGCAAGCAAAGAGGGTCTCCATATGCTTACCCAAGAGATCTAGCATTGATGGTCGACAAATCAGCTGTTGGTGTTTTTGATTTGCTTTCCCTTTCTATGTGGATGGTGATTACTTTTGCTACCGCGGTGATCTCCAGGTATGTGCACTTGATGGTACATGCCGGGTGCTCTCTTACATTGATGAGGACAACACTGGAGCTTCTGGGTATATGTGTTATTTTCTTTCGTACTTTCTTGTATGGTTTATAATGTGAATATTGTATTAATACAGTAATTCACATATATCTGTTCACATTAAATACACAAATGGTGCACAATTGAAAAGATTTGGAGGCTACTGATCTATGTAACGATTAGGTGTCAGTTATGATCAAGGTCACTTCACACCTAACAGGTAGATTCTAAGCCTGTGATTTTGTGACTATATATTTGTATACAGATTCGATATCTAAAAAAATTTTTTTTTTTGCGGTACGCAGGCCTCTCACTGTTGTGGCCTCTCCCATTGCAGAGCGCAGGCTCAGCGGCCATGGCTCACGGCCCAGCCGCTCCACGGCATGTGGGATCTTCCCAGACTGGGGCATGAACTCATGTCCCCTGCATCGGCAGGCGGACTCTCAACCACTGCGCCACCAGGGAAGCCCTAAATAACTTTATATCTATATTTTGTATTGCGCAGAGGGAAGGTTTTCTGTTAACTACTTAGTAACATCAATTAAATACAAGTATTTATGTACACATCTCCACTATCTGGCCTGCAACTTGGGTGCATATTTCATCTCATCTTTGAACACTACAATTCTTGATTAATCTCTGTTGAGAGGGAGCGTTTCTTAAGAAGTTACAGACATAGTTTCATTTGCCTACAAAATTCAAAAAGCATAGGATATTAGGACAGTTGTTAAATATCCATTTATATCTCCATAAGCATCCTTAAGTGGTAATAAGTAAGGAAGATCCAATGTAAAAAGCAACAGCAGCTGGATGAATTCACCAAGTATGGAGGCTGAGGGGAACTAGAGGCTGGATACCAGAAGAAAGTGTACAAAGCTGCTCAACCCTAATTCGCAGGGAGTTCATCACTGGGCGGTCTCAAGAATTGTACTGGTGGAAGCCAGCCTCAAAAGTTAATCAAAACACATAGTTTTTCAATTGGGGCAATGCAGGAAAGAATAGGCTATCTCCTCCCTTTTCCCCAGATGGATACTTACCAGAACATAGGCTTTTGTGTAGCAAATTAATAAGAACTTTCTGGAATGGTCAGTTCACAGCTTCTCTATGTGCACTTAGGAGAGTAGCCACTAAGGTGTATGTGGCTCCTTTTGCTTTCTAGTGGATAGAAGAGGGTGATTCTTAAGCTAAGCAACAGGCATTACCTGGGGAGGTTGTTTAATAATGCTAGAGCTCAGGGCATTTCCCCAGATTCTGAAATCTCTAGTGTCACCCAGGAGCCTTCCCTTTCAAAAAGTAATCCAGGGGATTCAAAAAATTCTACAAAAATACTTTTCTCTAATCCCTTATTCATATTTTTAAGCATTAGAAGTATTTTGGAATTCTCAAGTTTTTGAATTTTAGAATGGTAATATGGCATATATCATATATTACATAATATGCCCAGTAGTTTCTGGGGTAACATGCCAGTATCAGTCAGGGTCCAATAAAGAAAAGAGAAATCTCACTAGGTACTTCAATACTGGAAGTTTCATGTACAAGATGGGTTATACAAGCATTGAAGAGATGAAAGAACAAAACAAATCTCTAGATCCAGAGAAAATAACAGCAAGAAGAGTTTATGGGAACTTACAAGGTTAGAAAAGGTCATCGCCCAGCTGGAGCTATGAGGCTGATTCTGGAGATTCCAGAAGAAACTGGAGGTTGGAACCAATTGTGGAAGTGGTTCTGTTGGAGCAGGAAACCACAGAAAGAAGCAAGGCTCCTCCCCCGTTTCTGCCTCACATTAGTGCCAGTTACCAGTAAAACAGAATGAGAAATGAGTTGGCAAAGGAGAAAATCTCAGCCCCAGATTTTCAGAGCCAAATATGGAAGGGTGGATTGGAGTATGAGACAATAGCTTAATGAGAGGTTACTATGTCTATAACAAAAATCATGACTATTCACCCCAAGTATGAACAATAAATAAATGGTGTAACATCTGTTCAGTTGATGTTTTGTAGCCAAATGAGTTGGCTGCAAATAAAACAATAAATTAGAGCTTTTTGGATTCTGAAGTTATGGATAAAGCAGTGTGGACTTGTACTAGTATTCTGGGTTAGAGGGAAGCACCTTCTCTGAAATTATTCCTGAAAGATTTTTCCCTAAGCACACATTTTGCTCCTTTACTGGCCGTAAACTCAAAAAAGGTAGAGTGCCTTCTTTGAGAAGAATAACTAGGCACACTCAGATCATATCTGGCCTTTTCCTTCCTCCTGAGTACAAGCTTGACTCCAGAAGCAACAAGTTCCCTTCTGCTCCTTCACGTCATAAATTGGACCCAAGAAGGCTCCTTCTATGTGAGAAATCTTGTCCTAGTTCAGCTTTGCCAGTAACTGGAAATTAATAGTGCAAATACGTGTGGCAAAGAGACCTAAAGCCACATCTACCATTTGGCCCCAGACAGTAATAAAGGTGATATTTTTGCCTCCTGATTTACTTAGTAGAGAAGGTAGAAAATAGTGGTATAAATATTTGGGGATCTCTAAGAGAATTTATTGTTTTATATAGTAATGCAAATTGCAAAGCTCATGATAGAGAAGGCACTTTGTAAATACTTTCTACCTCTTGATGGTAGTAGCTAATACTGTCCTTAAAAATTGTTGGTTCTTGGGAGATGTATACAATGAGGTTCTGTCTTACAAGTAAAATATAGTCAAATAGGTTATCAGGTGTGTTGAAATTTACACTGATGAGGAAATCTAATCTGGTTGGCCTTGACTCACTCTGGAATCTTTCAAAACATGGAGCCCCCAAGCCTCTTCCCATCCAGCACTTACTGTGTTGCTGATAGAATTCTGAGATAATATCTAGATTTAATGATTCACACTTGGGAAATGTAAAAATAGGATAAGAGAGATAGATCCAGGATGAGGTCCTAGCCTATGAATGGAGTGAAGTTTCAGGTAAGAAATTTTGAAGAAGGAGTTGGGGGGCAGTGCCAAATCTGAAAGCAGGGAAAGATGATTAGGAACTGGAGGCTCATGGGGAAGCAACACCTTTGTGAAGAAGAGCTTAACCTCTCAGCTGGTAGTCCTTTGGATCCTAGAGGAAAAATCTATTTATATTAACCTTGAACCTTTGACCAACTTTAACCATTCACCACCTTTGCTAAAATCCCACTTATATATAGCCCTAACCCCCAGGTTTAAAAATTGTGTACTATATTTATTTGTCAAGACAGTCATCTTGGATTAACTGAGGGGATGGTTTATAATCTTGAAGTGTGATTTTCTTATTTATATTCATCTGCTGTTGCCTGTTAATTCTGCCTTCTTGCACTCTACACTGCTACCGAACTCAGGTTCAAAAGCCAATACATGAGAGGGAAGTGTTGGTAGAAATGAAAGTTTGCTTTAATTAGAAGCCTGGAAATCTGTTACCTAGTGATCGCATTTTTATAATTAAGGTTTAAGGGGAACAGAAATAGGCAAACAGGAAAGGGGCAAAAGGGCTGTTTACAAACCCTCAACTGTCAGACATCATTCCATTTCTATGGGATTAGGGGTGAAGGTCCATCTTCTGTAACTTCTTCATGATGACATAGGGCACCTTATTCTTAAGAGTGGAAGGTGTCAACATGAGTTGGTCGCGTCTCCTTGCTGACATTTTTAGATGCCTGCTCACATACATGGGCAGAGCAAGCTACAATTATTTTGTTGCCCACAAAGATATAGATTATTATTCCTCATAATGTTAATCCCATTATCTTGAGGCCAGTTCTTGAAATTGTGCTAGCCATAGATTTAGCACTGCTCAAGATGGAGTAGCTTATGTCATGGCTACAGTCTGGTCATCATGCAGTTAGCTTCTTCCCTCTTGTGGCAGTTACAGTATCTGTAAAACAACTCAGAAATGTGCATCAGACACTGAAAGATTCTGTAACTATTTTCCTAATCATTAACTGCTTGAGCTTGCTTTTTTGTGACTCAGGGAGGCTTGGGAGACTTCAGCTTTTCTACAAACAAAAGGCATGGGGCATAGAGGGGCTTTTGTACTTGAGGGAGGGTGGCTGCAGTGTTCTCTTTGGCTTCAACACTACTGCTAACTTGTACTGCATTATGTTCTTCTACTGCTTCCTTGTACCTACATGCCTTTATGAGACTCTCTCTCTAGAAAGTCTTTCTTTGTATCTTCACATGATCAATTTGTCAATTGTTATTTAGCTCTAAAAATGTTTCCCATCTCCCACACTTGAGTCTTAACATCCTTAGATTTGACTATAATAACCTGTGCTTCCTCACGTTATAGCACCGACTTCTGGTTTCTGCCCTAACGTGGAAAGAGATTAGAATTCATCACTCCTTTCCTTACAAGAGGAAAACAATTGGACAAACTGAAAATCAGTGACATATTGGTTCTATCAACTAACTGAGGTACAGGGCAAACTGCCACTCCAAAATCTGGAGAGATAGACTCACACCAAGAAACATAGTTGAGGTCTGCTTGTATGGAGCATACGTTTGTTGGAGCCTTACACTGGTAGGAAAACTTAGATGGTAATTTTAACAAATTATTGGAATCTGAGTGTTGACTGGCATGAGAAGAAGAAGCTCCTGCGGTCACAGTCTTATGCAAGCCATCCCTTTTCATGGGCTTTACGTACCCAAATTTTCATGGTGAAGATCTGAGAAAGATCCCCTTATGATTCTGACAGGGAGTAGAAAGAAGCAACCATTGTGAAACATGCTCAGAACCTTTTCCATATAAATTGGGCTATGATGAAAGAAAATCCATGTAAATGTCTACTAATTCCTTTTGTAGCCTAGTAGAAATATGGGAAGATCGATTGACGGGGGAATTGAATGTGTACCTTGTATTTCTTATATTACCTTTCTTAGGAATCTACTTTGATTGTAGTTATCTATTTCAATAATAGCAGTAGAGAGATATGATTTCTAAAACTTGTGTTGTGATAAAAACAAAGCAAATCTCTACTTATTTTCATGAGGATTTGGTCATTAAGTACTATACTGTTTATCAAGGGTAGTGATGACATGAGCTTTTGAGAAAAATTAAAATAAAGCATCATTCACTTGATGTAAGATTCATAGTTAATTCATTTAAGTGTCCTCTAATGCATGTCTCACTGGGTATTCCGAACTTGACAGCTCCTAGAAATGTGCCCACCTTACATAGCAAACTTTGCTTACAGGTTATGGGGTTATAAATGATGAGTCAGGTCTCAGAGCTTTTTAAATTTAAAGTTTGTTGGTACTGAGACAGTAACACATAAGTTTAGTTGGCTGAATTACAGAGTGAACGCAGGGAAACCTACTCAACCACATTTTGGTAGGTCAGATAGTATCTGTTGCTTACTACCCCGGTCACTGCTTACCCCAAGTCTTCCCTATAGAATGATAACTAACTTTCCTCATTACTCAGTTTCACATTCAATTCTTCATAACTTTCTAATGTAATCCTATGATGACATACAATTTGTAGAAAGCATTTTGGATTGCTTTGCTTATTTTTCTTTTACTGGCACCAGCATAGTTTCTCTGAGCCCTTTCAACATAGGTTCTCTAAACCTGCTTCTGGACTGGATTATTTCCTATAATGCAAGAATACCGCTAAAAATGCTTCACTGAAAATAGAGGATGGGCAAAACACTTAACAAATAATAATGGAAAGGTAGGTAATATTAAACAAATTTTGTGACAGGCTTTGCATGTTTATTGTAAAATAATTATTTTCCTTATTTTAATTTTATTAGACAAACTATTCCTTCAGCTTAGAATTTCCTATTGAAATAGGAAATATTTATCTTTGGAGACCTGTTGTAAAAGAAAATATTTTTGAAGTAGATAGATTACTCTCCAGTGATAAAAGCTACATGATTACCATTTAGATTTTCTCTGTTACTGATTTTTGAGCAGCAGAGCCTTACAGAAGAGTACTGTAACTAAGAGTATTGTGACTTAGTTAACTGGATGAATTTCCATAGGAATTTCAAGTGCTGTCAAATGAACTCGTTTTATTTTAACTAGAGTATGTAAAAACCTACTTTTCTTGGATATTTATACTCACAGGACATTACTAGCAATGACCTGAATCCGTAATAAGACAACACATTTCCTTAAATATCTTCTCTTGAGCTAGACTAAAAACTTTTCATCTTCCATGAATGCCAGTACTAACATAAATTTATTTCTCAAGCAGAATAATATAAACTCAGCCCAGTGGGTCGGGGGAAATTGATGTTCTGCCCTGCCATTAAGTAACAAAGAAAAAAATCCTAATCAGCATTAGAGTGTAGTTCTATGCAAAATAAATAATATGAACCTCCAGTCAGTAACAGGTAATATACAAGGTATTATCAAAGATGAATTCATTTGGGACTGACAGGAAACTGAGAAAGCTGTAAGTATAGATTTATTTTATATCAATGTTTGTATTATAGTATCTATATACCAAAGTATAGTGACAGAAAAATATATCACTCACAGAATGACATTTAGGACAGATACCAACATATAACTCTAAGATTCACTTACTCTTAAATCAGAGACCTTCATATACCTATATCATTCAAGAGGAGGATGGATGTCACATAACAAAATCTGTGGGAAAAATGTTATATGGATTAAGGTTTTCTCAAATTGATTTTAAAATAGAACATACCATATTTTGCATAGGAAAACTTATTTACTTTCATTTTCTCCAGCAATTATTTGCCAAAGCTAATTTATACTTCCAAAATAAAGTGAAGAACTTCAAAGACTACCCACAGAATATTTATAGAACACATGCTTTTTACAGGGTTTACATAAGAATGTGCTTGCAGTGGAAGTGGGTGGGGAAGCAGGGACAGGGAGGGAAAGAGTAGAATTTTATATGTGGTCTAAAAAGCACTTCCATTTCCCACTTTTCCCCCTCATAAATGAAGACAGGATGAACAGCTAAAATTACTAATTGGTTTACTGATCAGTTGTACTTTGTTCGATTGATTTGCAATTAATTCTGGTTTGTGGTGCACTGAAGAGGAAGGTTGGCGCCAACCTTTGAGGCAGCTGATACTTAATACCCTGCTGGAGACGGCAGGCCAGGGTATCAATATTCGGTCTGGAGACAGCTCCTAGACCCTCGTGTGAAGAATTTCTCTGCTCCCTCTTTCTAGGGAGGCTGAACTCATGTTATTTGTTTCAAGAAACAATAAAATGTAAGCTTTATAATTTTATGTTTAATCTTAAATAATTAAGAATGAAAACACCACATACAAACATAATTTGGGAGTATAAATCCTTTTGCTCGTTGTCTTTCCTCTTATCTGTGTCCACATCGAGTCATACAGTCACACATAGGCACACTCCCAATTGGCTAAAGAGAATCTGATGAACTGATTTCTACTAAGTAAAAAAGGATTAATAAAAACTTAAGTATTAACTTTCCTAGGTTAATTTTAAATGTCATTTCCATTTTAAATATCAGAGTCAGAGGGCTGAAGAAATAAAGCTCTAATATTGAAATTACCATTATTAGACAATCAATGGGTTAAAAGTGTGGAAGGCAAAAATACCATATTGGTCTTCATGACATTGTGCATTTGCTGACTCTGCTAATATTAGTCCCTCTCTATCGACCCCCTACTAAGAACATTATGAGTTTGGTGCCTTCTGTTCTTTTTTTTTTTAACTTATATAGATATTTATGAAGATTGATTATTTTATTGAAGTATAGTTGATTTACAATGTCCTGTTAGTTTCAGGTATACAGCAAAGTGATTCAGTTATACACATATATATATATATATTTCAGATTCTTTTCCATTATAGGTTATTACCAGATATTGATTATAGTCCCCTACGCAATACAGTAACTTCTTTTAATCTATTTTATATATAGCAGCATGTATCTGTTAATCCCATACTCCTCATTTATCCTCACCACCGCCCCCCGCATTCCTCCCGTAAGTTTGTTTTCTACATCTGTGAGTCAGTTTCTGTTTTGTAAATAAATTCATTTGTATTACTTTTTAGATTCCACATATAAGTAATATCATATAATATTTGTCTTTCTCTGTCTGACTTACTTTGCTTAGTATGATAATCTCTAGGTCCGTCCATGTTGCTGCAAATGGCAATATTTCATTATTTTTTTATGTCATGCCTTTGGTTCTTTTTTTTTTTTTTTTTTTTTTTGCAGTACGCGGGCCTCTCACTGTTGTGGCCTCTCCCGTTGCGGAGCACAGGCTCTGGACGCACAGGCCCAGCGGCCATGGCTCACGGGCCCAGTCGCTCCGCGGCATGTGGGATCTTCCCGGACCGGGGCACGAACCCGTGTCCCCTGCATCGGCAGGCAGACTCTCAACCATTGCGCCGCTAGGGAAGCCCATGCCTTCAGTTTTTAAGTGATAATTTTTCTGTCCATGTCCAATCTTTTATAAGACTTTTAACAGGGTCATTTGTTTACTGTATTGTTTTATAATCAGGAATATATTAATATCAATATTATTAAACTATATGATCTTGTTTAATAAGAATTGAAATCATAATTAATGCATATTTTTCTGGCCCTAAAATCTAAAATCCTCCTATATAGATACAAAATGTAAAGTTTCACAAAAAAATTTTAAACATTACTTGTATATTTTCATAATGGTAAAATATCTCTCACATTAACTGCTGACTCTCTGAAACATGCGCACACATTTTTCTTCCACTTATACCTGAATAACCACTGAGTCAACTAGGATTGCATTGGGGCGCACTTAACAGAAACCTAACTAAGTGGCTTAATACATGTCTGCTTGTTGGTTTATTTTTCTTACCCGACACGGAGCCTACAGTTAGGCAAGCCATGGCTGATACTGCTACTTAAGAACTAGGCTCTTCTCTTCCTACTTTGCATCCTTAGGGCATGACTAATTTTCATGGTTGATAATCATCTGTTCCACTTTTCAAGTAGGAGGATGGATAAAGAAAAGAAGGCGAAAAGCAAAAGAGCCTTGGCTGGCCCATCCAGTAACTTGAGCTCATTGGTTAGGAGTGCATCACATGGACATACCTAATTACAAGGAATTCTTAAAAGTAAATAGGTTGAATGACACACTGCCATCTTAAAACAAAGTTGGAGTTCTCTTAAAAAAATGAGAATTGATATTAAATATAATATTTACTTATTTAATATCTGTATTTAAGGCTCCAAGATTTTATATTCTTTCTTTTGTTTGTTTACCTTACTCTATTTGAAGTTACGTATTTAATGTTTATTTCTATCTTTTCCTAGTAAGATAAAAGCTCCAAAAGAGTGGAGACTTTGTTTTCTTTTAGCTCATTTTATTTTTAGGGCCTAGACCAGTTCTTGAAATATAGTAGTCATTTAATATATATGTGTTGAATGAATGAGTGAATAAATTTATTCATTCATCCATTCAGTACAAATATATTAAACATCTACTTTGCATCCCAATGCTAACCAGCATGCTAAGTATTAAAAATACAAACTCAAATAATGTCAGTTTCATAACATCAAAGTGCTCAAAGTTTGTGAAGAAGTCAGTCATGGAAACAGGTGAAATGATACGTGATAAAGGCCACCATCAAGGTTTGTACTGAGAAGTTTTCCTGGAGACAGGGCATCTAAATCCAGGTTCAAAACAAAAGGTTCTATGAGCTGGGGGAAGTATGGTGGGGATTAGATGGACAAGAGAGGGAGGAGATATGTTAATCAATAGGACAGAAGAATAGTATATGAAGTCAGGAGCTCCTGGTACAGTCAGGAAACCCTAAGTAGGCTAATATAACCAGACAAGAGTTTGTGTGTGTTGGGCATGGGGGAGAGGGTGGTGGGGGTGTGTTGACTGTGTGAAGAAGATTAGAGTTGGAAAACAAAGGCCAGGTTATAAAAGGCTTATTAGTCAAGCTAAGGAGTTTGATCTTGAAGGCAAATAGAAAGTTTGACACTGGTGTATGACATGATATGATTTTTAAAAGTACATAAGGTAAATCAGAGGTAAGGAAAAAGTCGAGAGCAAAAAGACAGTTTAAAATGAGTTGGATGAGGGAATAAGGGAGATGGATTCCTAAAGAAGAGAGAAATTACATGACATGGCAGCAGTTTAGGTGGTGGGTTAGTGTAACAAAGGGAAGGAAGAGTCATGGATGACATGATTTCTGAACTGGTTACACAGAAATACAGAAGGTTTACACCTTAGTGGGGGACAAAGGGGAGAGTTCGGTTTTACAAGTGTTCAATTGCATTTTCATTTCTTAATAATGTTTCTTTACCCTTTGTTTTCCTCTCTCATGGTAATTAATTGAAAATAATTTAAATTCTCCAGTTTGTAACACCCACTGAATACGCTATTAGCAACATTAGAATCTTTTCTTACCTTTTCAAGTTAGACTTCACAGGGTTTTCTGTATATAGTTCCTTATAGAAAAAAAATGCCTAAATTAACTTGAAGCAACTTGTGGAATTAATTTTAAGTATGACATAACTTCTTTTTTTCCCCACATATTACTTCAGAAAATTTATCCTGCTATAAAGCAAGTTTCAATGAGTAAACAAAGAATGTATTCAGCTTACTCCGTTGTAAGTTTCACTTGGCAATGAGAACAGTCCCATCTCACCTGGAATATATTTTACAAAAGAGGTACCTATTTGCATTACTATAGTTTTAATTTCAGCACAGATGAGTTCTGATTTCCAACAATCCTAATCTTGAATCTTGTTCTTGTGTAATTTATTAACACCTGATAATGGAGGCCCTGTTTATAAATGGACATTTGTTTCTTTTCAGTAAGAATGTGACGGCATGCCACAGATGTATAACCAAAAGAACAAAATGGGGCAAATAAGTTGTTCAGACTCCGTAGAACTAATAAGTTAGGTGCATGATTTGAAATATTGAAGAACAGTGATCAGAAAATGAATCTCAGACTACATATTACTCTGGAGTGCCCTTTTCACTCTATTGTGATCTTGTCTCTGGTGCTGAATGAGTTTCCAGCTCCATTTATAATCAGCTACATTAGGGACACTATAGTCACCACAGAGCATCCCCATGAGAATGGTGAGAGGGTTTCTTGACTCCAGTGTAAGAAAGTTATCTGTCAATTTATCTGATTGAGCGCTTTTAACTGATGCCAAGCCTGCTTATATAAAGGCATCCATACTTTCTCAGAGAAGCTTGTGTGGTTAGCGAGGATGTGAGGCAAGATGGAGGGGGGGGAGGAGACTGCCTTTGCTGAATGAATAAATTGATCCATGTGATTTTTTTAATCCGATCTATTCATTGTGATATTTAGTCGTACAGCTTCTCAATTGGGAGAACATGAATCCTTAGGGGACAATTTCATGACTTATGTCATAATTTAGCCAGCGTGTCACATTATTTATGTGTTATAAATCAAGAACCCTGATGTTGAGTCTAAGAAATCTATAGATCTTGTGCTTGATAAAGAGAAAGCTACATGTTCTAGTATTCAAAGTATCAAATCAATCACTTACTATTAATTGAGCACTAGTCCAAGGACAGTAGTTGGTAGAGAGGATGTTAATAAGGCAAAAGATGCAATTCTTAAGTTCACAGATAAATAATTATCACACCACGTGACATTGGTGATGAATCTACAGGGTAAGAAAATGGAGAAAACCACCATGAGGAGAAAGAGAGAGAAGCACAGAAATACAGGAGTTGAATTAAATTGTGAGAGACAGTGGAGAGGGTGGGAAAATAAATCATTATATCTTTTTTGTTTGTTTTTTATATCACATCCTTTTTAAAAGTACATTCTCAAAAAATAGATGTGGTGCTTTAAGACAGCATCATCTGCATGAACCACACCGCAGATCTGTGGTTCCCTACAACAGGAATAACAAATAAAAGTTGTGCTTATTAAAAACCATTTGAAGGGAAGAGGAAAAGTTTGAGTGGAAAAGAGTTCAAAAGATGCATTCTCCAAAAGCAAGCTTATGAGAAATGTGCTGTCTGGGTCTAAAGTAATTGTCAAGGTGCAACCATACCCCAAGGGACGAATAACTTCATCGCAGGTCAGAAGCAGGTAAAGAAGACATGGGCAAGTCTTATAGACAGGGAAAAGGAGTAAATTTTATGTATGATTTGGAAAGAAGGAGTAGTAAGAATATTGCAAACAAAACAGAGGATAGGATATTGATGAGGCTGTTAATAAATCAAACATTATGACAGGGCCAGTGTTCAAATGCTATACAATAGAATGGGCATTATGATTGATAAAATGCTGGGATACTACCATGTAGATGGTAAACAGTGAGTGCCCCAGACCCTCCAAGTGTCTATGCTGTTCTAGTCCCTTCCATGAAACTCTCAAGAGTTTTCCCAAATCCTCAATTAAGTGCTTAAACCTGGAGCAGCAGGGTCTTTAGAACCCTGTCCCAGATCTAAGGTCACCTTCCATTCTGATTGCAGCACTAGTGCTAGTGCCTTACTATTATTCCAGCATTGGGACATCAAAAAAATACTTTAAAATGTATTTTAGTGTTTTTCTATACCAAAATGAGGATAATGCCTTAGCAAATTTAGAAGTGGGACACAAATTTATAGACCTGTACAGTTATAGTGGTGCAGATGTATTGTTCTTAACAGAAATTAATTTGAAATAGGGCTCTATAGCAGAAGCACCACAATCACGTAGAAAACAGAAAATTTTCATCAGTATTTATAAGCACTCTGTGTCTATCATTGGGCTGAGTTTTGGGAGTAATGGGAATGGATATAAAATGTGTGTAGAAAAATTTAGAAATCTTACAGCTGCAAGGGGTTTTATTTTTCTCATTTTCATAATAGTTAAGCATACCGGGTAACAGGTACTAACAGGAAAATGACTATTGGATATTTTCTTTGTATTGTTTTCATGCAGCATTTTTCATATGGGTAACAAAGTGTACGTATTTGACACTAATGGATTTTAACTTTTTCTTTCCAAATTCTGAAAGATTGTATTTCATCTCTTATACATGTTACAGCTACCAAAACATCAGGCCATACTTCTATCATTTCTTCCCCTAAGATCTTAACATATTTTACTTTAACTTTTGTTTTTACAATCTTCCTCCAGGAAATATTTATCCATTTAACTTTTTGCTCTCCAATCCTCTTTTCTCAAAGTTATTTTAATCCATTTTCCACATAGCCAACAGTTGGGTTTAATGTGGTGGTTGTTATTATCATTATTTTATATTACATTCTGCTTAAAAACCCTCTGTGGTTTTTCATCGTCTTTAGGATAAAAACAGAAGTTTTCCACAATCTATCCTGCCTAGTTACCTTTCCAATTTTTCCTTGTGCATCTTACTCTCCTATGTCTTCAGCCTTCCACCCTTCCACAGACACACATTCTGCTTCAGCCAACTTCTTTTACTTTTTGAAAGTGTCACATGATCCTTAAACTTTAAGACTTTATACCAGACATTCCTTCTGTCTGAAATCCTTTTATCCCCTCTAGTCTTCCACACTCAGCCAACTCTTACTGATTCTGCAGATCTCAACCATTTCATCTTGAATTGTCTTCCCTATGCATGTGTTGACTATGTAACACTGATCACCATGTCTTGAACGTCGTAGATGCTTGGCAAATATTAGTTACATAAATACATAAAGAACACCCCTCAACTTCCTATCCTCTTTTTAAATCAGTTTGGAACATGACTTTACTGAATTTTTTTTTTTTCCTGTACTTGAAGAGGGGATGTCCTTTTTGCCATCCAAGGCTAATTTCTCCACAGGAACTCTCATCACCATTTCCTAAAACCCCTTACACAAAACCATCTTTCATCACTTATCCCTTCCTACTTAGATATTGTCAAATTTTCCCTATTTTCATTGAATAGGTTTTTGGCATCTTAAATGTAAGTATAAAAATAAGGATACTTATTACTTACATATAAAAGGAGACATTATAGATTTCCTAAGAGTAAACTAAAATGGAATAAATCTCACCATCCATATTTTCTTTATATTTCTATAATTCTCTGGTTAATGCCAAGCATGCTACATTACAGGACCAAAGTAAGCTACTCAAATTGCATTGTTTATTGATTGAATCCATTTGAAATATACAGCAGGAAGTAAGGGAAAAGAGGTAGGTTTACACACTTCGAAAAGGGTATAGTGGGATGGACTAACCACACTACCCAAATCCTATGGTATTTAATGTTCATATGGAAAGTAGGTGAAACTAAGTACAGAAGCAGGTAGCTTGTGAGACATTTTAGACAAGATAAAATAAGTAAAGTATATGTGTGATCATAGATAGGAAGGGATAGAAGGACCAAATAAATGATAAATGTTCATATACTCATCACTTCCCCATTGACAATGTGGCTATCAGGACCAGAGTTGTAGGCATGCAAAGGCACTCAGCACATGAAACTTTCTTGGAGCCAAACACACTTGCTCTATTAGAGAGATGCATGGCTCACAGGACAGCACCCACTTCTGCACTACCACTCCTCATGCTGCTTCTGCCTGGGATATCTGTCTTGCTTCCATCTCTGTTTGAGAGATCTTCACCACGTTCAAATTCCTGGTCAAGCCGTCTGCCTCTAAGAACCCTTGATCTCTGCTTTTGAAATTCTAGGTGCTATTGTAGCAGAAGAATATCCTCTACGTTGCTAAATAGAAAATATTTTAATGTAGAAAGTGTCCTTATCATATGTTATACATAATTATATATCTGTAATATGTGTATCTGTAATACATATATGTAATAATATGTTTGCAGATAGTTTGAATTATTGTTGAATTTGTGTTCTGTGGACCACCTGTCAAATGCTGCTCCTTGTCAAAGATATGTATTTTTCCAGGACATCGCTAGTAAATATTAATATTTGGATTTTAGAGAAAGCGATACATACAGTTTTATTTCTAGTAGTGTAAATCTAGTAGTGATGCCTGCTAATTCAATTTTGTGTGCATATTTCCTCATTTATAAATATGTATCTATATATTATAATTGGATTAATTATAAAAATATGAGGTTATTTTTTATGTTCTTTGCTCTAGAGAGCTAGACTAGTTATTTTAACTTCGATTAAGGCTAGAATGAATATTTATTAAAAAGAGAATCCTAGTAAAGAGGGGAATCAAGGGTACTTTCGATATTTAAACATTCAGTAAAAATTGTTAAAGTGAAAGATTATTACCAGTATCTTCTCTTTAAAAAAATCATGCAAGTATTTCATGTTTTCTTTTTATTAGAGAGAACTATTACTTCAATAAAAAATTGTTAGTTTCAGAAATAGTACTTAGTGATTCAAAACATAGAAAGTTAATTGCATGGTTAAATATATGTACCCAGGACCCTCTGAAAAGTTATGGTCCTAAGACCCATATAACATGTTCCTATTTTCCTAGTACTTGCTTATCTGCTTTTTATCAACAGGAGTTTTACAAGGTCCTTATTTTCGCAGGCAAGTTAATAGTGAGTTGTTGTAAAGAAATCTCAGCTAGGCACTTTGATTTCCCAACATTCTAGGTTACATTCTCATTCTTGTTTTTTACTAAGTTTTTTGCTTTCAAATAATTAATCAGAATTTTATTTTTTAAGGGCTTCTTGAGTTCCTTAAATCAATCACCTGTTCTCTACTTATGGCTTCCATATGATTGCTTCTATCATTTTAGGTAAAGAAATGGAACAATTTTAGAAAAATTATTATATATACTTCAGTTCTGAATCTGTTGCTTTCACATATTACTACTTATTCAATTTTAGTTCAAAATTCTTTACACGCATGTGTTCTGTGTGTTGCGTGCCAATTGCAAAATGTATGAAATTATTTTCTAAACTTTTCTTTTCCTTAACAACAAATAGATTATTTTAAATTTGATTAACATTGGGTTATTTTCTAATGAAACAATAATAATAAATTATAACAGAGGGAGAATCAAAGGCCAGAAAGTGTTCTTGCCTTCCATATTCAAAGATTCAGTAAATATTTGTTAAAGTGAAAGATCATTAAAAGAAAATATCTTTCTATTCAATTTCCCATAAAGATAGGGGTTGGGCAGTGGTATTAGTAGTCTGGGGTTTCTTGAATTTAATTGCCTGAGAGACTTAATATGCTACTTAGTAACTTCTTTTACCTGAAACAAGTACCTTCTCTGTTTCTCTCTATATAGAGATGTAGAGTTGAGCTCACCAACTGTCTGTCTTTTGTATTCCTCACTCATTTTTTTACATGTTTAACGTGTTGAGAACACAAAAATAATTCGTGAACCTCAGTTTTTGAAAAGTTGTTTTTTACCCCAACAAAACCATCATTCTTCTGAATCCACTAGCTCCTAGGGGAGAGAAGTAGAAGGTTTGGAGAAGGATGTTCTAAAATACAATAGATTTTTAAGAAGCATCTGAATATTGCCCTAATTAGTCATATGACATGAGATGAGAGGGTTATTTGTTTTTGCTCTTTTATTTATTTTTGAGCAAATTGAAGTTAAGAGGCAGGTCAGTATTTAATTACTGGATGAGAAAAGAGGTAATTATGGTTAACTGAAAATATTACATATATTTGTTTAATTTCCTACTATTAATAAAAAGTAAAATCTCCCCTATTATGTGGATTATGGCATGTGGACATTGTTTCCCCAATTGTTCAGAGAAGATCAGTTGATAAATAAATATAACAAAAGACCGATCAGGCATCAATGAGCTTTGAAAAATGGTGATAAAAATGAGAGGATGAGATTTGGGGTAAAACAGACTGAACTTCCATTCCTACTTATAGCATTTACTGGTCATTAACACTCTGTCACTTGATTTTCTGTTATGTTTTTAGAAAGGTTAAATGGGAAATGGCACATAAGAAAATTATTTTCAGTCTCTAGTTGAGTATGTTTTAATTACCCCTGCTGTCATTTTCCCACTTTGGCCATATTGCCCCCTTCTCCTTTACCTGTTTCCACATATATACATATATATTAGATTTCTCCCCAAGGTCTTTCCCTGTACCTCTTTTCTTTTGTCTTTATTCTGAGGTGTAATCAACTCAAATGTCTTTAACTGTCAACTGTGCAAATGACTCCCAAATCTCCATCTTTTACAGTGAAACTGCTCCAAATCTTACATTTTCTTACTTTTAATTTTTTTCTCATTTTTCTCCATAAGTAGTTTCTTTACCTACCCTATTTTACATAAAATTCTTGAGGTACAGCCTTTATTTCATCCACATTTTGTAGATAGTTTCTTTGTCTTTTTAATCTTTTATTATTGCAAAGCTGCTCTAGTTTTATTTCCCAGCCATTAGTGCTCATTAGAATTTCTTGTCTTTATCTTTGTAATTAATAAGTAGGTATCTTTTTTCATTAATTTACTTAGAACACAGTGAACCCATGAGGAGTTTAATTTGAATTGTTATTATAAACAAACTGTATTATTCAAAATTTGTATAACTAATTCATGCTGCATTTTAGAATTCTAATTTTTAAAATTCAGGCCCAAATGTTTATATATCAAGCTTCCTGACTTGAATTTAAAGATAAAAATATGTTAAATAATACCCATTGATTAATTAAAAACTAATTCAGAAGAAACAGGGACCGTAAATTTTAACCTAGAAATTTTACAGGCTCTTGTTTCAAAGGAACAGTATAATTCTTAATTTTGAACAGTGTACAGTTCTGTGAGGTTTGGCAAACACAGCCAAGATTTAAATGGCTCCATCATCCCTCCAAATGTCCTCCTAACCTTTTGTAGTCTCCTCCTGCCAGCCCTAGGCCCTGGCAACCACGATCTGTTTCTTGTCTCTATTGTATTGCCTTTTCCCAAACGTCATGTAAATGGAACCATCCGTTGTGTACTCTTCTGGGCCTGGCTTCCTTCACTTAGCAAAATGCATTTGCAATTCATTCACGTTGTTGCATGTATCAATCATTTTGTTACTTCTTATTTCTGATTAGTATTCCATTATAGTGTTAGTATTCCATTACATGAGGGTATCAGTTTAACCATCACCAGTTAAAGGACATTTGAGTTGTTTCCAGGTTTTGACAATCATGAGTAAAGCTGCTCTAAACATTTGCATATAGATTTTTGTGTGAACACAAGTTTTCATTTCTCTTCAGTAAATATCTAGAATTGCTGGGTCATATGGTAAATATGTGTTTAAATTTAAAAGACAAGTCTGTTTTCTAAAGTGACTCTACAGTGTATGTTTCCACAGGGGATGCATTGATGTCCAGTTGTTTTAAATCCTTGCAGCTACATTTTATTGTTAATTTCTTCTTCTTTTAAAAAAAATAAAAATTTTTCGTCATTCTGTTAGATGTGTAGTGGCATCTTGTACCACTACAATGGTGGTACAAAATTGATTTAATTTGCATTTCCCTAAAGACAAATATATGAGTATCTTTTCATGTGCTTATTTGCCATCTGTCTATCTTTTTTGGTGAACTGTCTCCCCAAAAGTTTTGTCCATTTCTTATTGGATTGCTTTCTTGTTCTTGAATTTACGCATGTATGTATGTATACATACACAAATATAGACATATTGATATATATTTTTTCCTGGATACATATCCTTTGTCTCATGGATTTTTCAAATATTTTCTCCTAGTCTAAGAATTATCCTTTTTTTTTTTTTTTTTTTGCACTGCTCTAAGTGCACTTAGAGCACTTCTGCCCCTGATTTATAGTAAAGTTTGCCTTTTTCTTAAAGGACTATTTTTTAGAGTACTTTTAGGTTTACCACACAATTGAGAGGAAGATACAGAAATTTCCTATATACCTTCTGCCCCCATGTCTGCATAGCCTCCCCCATTATCACTCACCAGAATGGTACATTTTTTATTGAAGATGATCCTACATTGACATATCCTAATCACCCGGAGTCTGTAGTTTACCTTAGCGTTCACTCTTGGTTGTTCTGTAAGCCTCCAGGACCTGTGGTTTGGTGTCTGACGTTAGTTTATGGGAATCCTCAATCATTATAGTTTCAAATATTTCTTCTGTTTCTCTCTCTTTTTCTCCTTCTGATATTCTGATTACATGTATATTATCCTTTTTGTAGTTGTCCCACAGTCCTTGGATATTCTCTTCTGGTTTTTGCCAGTCTTTGTTCTCTTTGCTTTTTGGTTTTGAGGATTCTAGTGATATATCCTCTAGCTCAGGGATTCTTTCCTCAGCCGTGTCCAATCTACTTATATGTCCTTCAAAGTCATTCTTCATTTCCGTTACAGAGTTTCATCTCTAGCGTTTCTTGTTTTTGATTCTTTCTTCAGATTCATATCACTCTGCTTAGATTACCCATGTGATCTTGCATGCTGTCAATGTTATCCATTAGAGCCCTTAGCATATTAATCACAGTTTTTAAATTCTCTATCTGGTAATTCTAACATCCCTGCCTCCAGGTCTGCTTCTGATGCTTGCTCTGTCTCTTCAAGTTGTGCTTTTTGCCCTTTAAGCCTTGTACTTTTTGATTGATAGCCAGACATGCTATACCAGGAAAATGGAACTGCTGTAAGAGGCCTTTAGTAATGTGGTGGTGAGGCGTGAGGGGAGAGGGCAGGTGTTTGATAGTCCTATGATTAGGTATCAGTCTTTTAGTGAGCCTGTGCCTCTGTACTGTGAGCTTCACAGGGTTTCCTTTTTTCTCCCCGCTTGGGTGGGACAGGATGGCTAGAGTGGGCTGGAGTTTGTTAACATATTTCCCTTCTCGCAAGGAGAAGGCTAGGCTCAGCTGGAGTTGGATAGTTCTCTTCCCCTTGGTTAGTTAACTAGTTTCACCTGAAGGTAGGCCTCGTTAAAAGGAATGGAATGGTCTGCAAATGGTTCCTTTTCCCTCCCACCTGCCAGGAAGCTGAGGGGATTTCTCTTCCATATTTACGGTGGGCGTTCCGTTTACCACTCCTGGTGGCAAATCTCACAATACTGATGATGGAGTCTTCCTGGAGTTTTTAATCTCTTGAGTTGTCTGCACTGAGCCTTCAGCAATTTGTCAATTAAAGTTCAAGTTTTCCTACCCACCCGTGGTTCCCGTGGAGGTTTCTTTTCGTGAGTCTCTGCTCTGGTAAGCCAAGACTCCCTTTATCTGTCTGTCTGTGTCCAAACTTGGGAGTAGTGTTTTGCTCTGTGTCCTCCCCTATCTTATGGATGCAAGAAGAATTGTTGATTTCTTAATCTATTCAGCTTTTTACTCGTTATTAGGACAGCATGGTGACATCCAAGCTCCTTTCGTGTGGAACCAGTGAATTATTTTTTCATTCTCTTAACAATGTCTTCACAGAGCAAACTATTTTAATTTTGACAAAGTCCAATTTATCTTTTTTTTTTTTCTCTCTGAAAGATTATATTTTTGGTGATGTAGCTAAGAACTCTTTGTTTAACCTAAGGTCAAAAAGATTTTCTCTTGGGCTTCCCTGGTGGCGCAGTGGTTGAGAATCCACCTGCCGATGCAGGGGACACGGGTTCGTCCCTCGGTCTGGGAAGCTCCCACATGCCGCGGAGCGGCTGGGCCCGTGAGCCATGGCCGCTGAGCCTGCGCATCCGGAGCCTGTGCTCCGCAACGGGAGAAGCCACAACAGTTAGAGTCCCGCGTACTGCAAAAAAAAAAAAAAAAAAAAAGGTTTTCTCTTCTTTTTTCTTACGCAAATTTTATAGCTTTATATCTTTTGGTAGATCTTTAAATTATTTAGTGCTAATCTTTGTTAATAGGTGAGGTTTAGATTAAATTTTTTGTTTACAAAATGGATGACCAATTGTCAGCAACATTATCTGAAAAAAATCTCTTCTTTTTCACTTAAATTGTGTTTGCGTTTTGTCAAAAATCAATTGCCAGTATTTGTGTGGGTACATTATTGGATGTTCTATTCTGATAAATTGATCTATGGGCCAACCTTGACAACAATACCACACTGTAGTCTGGAAGTCAATTAGTGTGAGCCTTTCAACTTCATTCTTTTTTCACAATTTTTTTTGGACAATTCTAGTTCCTTTCTTTCCATATAAATTTTTGAATCAGCTTGTTCATCTCTCCAAAAAGTTCTGTTTGCATTTTGATTGAGATTTCTTCAAATATATAGATCAATAGAGGAGAATTGTCATCTTAAGAATATTGTCTTCCAATCCATGAACGAGGTATATCTCTCCATTTATTTAGGCCTTGTTTGATTTCTTTCATCAATATTCTGTAGTTTTCAACCTATAGTTAGTAAATATATTTTGTTGGATTCAATGCTATGTATTTTATTATCATCAGTGCTATTATAAATGGTACTTTAAATTTGAATTCCAATATTTTATTGTTAATATATTCAATTGATTTTAATGTACTGACCTTGAAACTTGTAACTTTTCTAAACTCACTTATTAGTTCTATGATAGTGTTTTTTAGTTTGAGAGGTTTTTTTTGTTGTTTGATTTTTATGTAGACAATCGTCATTTGCGAAAGGATAAAATTTTATTTCTTCTTTTCTAATTTATATTCATTAAATTTCTTCTTTATGCCTTATTGAACTGATGTTAGGACCCTAGTACAATGGTGGATAGGAGTGGAAAGAGAGAACAATCTTACCTTTTCCCAGTCTTAAGTGTAAAATGTTCAGGTTTTCATCATTAAAAGATTGTATAAAAAGATTGAATTAAAACTATTTGTTCATTAAATGTGTGATAAATTGTGCAGTAAAATCATCTGGGCCTTAAGTTTTCTGTTGGAAGGTTTTTAACTATGAATTCAGTTTCTACAGTAGATATTGTCAACTGAAGGGACCCATGGACTATAAAGAGGCAAAATGCAGTTTATTAATCTGGGGTCTTAGAACTGCAATTTATGAATCACAGATTCCAGAGGAACCCAGAATATTGTCCCAACAGAGGAAAATGGGTGAGGGCTTTTATGAGAAAACAGGGAAAGTTCATGCAGGGTTATACAAATTGTTTACCAAATATTTGGATTGGAGGGTAAATTTTTTCTGTGCATGTAATTGGGTTATAGAACACATCTCATTTGTCACTAGGGAAAGGTATATTTTCTTTGTCCAGAAAAAGTCCCATTCTCAGCATTATTTCCTTTTGGCAACTCACCAACTATTCAGCAGTTTTATTTCAGAGTCTTTAGCAAAGGTTCAGCTCAGGCAGTAAATATAGAGGTCCTTAGGTCACGTCTCATTCATTCCTGATATAGCTCCTTTCACAATATAATACTATTCAGATTATCTGTTCCTTCTTGAGTAACTTTGGTAGTTTGTGTCTTTCAAGGTATTGATCTATTTCATCCATGTTTTCAAATTTATCTGAATACAATATGATTCCCTTATTATTCTTTTAATATCTGTTGGGTTTTGAATGATGCATCTTCTCTTGTTCCTAATATTGATAATTTGAGTTCTTTCTTTTTCTTTTTTTCTTGGTCAGTCTGGGTAGAAGCTCATCAATTTTATTGATTTTTTTCAAGGAACTAATTTTTGTTTCTATTAATTTTCTTATTTTAATTTCATTGAGTTCTGTACTTATTATTTTCTCCTATTTGTTTTGTATTTATTTAGAAGTCCATTTTCAAATATTAGAATATTTTAAGAATATATTTTTGTTATCGATTTTTTTAATTTTAATTTGATTTTATATGAACAGAGTATAACCTTCGTATGATTTGTATTTTCTTTAAGTTAACAAGGTTGATTTTATGGTACAAAATATGATCTATCTTAATTAATGTTCCATGTGCACTTGTTAAGAATGTGTATAAGAAGAGCTGTCGTTGTAAGAAGTTTATATATGTAAGTTAGATGAATTTGATAGAGAGTGCTTTTCTGGTCTTCAATATTTTAACTTTCATTTTCTGCCAATTAGTTCTGAGAGAGGAATGTTGAGGTCTCCAACTGTAGTTGTGGATTTGTCTATTTCTCTTCCAGTTTTGCTTTATGTATTATGAAACCCTGTTGTGGGTGCACACATATCTAGGATTTCTCTGTTTTCTCCGAGAATTGAGTCCATTATCATTATGTCATAGCTCCCTTTAACTGTGGTAGCATTTCTTATTCCAAGTCTTTTTTTGTCTAATATTAATATAACTACTTCAGCTTTTAAAAAATTTGTTTTCATATTATATCATTTCCCATCCTTTAACTGTATATGTAAAATGTGTTTATTGTTGACAACAGTCAGATCTTGCATTTTAATCTAATCTTACAATTTCTCTTTTAATTGGTGTGACTATTAAAATGACTGGTATAAATTTTACCATCATGGTACCTGTTTCTGCTTATGCAGTTGCTTTTTCTTTGGGTGGGAGGGGAGCTATTTTCTTTCTATTCCCCTCCCTTCCTTTCAGTTGATTAAGCATTTATTTATGATTTATGTTTTTCTACTTTTTTATTATTTATGCATTTTTAACTATTCTAGGAATTTCCTAAATTTTACAACATACAACTTAATTTAATTAGAGTCTACCTTTAAATAATATTACATTGCTTCACATGTTGTGTAAGGACCTTAGATACATATATTTTTAAAATTTCCACCTCCCAACCTCTGGGCTATTTTTGTCACACATATTACTTTTACATATTCTATAAACACAAAATACATTGCTACTATTTTTGCTTTAGATAGTGTGATGGTTAATTCTGTGTCAACTTTGAGAGGGTTTTTGTATGAGATTAACATTTAAATTGGTGAACTTTGGGTAACACAGACTGCCCTCCATAATGTGGGTAGACCCCATCCAGCTGAAGGGCTGAATAGAAAAAATGACTGGCCTTCCTGAGTATGGAAAAAAAATTCTCTGGCAGATTACTTTTGGACTAGAGCTGCACCATTGGCTCTCATGGGTCTTGAGCCTACTGGCCCATCCTGCAGATTTTGGACTTCCCAGCCACTATAATCACATGAGCCAATTCTTTACAGTAAATCTCTGTCTCTCTCTGTACCTGTATCTCTCTGTCTCTGTCTCTGTCTCTCTCCCTCTCCACACCCCTCTCTTCATATGTATACCTGGAGACCTCTAACTAATACAGGTAGTTACGTTTCAGAGTAATTAAAGGAAGAAATATATTTATTTTATTTTTTTTACCTTTGTTTATTTTGTTTTACCTTCCATGTTCAGTAAACTTCATTTCTTCGTACAAATTCAAGTTTCAGTCTGGTATAATTTTCTTCAACCTGATAAACTTCCTTAATATTTCCTTTAGTGCTAGTCTTCTAGCAATAATTTCTCTGTTTCTCTGAAAGAGTCTTTATTTGAAATGCATTTGTGGGAAGTGAATTTTTTCTTTTTAGCACTTTAAAATATCACTCCATTGTCTTCACATGTGTGGATTCTGATACGTGTAATGTAATTTATGTCATTCTTATTTCTCCATTGGTAATGTATCATTTTTCTTGTTTTTCAAGGAGTTCTTCATTTTTCTCTGGCTTTGGTAATATATACGTGTGTGTGTGTTTTAAATTTATCTTGCTCAGTGTCTCTGAGCTCTTGGATCTTTGGTTTGTTATTGTAAACTGTGGAAAATTATTGGCAATTATTTCTTCAAATATTTTTTCTTCCCATTCTGGAATTCTGATTTTATGTAAGTTATCTCATTTGATATTGGCTCAAAGTTCTTAAATCCTTTAGTCTTTTATTCTATTATTTTCATCATTATTATTATTAATTTATTTTATCTTTAGTTTGGGTCACCTCTTTTGACTTATCTTCAAGTTAGGTCTTTTATTCTTTCCTTAGCTAAGTTGTGTGTACTTTCTTTAACTGAATCTATGAGCCTGTTGAAGGCATTCTTCTTTTCTATTACATGCTTTTGTTTTCTGTTTCTAGCATTTCCATTTAATTCTTATAGTTTCCATCTCTGCTGAAATTATCCATCTGATTTTTCATTTTGCCCACCTTTTCTATTAGAACCTTTAACACATTGATTATATTTATTAAAAAAATTTCTCTCAGTTGCAACATATGTGTTATATCTGAGTTTTTCTTCATTAACCTCTTGGCAGTGAGTTGTTTTTTCCTTTTTTTTTCTCTACTTCATAATTTTTTGTTGTGGTTGAGTGCTATGTATCTTATGTAGAATAATAGAGACTGAAATAAATAGTTGTAATGTCTGGAAATGGGAACAGCATTCTTTTTGTTATCCCTTTAGTATCAGGGTTTACTTTAATCAAATGAGGAGATGAAGTGGATTTGAGGTTTGTCATTGCTATGGTTACCCTCAGTGAAAACAGGGTTCAAAATTTTCTAATGATACTGTGTTTACGTTGAGGGCTTGTATGTCAAGGAGATTTTCTCAATGCTTGCTCCATCCTCAGCTTTTATTCTTTTCTTTGTTTTAAAGCTCAGAGATTGTCTCTCTCCATGTTCTTATGTGTCTCTCAGCAACATTACCCTCTTAATTGTTACTCAATGCTTATTTGCCTGGTAGCAGGAGTTATTCTCTGTTGTTCTGGTTAAACCTCAGTCTTAGGCAGTCACTGTTTCCAAGAAGGAGAGAAATCAGAGAGACAAGAATGTTAAAAACACTTGACCCACTGTTGGTAGCTTCGAAGATGGAGAAAGGGACCCCTTGATTTTAATGCCCTTTTTATTGCCTTAATTCACCTGCATGTTATCTCTGGACTGGATGTGGATAAACTCTACATGAACTTCCTTGACATTAGATTGACCCTCTTTTAATCCATTGTTCACATTGTCAAATTTATTTTTTAAAGCACTGATAAGACTTTGGCACATCCATGCTTAAAAGCATTTCATGTTTTTTTAGTGCAATGATTCATGCATTTATTCTTTCATTTATTTGTAAAAATTGAAAATGATTTTTGAGAATTTACTATATACCAGTTATTACCCTAAGTGATCAATCTGTACCAATTCATATAATAGTCATAACAACTTTATGAGGAAGATAGAGTTATTATTTTTTTTTAAGTGAGAAAGGTAAAATTTCCAAAAGATAGATTTTAAAAGCTAGATATAAAATTCTGGAAGCCTAATTTTCAGAACTCATGAACTTAACCACCATATTATTCATTCAACAAATATCCTCTGGCTGCTAACTAAATGCTAGTTATGCATTATGCTACATGCCAGGTCTATTTGAAAAAAGAAGATAGAAAGAGAGTCTTACAGAAACAAAATTATACAACAAGAGGACTATGGCAAAGGAAATGGAAAAACAAAAGATTAAAATGAGAGAAATATTATGAAAGAAGTTTACCAAGAGTTATTAATTAATTTTGAAGAAAAATAAGTATAAATATTAAATAATAATTCTGAGATTTAAAAGATGCAGACCAGTAAAATGATGGTATCATAAACATAGATGAGGAAATAAAAAATGATCAAGTGAAATAGTGCTATATTAAGCCATTGAAGCTATCCATTTCTTCTTGAGTGAACTTTGGTAGTTTGTGTCTTTGAAGGATTTTTTTTCATTTCATCTAGGTTGTCTAATTTATTGGCATAAAGTTCATTATTTTCAATATTAGTAGAATCAGTAGTGATAGTACCTGTCACATTCCCAGGTCAGGGATCAATGACATTCATTGACAAATATCCAGTGTCTTAAAAAAAATTGTTTTCCATTTATTTTGTTTATTTATTGGCTGTTTTCGGCAGGAGGTAAAGTAAATTTCTTTTCATCTTTCTAGGTAGAGAGCAGAGATACATACCATAAATTGGATTTCGAAAATGTCAAGAAATTTGCATTAAAGTAATTTAGTCATTAGAGAGAAGGAAATAGAATTCAAGAAAAATTCTGGATTAATATGTAATCATTGTATCTATAAATGGATGAACTGTTTAATGAAAGAGTACATAGGTGTAGAAAATAAAGTGAAGAACTCAGGAGTAGTCTTTGGAGATAAAGATTTAGAATGGAAATATTCTTTAGGGATGTTTAAATCAGTGATTTTGAGGGAAAAGCATGCCCCACTCCCATCTCATCTCCCAAGGAAGTATGGTAAAATCTCTTTGGGTGAGAAGAATTTTGTTTGAAAACATAAAGTAGGATCTATCTAACCTCCCTGTTTTACAAATAAGAAACCTAAGGTTAAAATTTTTTTTAAAATCACGAATTATGAGTTTGGGATTAACAGGTACAAACTACTATACATAAAATTGATCAACAACAATGCCATACTCTATAGCACAGGAAACTATATTCAATATCTTGTAATAAACTATAATGGAAAAGACTCTGAAAAAGAATATATATATACACATAAATATGCATGTATAAAACTGAATCACTTTGCAGAAACTAACACAACATTGCAAATCAACTATACTTCAATTAAAAAATTAAAATTAAAAAAATCACATGACATCACAAACATGAAGTTACTTGGCAGCAGAAATATTTGAAGCACAAAAATTATATTGAAGCAAGTATTTGCTTGATGCTGAATCCCCATTTTGGTTGATTGGGGTTGAAATACGTGGATCTACAAATTCTTTTATTCGTCCAAGTATCTGTACCTTTTGAAATGTTATTTTGTAGCTCCTGACCACAAGATGTGAAATTTATCATTTACTCTTTTATATCTGGTCTGGTTGTGTGAATTGTGTTGGCAAACCTGTGTCAGAAGTGATGATATTGCTAGTTCTGAGCTTAGCTTTCAAGAGGCATTACATTCTTCCACTCACTCTTTCTCTTCCTCTCTGCACCCTTCTCCAGAATGAGAATAAATTCAGGCTAACCTCCTGAAGGGTGGGAGAACACATGCAATACAGACATGTTGTCCCAGCTGAGGTTATTCTGAACAAGCTTGTCAAAACTTACCTGTCAACTGACCCCAGAATCATAAGCAAACCCAGCCAAGATCAGCTGAGTCTGATTCTTATCAGAACTGCCTAAAAATCAGCAGAATTGTATGATAAAAAAACATTTACTGGTTTAAACCATGCAGTTTTGGAGTGGTTTGTTATACAGCAATTGCTAACTGATACATCCATTTAGCGTTCTACCAAAAAAAATAATAATTATAGTTTTGTTCCTCTCTTGACTAACAAAGATTTTCACATTATTTTCCTCTTTAGCATAGTAAGAAAAATCGAGTTCATTGTTTAAAGATTTTCTGATTTAATCATGTGTGTTGGCAGTTTTACATGCTATGAGGAAGATAACATGCATGTTTTGATCCATGCTCATAGTTTTGCATCTCCAACATGAACAATACACTTCTAAAGCAGATTGAAAAAAAAACAGATTAAACTTATTTCTTTCCTTTAATTCAGATATGAATTTCTAGGAGTAACTCAACTTTTCTTAAAAGTCAGAAGTTTTGGGCAGAAAAAATGTTATCTCCTAAACCATAGCCCATTGTGAATTAATCTGTCACACTAACCTGTCATAGATTTGAAAATGTTAATGCTATCCAGAGAGATTTGGCAACCTCTACTACATTTAATTGCAGAGTTTTTCTGTATATATGATAAGGCTTTTGTATCAGTTCTGCGTCATAAAGTTATTTTCTTGAAGACATTTGGAACAAGAATTTAAGATTTATTTTTAAGTTCAATCAATTCTAGAACTACCAATAAAAATATCTCAACTGAGATGACAAGCAGGTACCTTCTAAGCATTTCTAAATTTACACAAAAACAAGAAATGACAACTATATCATAACCTAATCCATTGCCTGACAGATGACACATTTCTCTGGCATAAATCATAAGAAGAATTCCCATCTTAGAGAAGATAGAATGTGATAAAAGTATATGATAGAATTGAAGAAAATTAGTACCTACCATTTATTGAAGGCATTCTGTATGCAAGATCTTTCTAGTTCCAAGCATTTTTATGTGGGCTTTATGTGTATCATGCCATTTAATCATTATAAAATACCCTATGAGGAATGTAGAATTATACCCCTTTTCATATGATGACACTAAAATTACCAACCAGGAAACAAAGTCTGTGATCCCATAATCCATCAGTGGTGAGGCATGAGGCCTTGAGAAAGATGATGCTCACTCCCAGGACATCTTACCTGACCACAAAAGCTCAGCACTGTGCCTCTCAAATGGGTTTGGGTACCCTGTCTCTATGATCATGAAATCACACCTATATAAATATATCACTGTTTTTCACATTGTATTATAATTATCTATTTATGTGTTTATCAAAAACCCAAGAGTCTGAGCTTCTTGAAAGCAAGAACTATATTTATTTAACTCTGTTGACTGATGAAGCAGAACAGAGAATTCTAGCTGAGGATATATTTGACCTTTTTGGTTTAACTCTAGAGAGGCCCAGCACTAGGGAATATCAGGTTTACGAAAGGGTAGATATAATATGTGGGTGGAAAAAATAGAGGATATTTTACAAGTCCATATATGGAAGAGTAGACTGGCTTGTACCTTCCAGTAGAACAGCAGCAGCTGAGGACTCTCCCCTAGGCTCAAAATGCAAGTATTCTTACCTAAACAAAGTGAATGAGACATCTGGAGGAGAGCTAGGCAGCTAGCATAGGTGACAGACCCCTAGAGTCAAGACCTTTGCATTCTGGCATTTAGAGCACCCCTATATAATATTGGCTCCCAGATAACCATCATAGCCTCTCACTTAAAATAAAGCCTATATATTAGCAAACCCACCTATGTTCACAGAGCTTTGTAAAACTTTATTTTGGGGTAAGCTTATTATTAAATATGAACGAATACCTATGGGTCACCAAAGATTTGAGAAAAGCCTACAATACAACATAGGCAAGAAAGATTAAGAGAAATAAACACATAACCCTAGGAGAAAAAAGAAATGATTTGAAGTACAGTATAGAACTTAAAACAAAACTCTAAGTAGAATCCTCACATAGAGTTGAAAAAAATATTATTTCTGAAACTCTGGAATAGGATGCCAATATAAAGGAGCCAGTAAAAAGAACTCTTAGAAACTGAACACTAGCTTCCAAAATCTAACAAACACCAAATAGAAGAAGTATAAGTACAATTGAGGGAAACTCCTAAACAAAAGCAAAACAGCAATGAGATTCAAAAATTGAAAGAAAAAAGAGTACAGAATTTAAGCTCTGGGTGGCCAAAATCTGATCAATAGAGGTTTGAGAAAGAGTAGAGAAAATGAAGAGATTTTCAAAGAAAGAGTACAAGAAAATCAAGATAAAGAGAGATTTCTGCAAACTAAAATGGCCAACAAAATACTAAACAAGATTAATGAACAAGACCTAATTAAAGCTATCATGAAGTGGTAGAACAATAAATTAACAGTCACCACAACAGTAATAATAATCACAAGCAGCAAGGATTGAGTGCTTACCGTAGCGTGCTATTTTACAAAGATCCTCTCTGATTTTGCCCATCCGTATACCTCTTTCCTGATTTCATTTGTCCTGGATCTTTAAATTTTGCTTCCTAGATATGGGAACATATGTATAACGGATTCACTTTGTTATAAAGCAGAAACTAACACACCATTGTAAAGCAATTATACTCCAATAAAGATGTTAAAAAAAAAATCTTGCTTCCTTCTGGTTTCTGCCCAACTGACTAAAGCCATTTGCCCCTACACATTATTCCAAGTATACACTTATTGCGGGATACTTCTCTCTTCCCAGAAAGGTGATGAAATGTACTGTCTGAAGCCCTGCCCTTTGTAAGGATTTCCCCTTACCAATGAGGACCACCTTTGAGTGGGTCTGTGTTTCATGAGTAGTTTATATTTAGCTTGTTGTCACATGCCAAGTTGACCCATCTGAGAACAAAGTTCAAACTATATTCTCTTTGTTAGTTGGTCTTGGCAATCTTTCATGAAGCCATATATATATATATGTACACACACCAAGGGAGAGGCATTATTTCAATTGTGGCAGATTATAGGGGTCCTAGGCCACCTCTTCATGCAAACTTACTTGTACAACATGAACCTTCTCAAGGTTGATTCCAGGTGCATGGCTTCCACTTTAAAATGGATTGCTATTGGACCTACCTAACGAATGACTTGGTAGGTCTGACAGAGTTCAACTCATGATGGACAGTTCTAGTCACATGGACAATTAGTGTCCCCATGATTTGGTAACATATTCACAGGTTCAGGGAGTAGGATACAGATATCTTTGAGGGAACATTATTTGTCCTACCCCAGGTTAAAATAGTTTCAGACCACAGTACTATTCCAGAAAGATTTTGGCTAGGCTGGTGGGAAGTCCTTAGGCCACAGTTATTAATAAGATCTTGCATCTTTCAGGAATGGGACTGCATTTGTACTCTTGCTGTTCTCAGTCATTGACTGGGAGCAGTTTGTGGGAGGTGTGGACTCAGTGCAAGCACGGCAGTGGATCCAAAAGTGGAACAGCCAGTGCCATTAGTCAATTATGATCCCTGAAGAGGTGTGTTTTTATGGCTTCTATAGAGGCCTGTCAAATATCGCAATTCTTTCTGATTATTAGTTGACTTTTCAATTGCCTACTCTTACCCACCATAATTCACATAGGTTTTTCAGATTCCTTACTGATGAATTAAATGGGAATTATTATGGACAGATTAACACAGAGGTGTGCCACCCAGATCCCCTCTGAAGAAGAACTTGCTGCCTACTTGTATGGAGTGTGGTCAGAAGAGAGTATCCGAGCTCCTTCAGAATCTGTTTAGTTTCAGAGAATTGCTTTGCTGAAGTCATGCTCATTCAACAATTGATCAGGGCAGGATATAAAAGGCCAGTGACTTACCAATGTGGGACATTCAGAAAAACATACTAAGTCCAGAACTCCCAGCTGGATTGGCCAGAATTTATAAACTCTGCATTGAATTTTGACTTCTGCCCATAGTGCTTTATCTTCCTTCTTTCCTTAGGTGCTGATATCTAATAAATATTTTACACCAAACTCCATTTCAACCTGGTTCCAGAGAACCCAACCTACATCAGACAAGAGCCACTACCGCTTCATTCTTTAAGTATTTGAAGGTATCATAATCACTGCTACTTTACTTCCATCCCTGGGCAAATATTGTTTTTTATTTACTGTATCAGACGGGGAAGGTGAGAAGAATTTCCTACTACAGTAACTCTTACTGTGCAGAGGAAGGAACTCTTAAGAGTGTTTTGCGAATTGTTGAGATTTATATACTCTCAGATTCTTTCGAGCAAGTTTATCTATACTTTCTCTCTGCAGCACAAGCTGCTGGTATATTTCATGACTCATATAAGACACTCAATACCTGCATGTTGAATGGATAACTGAATAAACAGTTGAAAGAATGCAGGTACAATAAATAGTGTTTCCTACTTAGGCAATCATTCTATTATAACTTTACTTCTAGCTATCTACTTAGAGTAGAATGGTCCTACCCCTTTGAAATATTTTTCTGCAGAAAGACACTATATACAGAAGTCTGACCATTAGCCTTTGGTGATTCTGCATGTGTTCTTTTTGAAAGGCCATGTGACATTGTATAGTAATTCCTGTTAAGTTCCAGGATTAATTATTGGAATTCTAATTGTAGATTTGCCACTAACTCATTAAGTGGCTCATTTGATTTTTCTGAACTGCAGAATACTCATCTTTAAAATGAAGATATTAAGACTTGCTTTCCTTATGACATAGATTTCTTGAAAATAACAAATGTATTAATCTATGCAAATCAGTTACAAAGCATTTGGCTGCAAGTAACAGAACAGTCCGTTTAAAATAGTCTATTGCCTCAAATAATGAGTTAGGAAGAGGGTGGCTCCAGGTTTGACTAATTCAGTGACTTAACAATGTAATTGGGTCATTGAAACAATGGTCTTTCCCTTTTCCTCTCTGCCATCCCAAGCACGACTCTTTAATCTATGACTCTCGATATGGTACCAAGGTGGTTGCTGCATTTCCATGTCTCACATGCAGTTATGACAACATCTGGAAACAAGAGAAAATAAACTATTTCTTTTTTAATGCCTCTTTTTAAGATTTAAGAAAATAAATCCCCACTGACTGCCCTCATGATTTACTGACAAATAGGACTACCATGGTTTTCCTTATAACAGTGATTCTTAAGCTTTATGCATAATGATTAAGATCTTTCCATTTCCGCTTCTTCTCTGTAAGCTCATCATTTACATTACATGGCACACTGTACACAGATGAGCAAAAGTAGTGAATAAACACCCATGAATTTATTTTCGGAGATCTAATCTTAGTTGAGTAGTAAAAAGACAAAGTAGTACAGGCTTCTTATAATACTGTTGAAGAATGACCCACCATCTGTGACACATTGCTGAGTTACAGTTATCTTATGTCAAGGTATAAAACTCCTAATCAGGATCAAATTCTGCGGTGCTGAGAACAATGAACTAAATGCTGACACTAACTTAGATTTCTACCAGTGTACTCCTTTAAACTCTTGATCTCTCAATGTTTTTCCTTCTCATGTGTACCTAATCTTGCTACTCTGAAAATTGCAACAGTATACATCAAATCTGTTACATCCATATTGTGATCCCAGTGGATAGGCTCAATCTCTGTTTTCCGATAAAGACATATTTTGTCACCTGCTGGTACGTCTTATAGATAAATGCAACTTCTAATAAGGCAGTAGGAAATGAAGTAACAAAAGACCATTTTACCAGGGACCCAGCAACATGGGCAGCATTTGCATCAAAACTGTGAAGAAGGTGGCCTAGGCCTTTATAGAGAAGTACATGTGCCTGGGCAACAGTTTCCACATGAATAAGCACATGTGCAAGGAGATTGCCATTATTTTCAGCAAGAATTTCCACAAGACAGCAGGCGTCTGATGAAGGGGGTTCAGAGTGGTCCCATGAGAAGTATCTACATCATACTGCAGAAGGAGGAGAGAGAAAGGAAAGGTAATTTTGTTCCTGAGATCTCAGCCCTGGATCAGGAAATCATTGAAGTAGATCCTGACACTAAGAAAATGCTGAAACTCTCAGACTTTGGGAGTCTGTCCAACCTGCAGCTCACTCAGCTCACAGTTGGAATGGTTTTTAAAATACTGCATGGAGCCATTTGACTCTTTCTGTAATGTTGTAATTTTGTCAAAAACCCAGGACAACAACAAAAACAAAGTAGACCAAGCAGCGAATCTAGTTCTCCAAGAATTTTACCCAGTGTGACCGTTCTTCTCACAGAGATGCAAAAGAGAACCATTGTGTTTAATGAATAGCAAATGTTGATTAGGATGAGCAAGTTCAAAAAGGACAAAAAAAGAGGAGCAGAAGTACTGAAAATGAAAGTTCAAGAACTGGGTCCAAAAGGATAAGTTAGAACAATGTATTTGCTCTTGTACAATTGCACGTATGAGTATTTGTGTGTGTGTACACATACAATTTTATGTGAGCATATACACACACATGTACATATACACATATATACACATACATATATAAATTTATGAATAGATTACTTATTAAAGATTGTGTTTGATAGAAGTGATCTGATCCTCCTTTGAGAGACTAAATGAGAGACATGGAAAATAAGATCAGTTGGTGGTTAGAGGCAGAGACAAAGAGGAGCTAAATCAACAAGCTCATGGTGGATGAGAAGTGCTTCTCAACAATGGGTCATGGGCAAGAGCCCACTGAACAGCATGACCAGAACTAGCAGAAGTTTTTGAATACCAGCTTCAGGGCATCACTCATGAAGAATCTGATTCAGAGGGGAGGCCAAGGAAATGCATATATGTGACCAATCCCAATGGCCATGTCAGATTATGAAATAAAGTACAAAGAAGGACTAGATAATCCTTACCATCTTCATTTGTACTGTTCTCAGAAGGACCTTTTGGTTCCATCATTCTATTGAGCCTGGCAGTGTGGCTTGTCCTCTTTCCCTTAATTCTCTATGCATCCTTAAAATACATTGCTTCACTTGAGGAAATATGAGTTTGTTTTTTTGCAACAGAATAGAGTCCAACTCACTATAAGACATCTCACCTTTCATTTACTTCACACTGATTCAAAAGAATTGCTTCTACAACTACTTATATTGAAGATGGTAATTATTCATAGAATAACAAAAGTAGACCTTGAATTGTAAATTTATAATCCAGTTCAATTTTTGAGAAAGAAATAACCTGGTTTCCAGGTGTCATAGTGTCTGTAAGATCATGTTTGTTTTACAAAGGTACATATTATTGTTTCATAACTCTAATATTTAAGAAGTTCTAACACATGCCCTATTGAAAATCCAGTCCCCAAATTATTAAACTATACAAAAAAATTCTGTATGACTTAAAAAGTTAAATAATACTGAAATCCACATTATAAAGTATTACAAGAAAATATATAAAGGTAAATTATATATATATATATATATAT
>NW_020172731.1:5603964-5625673 GCF_003031525.2 Neophocaena asiaeorientalis asiaeorientalis | reverse complement strand
TAGCTATAGCTATTGAGTGCTTACTCTGTGCCTGGTATTGTTTTCAGCTTTAAGTGTTAGACACAGACTAATTCATTTAATTTTCAAAACTACTATGTGAACAAGTGCTATTATTACCTCATTTTTCAGCTGAGGAAACGGAGGCATAGAGAGGTCAAGTAAAATGTTCAGGGTCACACAACTAGTAAGTGGCTGGATTGTGAAACAGACAGCTGGACTCCAGAACATGCACACTTAACCAACATCTAAGAAGGATAAAACTTAACAGCATGTCAAGTTGAGCAGACTATTTTCCCCAAAAATGTAATCCATGTTTTGAATGCATATACCTTCGCCATTTATGCATAGATTTTTCATGATCAGTAAACAAATCCGTAATGATTGGATTATTTTGAATAGCATTTCCCAAATTTACTACCAGAGCTCTAGTGACCATTTGCTGACCTGGAACTTGGGTGTCAAAAGTTCTTACTGATCTTTAGCCGTGCATACATTATAGATTCCCAGACAAGCAAAGGGGCTTTATTTTCTGCCTTGATAGATTTATGGATTTATTTATTGGAAATTACTCACTAGAGAGAGACATTTCATTGTAAAAAACCCCCTAGTATTGATTCAGTAAAATAAGGGTGTCATCATTAAACAAATCTTCCCGAATACTCATGCTATTAAAACTAATTGACCATGTCTCTTCTTTAATGTTAGCTGTGCATTTCATGTGCTCTCTAAGGAAGGTTTTATCTGACATTCCTACCCTATACGTACAGCATCTCAGGATTATACCTCTTACTGAAGTCCTCGTGAAGGTTTTCTTCATCTTTGGATAAAAGGAAAATCTTCTAGAAATGCTAAAAACAACTATGACTTTTAAAATTATTTTCACTTAATATATCCATTTTCTATTTAAAAATTTATGTATCTAAACCACTAGAATCTGAATTTTAAGAAAGAAACACCAAAGTTTTATTTATAGTATTTTCTGTGGAACATGTTAGAATTTTCTTTTCAGTGTTTTTAACTTTTCTCAGTTACCCTGTATTAATTCTTCTATTTGACTAATGACTTAGAGGAGAGGTCATCGTCCTCCTTGCTCTTGATAGCTTCTTCAGATAATTATTCCCCAAATCACCTGCTTAAGATAAAGTAAGAATATCTATTCACTAGAGCTAGTGCTCTATAGCCAAACCATTAGCTCCTTCTTCGTAAAGTGTAAATTCTGGCACATGATTCATGGTTTTCTCTGTCACTTGTGGACATGTCAGTATCCACATGACAGACTCACCCAATTCCCTGACTTCCAAGTTTCTTGATTTGTTTAACTCTACTTCATCCACACTACCAGTGTCACATGCTGAACACTGTCTACACCAGAAATTACTCTACTACTCCAGATCATTGAAACAAACATGAAAGTCTCTGATAAGATTTCCCTGCTATTACTGCTTGAGAGCTCAACTGTTCCTACTGGGACTTTTCCTTGACTTCTTGCGGACTGTCTTCTTTCTATGGATCTAGTCCCCTCCTCTTTTTATTTTTATTCACATCCATCTTAGGCTCCATTGTCTATCATTTCAGTAACAATTGCTTCTTAATCTTATATTGTCAATTTGGCAAAACCTCCACCCTGGGTGAACAAAAATATTCACTTTCTCTCTATAACCTTGCAGCTGATTGTTGCATGGAAAATTATGCATTAGTATAGATTGGTACCACTGTTAGTGTGTGAATAACGAATGCCAAATACACCTAAGTCAGCACGGAAATTCTATTATGTTTCTCTAGTTGACTCACTGTCCTGGCACTCACTTGCAAAAACTGTTTTAAACCTTCTTAATGCTCTTCAAAACTCTGATTTTGCCAATCCATTGCAATTACTCTCAACAAATGGGCATGTTTTCTCCATCACAAAGAAAATAGAAAGCATAAGACAAGAATTCACTCAAATATTCTTTAATTTTTGGACACCTGCACATATTTTTTCCTTGTTTCCTTCTTTGAGAGAAGGTGTTTATCTTCTCTCTATAGCCAACTTTTCCACCATTGCTCTGGATCCTATACATTCTAAATTTCTCAAAGATTAAGAAGGATAGTGGTTTTCTGCCCTCATTCTGTGTAAGGAGAGATTTAGAGGGCTAAGAAAGAGCTGTTTGCTATAGTATGGTGAGACCTATACTATACTACCAAAGAAAAATACAAATATTCATTTGCAGTAATGCTCATGTAATTATTCCACAAAGGTCAAGGTCAAATTCATGTTCAAAGAAAGAACTCAAGTGAGATTAGACTGTATTACCACTGAAATAACATTCATATTTTCTTGGTTAAAATGGGTTTTATTTTTAGTTAAACAAGTGAAACCTTAGTCCCTGATTAAAAAAATAAAGTAAGCTAGAATGGGAGCCTCTACTTTTACTCTCACACCCCTGTGCCTACAGGACACAGTGCTTCCTATTTACAATCACAAGAACTAAGAGAAATCCTCGTGATCATCTGGACTACGTTGAAATACTTTACTTGGCAAAGGCACAAAAAGAGACTAAGGTTGAATCCCGGAATGGTAGGGAAGGGAGAAACACAAAATAGATTTCTCTTGGACAGGTAAGGGGGTAGATATGAAAACTTGAAAATGGAAATTAGAGAAAAAGAGATGGTATACCCTCACAGTGAAAGTCCAAGTCTATGAATCAGGAGGGAATAGAAAAAGGCAAAAGTACCTTCTTTGCATTCTGTATGCTATATTTTTCTGAGAACACTTGCTTCTTCAGTGAAGAACTTGGTTTTCTGCCTGATAACTGAGGCTGTGTTAGGTCCAGAGAAAAATAGCCTAATAAGCAAAATGTAGGAATAGAGCAGTGATTACCTCTTAACCATGTTGAGGGGGCTCCAGTGGAGACAGAGGCAAAGCTTGATTGACTTGAGAATTACTACATAATTTTTACTGGTCATCACAGTTATAGTGTGACCCAAGTGCCATGAGCATCAGAGAAATCCTTCAGAGATGTTTAAATATGAAGAACAAATTTACTGCCTCTTCACACCCTCACTGCCCCCAAATACTACCATCAAACATAGCATGAAACTCTTTAGGACGAGAAAGAAGGCCCTGTAATAATAATTACAGTGCCCACACCTGGGTACTCTTCATTTACTTATATCACTCTTATCTTTTTGTCTACTAGAATCTTCTCGACTCCCTTACCTTCTAAGACAATAATATCAGCAACAAAATGAAGCCCTCCAGCTACCATCAGATTTCTCCTCTGTAATTACAACATTTAATAAAGAAGGGAGTAGTTGTTCCCACTCACCTTCCATATTTCTTATTTATCTACTCAACTCAGATTTGTCTTCTATCCATCCTCATCACTCTCTTGAAATCATTGTACTAATCTCCCTACTGTGTTTTTTCAATTCTAATAATACTTGGTCTTTTGATGGCATTTAAGATGTCTTTTCCATTTTTCAAAACTCCTTTCCCTTGGCATTGGCAATGGCATTTTTTCCTCGTATTCTTTGGCCAATACTTGCCAGTCTTCTTTCCACTTCAACTTTTTCTACTTTATTCTTAAATGTTGAAACTCCTCAAAGATTTTTCCTCATTTTCACTCTTCTTTCATGTTTTGCTCTCTCTTTAGCATATCTTATCCATGCCAATGGCTTCAATTACTGTCTCTAGGACAATGATTCTGAAAATTCTGTTTCTAGCTCTGAGTTCTCTGAATTCCATACCACTATCCACCTGACTACTACATCTTCACTTGGATGTCTTAGAGGCACCTAAACTCTACATACTAGAATCTAACTATGGCTTTCTTTTTAAACTTTGTCATCTTCCAGTCCTCTTTGGGTAAATTGACATAATGATACTGAAAATTTATATTCAGAATTTGTGATGATATAGATTTGAGTTACCTTTAAGGAACAATTCTTTTAAACAGAATTATACATGGAAACAATTTCTAGAGTGAGTGGTCTCATTTCAATAAGGTGGCTTCTCAACTGTTACTGCAGATTATTCTGGGCTGTTGAATTTAAAGCAATTTTATTATGTTTATAATATATTGCTACCATGTTAGTTTTCTTAAAAAAAACTTTGCCACTTGTGTCATCAGAAAAATTTAATTTTTTAGAGTCACACAATGATGTGAATATAGTATATTTTCATTTTGGGTAAAATTTTCATGATAGGAATTGTTATTGAAAAACTGCAAGTGGATTGAAAAATTGTAATTGAAAACTGCAAGTGGATTTTTAAAAATATATATCACGTTGTATCATGCCATTTTGTTCAAAAGTAATTTTTAGTAAAATTGAAGGAAAAGAAAAGTTGCCATCATTTTGGATATTACATTTTGGATTTCCCAAGCAGAATCATAGTATAATCTCTACTATTAGGACTAAGTATGATGTTCCATCAATTTTAATTAAGGAAACTTTCTGTGGCTTGTCTTCTGAAAAAAAAAACTTAAGAATTTTATATCTCCCTTCAAATTACTGACACAGACAGAGGTGTGAGGTCATTCCTTAGACTTTTTCATCACACCCAAAGTGAAAGAGAAATGGAAGCATGATGAGAATTAGCCTCATTTGCCCACTTTGAGCTTAATAAGGCACTTTTACACAGATACTTAGGGCTCTCCTGTATCTGCACTAGTTCTAATTAATGCTTGCTACCTCTCATCCCTGGGCTTAAGAACGAACCCAAGAGAATCCCATTAGAAAGAGGAAAATCATTTTTTTAAAAAAAGGTCTCTCTGAAAGATTTAATATAATTACTTTATGAAATAATGTGAGATGATTTTAAAAATGTCTACATGTTTTTCATTAATATGCTCACATTCATGCTATATTTGTTGAATAATTAACAGAAATAAGTGAACGTTTCTATGTATGATGCAAACATTATGGACTAGTCCACATTTTAATTTCATACTTGGTGCTTCAGCTTATGCTATGCTTTTATTAGTGCTGGCCTATTAAGCTGCTAATTTATCTACTGTTGTGAAGGCCTCTGGAAATGCTGCTCCATAAATAATAGAGCAGTGATCCATAGCCACCTCCCATGTAACAGCATCAAGTCCACTGAGGCTAATAGGAACGAACTGCCGGTTGCTAGGTGCCAAAATGCTGCTTGCCTATTTAGGAAGTGATATAGTTTTGTCTCCCTGCTAAGATGACAAAACTGTAATTAGAGATTAATCAAGAGCTACATTAGTGCCACAGTTTCCTGCAGTCTGACTTTTGTTGCCCACCAGCAGTTAAGTGCATCTGCCTGTATTTACCAGTTCTCTGGAGATTTAGAAATTTATTGTAATATTTACAGGAACAGCTGCCGTGCAAGTTGTCAAATCATAAAGAACTAACTCAAGAGAATGCATATAATTAACTACTCTGTCTTTATTTATTTTTAAAATGAGGCTTTATTTAGAAAGATTAAATAACATGTTACATAACCAGCTAGTTTTTTTCATTCTTGGATTTTGTTATTTTTCATTAAAACATTTCTACCAACTATACAGTAATTTATACTGGATAAATAAAGATCAATTCAAATATTGGAAGGGAGACAAGTACATGCTGGTAGCAAAGGAAACATGAATCTTGTGATTATTCTGGGAGCTGGGATGGTGATATATGTTAACATCACTTAAAGATCTATGGTGCTATAGCGTTCTTAAGAAAAATAATATTAAGACTTACTGTGGAACTGATCTTTATTTAAATTTCACTTGATATTCCTTTAGAATTCTTGCTATATCTGCTTTGGGGCAAATTATTTTTTCTTTTATATTTACATATGTTGCCCTTTGTTTTTTCAAATGCTATAGCATAGGGGCATGTTAACCACAACCATTTTTTTTTTGTAGAAAACCTGGTATCCTAGATAATGGCTTCTTTGTTTTAGTTGATTACTATAGCAAAGACAGTGTTAAAATTAAGACTATTGGAGTATCTTTAATCTTAAATTGTAAAGTTATGAGTAATACTAAATAATAAATGACAGCATTTTCATCGATATGAAATCATCTTAAAAGTTGAAGTGTAATTACATATAAAATGTATTTTATTGTTCTAGTTGTATAAAAGATAGTTGTAAATGAAATCAATGGAAGCTATATTCTTATGAGTACACTTTATAAAATTATATACATATCACATACACAGACTCAGGCAACCATGTTTAAGCACATTCATAGTATGTATATTATTTTGTATTTAAAGGAAATAGACTTAGATTCCATTTTGATTCTTCTAGCTTATAGCAGAATTTTAGAGCAGTTGTAACTCATTCTAATACCAACTCTGTTGATACAATACTAGTACCATTAGAACTTACAAGTCTTTAATAACATTGCAAAACTAAAAGCTATTTCAAACTGAGTTGAGGTTTTGTGTTCAGATTTTTAATCACAGTACCATATTTCAAATATAAAATGCTCTTGGAATCATTAATTTTTGGCTCCATGGGAAAAATATAATTTTCTCAGAGTACTTGATACTTTATTTTTCCTCCCTAGAAGCAAGGAGGAAAAAATTGACTGTTACCGCTGTTATTTTTTCTAAAAAATGTGTAATGTACATGTATGTACATATATTTATATGTACTCAGATAAAAATGTCAGTCATTAGAATTATAATAAAAGAAATTATAAGATCAATTACAGAGCAATTTGTGCTAAAGCACGTCAGATTTACTTTGGAGTTTGTGTTTTCGTTTTCTCTTCGGTCTAATGTGACAAACTTCTGTATATTTGAGAAATATCATTAATTTAGAAATAAAAGGTGAAATAGAAGAAATAAAATATAGAAGGAAACTCAGCATCTGTTAACTGAGAGTGCCCTGCAGGGACTAATTAAGAAACTGAAATGGATCCTGCCTGCCCTCCATACTTTTGTCTGAGGAGTATCACTGCACTAGAGCCAACTCCCGCACTGGCAGTAGATAAACACCTGGTCATTAACAAATTCTGACATCAGATTTTTGCTGACAATTTATACATATTAAATTATGGTATTATATAATTTTTAAAGAATATGAAGCTTTGATTGAAGCAGATGAGTTTATTTTTGGAAATACCAGAGACTTCATTGACAATTTTTTATAATAATTAATTTAGCTAACATAGAAATAGTTTTGAATAAAAAAGTCAATATCCTTCTTATGTAGAGAGTTACAGATATTTTTTAAACACTAATAATATACACTTCAAATAACTTAAATTTTTGATCACACTGATTCAGTCTATTAATAAATATATATTAAAATGTAGAACAATATAGAATGAAAACACTATTAACTAGAGTCTCATGGAAGTAAAGTGTAACTAAGCTGTTAAAAATAATTAATAGGAATTTTTCTCCCTCCACAATGTGTTCCCTTCAGTTGGAAACATGGTTAGGACTGAGAGTTCTTAATGTTAATTACAGGAAGACCAGTTATAAGCTAAGGCCAAAATTTTATTTTACATAACATGTCATTATTGATGTAGAAAAGCATGTCTGGGCATTAAAAGAAGTGTGTTAGCAGCTAGTCACTAGACTTGGTTTCATTATTACTATATTATTTGTTCTCCAAGGCTATTTAAGAAACATCAACAATAACAACAATAAAACTTGTTATTTTCTCGTAGGAAGAAATCCAATACAAACGTTAAAACTAAGAATTGTCCATGAGCCTTGAATTATCAAATTCCAATGATGTAAACTGAGGCTGAATATCCTACTTAACTCTGATGTACTAAGAACTTTATTTATTAATTCATTTATGTGTGAAGTGTTAAAAAAATTATTACTGCTGTAATTTAGTGGATTAGACTAAATTCATCAGAGTGAAATATGTCTTGGAACTAAGTGCCATTCTGCTATATTTTTGTTTTACGGGCTCAGGCAAATTAATTGTCCGTGCCTCAAATTTCCCATATGAAAAAAATGGAGAAAAAAAAATCTACCACACAGGGTGGTTTGAGGTTCATATTATTTGCAACATGAAATGCTTAAGGTGGTACATATTACTGTTTCAAATATCCATTTTAGGAAATCAGGTAAACATAAATATGTTTAGAGAAGAAGCTGAGATGTATTTTCACCACCATCTCTCAGCTATATCACTGTTAATATTCTAATTCGATTTATTTTTAGAATACACTCACACAAATGTAGAATGTATTTACTTAAATAAAAATTCAAATTATGCAATTACACAATTTGTAATCTGTTTTGTCCCTTTGTCCCATTTAATATACTTCGAGCATTTTAAATGCCATTAAAGAGCTTTAAAAATGGACTTACCTGGTGACACAGCGGTTAAGCATCCGCCTGCCAATGCAGGGGACATAGGATCCAGCCCTGGTCCAGGAATATCCCACATGCTGCAGAGCAACTAAGCCCATGCGCCACAACTACTGAATCTGCGCTCTAGAGCCTGCGAGCCACAGCTACTGAAGCCCGCGTGCCTAGAGCCTGTGCTCCGAAACAAGAGAAGCCTGCGCACCTCAATGAAGAGTAGCCCCTGCTCACTGCAACTAGAGAAAGCCAGCACGTAGCAACAAAGACCCAACACAGCCAAAAATAAATAAATAAATTTATTTAAAAAAAGAAAACAAAGAACTTTAAAAATAATTTTGACATTTACATAATAATTCAATTAATGGATATATTATGTATTTAACAATTTCATCATCATCATAATTAAATTACTATTATTATCACAAAAGCACTGCAATGAATATTATTCTACATATATCTTTGTTACCCCTCTCTTTAGGATAGAAATATGGCAATAACTATTATTATTGGAAAAACACAATGAAAAAAATGAAAGCTCTATTTTTCCAAATTACTTACCCAAAAGGCTAAGCCAATTTCTACTTTTCTAAGTACCTTGTGAAAATCCTTGTGTTATCACACCAATTTCTATATTGGAATTTTTTTCATATTTGCCAATTTTATGGAAGTTAGTGGCATCTTTTAAAATTTTGCAATTCTTTATTCTTTATATTTGAATCATGATACTGAGCCGCATTTTTCACTTTTGGTCACAAGAGGAAACGTGGTATCTATGGCAACAGAAAAGTTGAAGTGTGGTTCCTGACAGGGTTTTCATGTGACAGAAATGACAGTCATCTTTGTTAAGTAGTACTATGTTAAGATGGTATCTTTTGTGTCAAATTTACTGTGATATCCAAAATTGGGGAATTACAACTTTAAAGGAAAAGACAGCTCAGCAATTAAAGTGTATATTTGAGAGTCTTTAGACAGAGTCCTTGTGACCTGCCTTTTGGTTCAATGCTTGATTTATAAAGGCATGGACTAATGTTCCAAAATCATGATTAGAGAATCAAAAGATGTCAGCATTGAGCCTGGACTGAATATATTTCTTATTCGGCCTGGACTGAAATTACACATGTGGGTAATTTTGGCTTCTTTCTTATCTAACATATTGTAAAAATGGAAAATTCAAGTTATTCAAAAGCTGGTTAGCAAAATTTAATTAATATTATTTGAAATGGCCTTTTTTCCTTCCCTTTTCATTTTTTTAAAAAGTGTACTTCCTCGGGGGCTTCCCTGGTGGAGCAGTGGTTGAGAGTCTGCCTGCCGATGCAAGGGACATGGGTTCGTGCCCCGGTCCGGGAAGATCCCGCATGCCCCGGGAGGGCCCGTGAGCCATGGCCGCTGAGCCTGTGCGTCCAGAGCCTGTGCCCCGCAACGGGAGGGGCCATAGCAGTGAGAGGCCCACATACCGCAAAAAAAACAAACAAACAGTGTGTTTCCTCGAGTTCCCTAAGACACACACAGACACACACACCCTACACGGCACTTCTAAAAAAATTCACTTTTGCTTTGTTTTTAATTATAGTAAAATACATATAAGACAAATTTATCATTTTTAACTATACTGTTTGGTGGCATTAAGTACATTCACATTGTTGTACTACCGTCACCACTATCCATCCATAGAACTCTTCATTTTATAAAACTGAAATGCCCCCTTCTTCCCTGACCCCAGCCCCTTGAAACCACCATTCTATTTTCTGTGTCTATAAATTTTACTATGGTAGGTACTTCATATAAGTGGAATTGTATAGAACTTATTTTGTGTCTTGTTTCACTTAGCATAATATCCTCAAGTTTCATCTATTTTGTAGCATGTGCCAGAATGTCCTTCCTTATTAAGTCTGAATAATATTCCATTGGATGTTTATACCACATTTTGTTTATCCATTCTTCCACCAATGGATACTTGTATTCTTTTCTCCTTTTGGCTATTGCAAATAACGCTGCTGCAATAAACATGAGTGTATAATATCTCTTCAAAACCCTACTTTCAATATTTTTGGGTATATGCCTAGAAGTGGAATTGCTGGATAATACAGTAATTTTTATTTTTAATTTTTGAGGAGATGCCATACAGTTTTGCATAGTGACTACACATACCATTTTACATTCTTACCAACAGTGCGCAATGTTCTAATTTCTCTACATCTTCACAAGTCCTCAACAATACAGCTAACTAATATATTTTAAAGATGAATTTCAGAGATGTTGAATAAGAAGCCCAATGACATGGAGCTAATACATGGTGGAAAAGAGATTCAAACTCAAAGGTATATCCTTGGCTCACTATGTTACACTGTCTCAATTTTGTAAGTGAAGGCAAACAAAGTGTCTTAGTTCAGACTGCTATAACAGAATACTACAGACTGGGTGGCTTAAACAACAAACATTAATTTCTCAAAATTCTGGAATATGGAAGTCAGAAATCAAGATGCCAGCGTGGTTGAATTTTTGGTAAAGTCTCTCTTTCTGGCTACAGACAGCCATCTTCTCATTGCATCTTCACATGGCAGAGGGATGGAGAGGGAGAGAGAGAGAGGGAGGGAGAGAGGAAGGGGGAGGGAGAAGGAGAGACAGAGACAGAGACTGAGAATTAGAATATGAGAGAGAGAGGCCTAGCTCTCTTCCTGTTCTTGTAAAGACATTGGATTCCATCTCAGGGGCTCCACCCTCTGAGCTAATTGCTTTCCAATGGTCTCACCTCCAAATGCCATCATGTTAGGGCTTCATTATGAATTTTGAGGGGCCACAAATATTCAGTTCAGGGCATGAGCATTTAATGTATGAAGGTCCCAGTTCCACATAACAAACAAATAGAGTGAATAATTATATTTCATTTTATTCATCCAAATCCTTTTTTTTCAAAGTCCCAGCTCCTCCATTACCACATGAGGACTCAATAGTCAGCCTCTTCTCACTACAGATTTCTTTCCTATTGTCTATATCATTCCTTCTATTCCAATCAGTTCATCAAATATTTTTTATTAATTTAGTTTTTGTAGGTACATCATCTTACTGCGTTATTAGATTCTTAAAGGCAGGAATCATTTGATATATTTTTTCTTCCCTGATTATTTACTTTTGTATATAACATTGTTATTGATCAATTTGCATCTCATAGTTTGCTAGTAATAGAATTTGACTAGTCCTAGTAAAACCCTGCTGCTTTTGTAACATTTGCATGTATTTTTTAAAAGGCCATTTAGTAGATTGAATGTTTATATTCAGAAAGGGTTTTACTGATTATCCTATATATACATAAATGTGTATATTTATATATATGTATATTTATATTATCCTAAATATGCATATATATGTATATTTCAATACATATATATGTTTCAATACATATATATATTGGAGTCTCTGTTATGTTTCAGTCATATAACACTGGATGGGTTCTAAAGTTGGATGAACCTGGATTAGAATATTGGAATACCAACTCTAAAAATTGCTAGCTACCTTATTTTTGAAAAGTATACTAAACTTTGATTATTTACATGGAAAATGAGAATAATCCTAGCCATAGAATTGTAAAGATTTAAAAGGGTAACACATACAAAAACTCAGGAAAATACCTACCATACAGTAGGCTCAGAATAAATGTTAGTCATTACAATTATAATTATGAATGCTTTGTAATGATAGGTTTCTCTAAATCTAGACTTCTGTATCTGTAGGTTGGATTGTATTAGCATTTTAGGGGCTCTGATTCTTTAAATTAGCAATAATAATTTTACCGAGAAAATGCACCCTGTAGTTTTGCTACTATAATACTATTGCTATTACGACTGATACTATTACACTATTACTGCTACTGCTTGGTTTTTTTCATGGGGAGGACAACTAACTGTCCACACAAAGGCAAAGACAGTATTTGGAAGACAAGCGAGTAAAAAGTTAGCGTGGGCACTACTGAGGGAGGGAGGAGTGTTTATCGCAGCTGAGAACAACCCCATACACACCCTGTCCACTGTGGCTCAATACAAGTCTAAGGCCAGGCAAAGCAGAGGACACAAGTGGTGGAGCTCATTCCGGGAACCCTTTTGCACTGTTGGTGGGAATGTAAATTGATACAACCATGATGCAGAACAGTATGAAGGTTCCTTAAAGAACTAAAAATAGAAATACCATGTGACCCAGCAATCCCACTGCTGGGCGTATACCCAGAGAAAACCATAATTCAAAAAGACACATGCACCCCAATATTCATTGCAGCACTATTTACAGTAACTAGAACATGGAAACAACCTAAATGTCCATCAGTAGAGGAATGGATAAATAAGATGTGGTACATATATACAATGGAATATTACTCATCCATGAAAAGGAACAAAATTGGGTCATTTGTAGAGACATGGATGGACCTAAAGACCGTTATACAGAGTGAAGTAAGTGAGAAAGAGAAAAATGAATATCATATATTAGCGCATATATGGAGAATCTGAAAGAATTGGTATAGACGATCTTATTTACAAAGCAGAAATAGAGACACATACGTAGAGAACAAATATATGGATACCAAGGAGGAAAAGGGGATGGGATGAATTGGGAGATTGGGATTGACATATATACACTATTGATACTATGTATAAAATAGATAACAAATGACAACCTACTGTATAGCCCAGGGAACACTACTCAGTGCTCTGTGGTGACATACATAGGGAGGAAATCCAAAAAAGAAGAGATATATGTATACATATAGCTGATTCACTTTGCTGTACAGTAGAAACTAACACAAAATTGTAAAGCCACTCCAATAAAATTTTTTTAAAAAAAGATTCAAAATGTGGGAAGCAGATAGTTTTATACTCATGAAATAAACATTGACTAAAATTTTTAAAAATATAAATGTATGCTTTTTTTACTTATTAATTTGAAGATTTATAAATGATAAAGGAATTGTTATATGTGATAAACATATATAAAATCAAGGCAAAAACTATGAATTTAGAAAATATGTTAATTTTTAAAGGATTATTTGTTAATAAAGGCCTTCACCAGTAATGTCAAAAGGTACTTTTTCCACTGGGGGAAAATATCCAAGTAAAGCAGAAAACTCCCATAAATTGTCTCTTTTTAGTATCTCCAGGTTGAGCTGTCTCTCAAATAGTTCTAAAGAAGAAAAATTGAAAATGTCTTTAGTAATGGCAACACTTTACATCGAAAAACATTTGAAGAAATGGATTAAGATACAGAATTTAACTTTAGCCAATTGAATGCCATCAATACATGATAGATATTCTGATAGATTATCCAGAATATCAAATACACAGACTCAAGATAAGAAAAAATGGGTATAAATTTTTACACATTCAGCCACACTAAAAGATACAAAATTCAGAGTCACATTTTAAAACTGGTAATATTATTTCTGTGTCTTCAATGAAGTGTCCAATTCTAAGTCAAAATTTCATAATATGATTTAATTACACATATATTCAAAATATTTTCCTAGTATACAAAGTTTCTTAACTAAGTGTTAAGAAGCCAGAACACTTACAACTGAATTGAAGGCACAAAATATTTTGCATGCTTATAGAAAATTAGTAAGAATTATTTTTAGCATCAAATTATCCTGCATTTTTTAAACTGCTGTAAGATTTATGTGTTATCTACTGAGTTTTTAGTTATTCATGTATAAATCTGAAAGGAAGAATGAAGAAGTCAAAACAAGTTTTTAAAAAGTGATTTTTAAAGTAAAAAAGTTCCCCTGGATTAGAGAAGGACACTTTATAGTTGTAACTTCAGCAGTCACTTGGGATCAAACGCTAAATCCAAAAGGCAGCTGCACAGCACAGATGAACAATTTTGTTCTCCACAATTACCTTGATTGTAGATAATCTGATTTGGATCGGTGTGTGTGTGTGTGTGTGTGTGTGTGTGTGTATCTAATCTTATATAAGAGTTGATGCCTTTGGTGGCTGAATTAGGTCAAAATACAAAAGACAAAATAGCTAATAAGTAAGAAACATCATCAAGATTTTAAATCCACAATTGTACTCTATTTCCCCAAACCCAGAGCTTTGATGAAAATTGTTTATTGCATGGCTAAGTTCTTATCTGGAAGACATCTTCTGGGCTTTGAAGATTTTACCATAGTCATAGAAATAAAAAATTGAGCAAATTGCAGTGCTTTTCTGTAATTTTGTAAAACAGGGTGTTTCAAGATAAATTATACCAGTGGACTGTATCTGTCTTGTACCACAAAACACATGTAAAATACCTGTAATTTAGTCATTTCAAGGCATGCATGAAAAAGGTAATAAACACAAACACAGGCATCCTAGTTTGCAGACATGCAGACTTCACAAGTTAGAAAGATCTCAGACTTACTAAATATCAAAGATGAAATCTGTACTGCACACCAAACTACTGAAAATTGCCTTCAAATTTAAGGTGTAATTTATTTCAAATGGGGTAAAGTTGTAGCTGGAAGAATTGAAGCATAGAGAGCTGCACCTAGATTTATTGTTTCGTATTTATAATACAAACCCACAAACACATACATGCAAACAACATATGCCCCAAATTATGTTCTTTTTCATTTTGAATGGCTTGATAGTTTTAATTTATGTCAACAACTTTTATTTTAAAGGATAATATTTGTCCTTCAAAACTTTCTGATTTCCAGATTTTCTCAAGATTTTTTGGGATGCTTGGACATTTTTTCTTAGAATAAAATTTTGTTCATGACATTAAATTATAAAACCATCTTGTCCTTATAGTAAATTATAGTCAATAATAAAAATGTGGGCTTTTCTGGTGGCGCAGTGGTTGAGAGTCTGCCTGCCGATGCAGGGGTCACGGGCTCGTGCCCCGGTCCAGGAAGATCCCACATGCCGTGGAGCCTGCGCGTCCCGAGCCTGTGCAACGGGAGAGGCCACAACAGTGAGAGGCCCGCGTACCGCAAAAAAAAAAAAATAATAATAATAAAAATGTTACTTTATTAATAAAATAAATATTTTTTTCTCTTTCAATTGACCCTGGTCTCATTTTCCTAAGAAATATATGCAACTCTAGGCAGACAGGACACCCAAAAAATGTATAAACACAGTACAAGTATAACTGCAATATTTAGGTTTTACTTAACTTTCCCATTACAAGATACTAATGTAAAGGGGATAAAAGTATTGAGATTCTTTTTTTTTTTTTTTAAGAATGCAGACAAGTTCTCCCATGCTCACCTGCATCAGATTGTGAGTAGATTAAAACTCTGTTTTCCTTGCTATTTCAGCAACAGATACAGGTAAATACGTGGAAAATTCCACAACTGCAATATGGACACAGTTTCACTGGACAACTTGTCATATATAGAACATTGCAATTGATCTCAGGAAAACAAATGTTTTGTCTTTTATTTGTTCAAAAGTCTAAATGAACTTGACCTCTCAATTGATCTTTGTAAGTATGAGAATTCATTCTCACTGTGATAATAGGACTTGTCCTATCTATGTCAATTTAGGGAAAGACATAGATAATCAGTAAAACTCATCTTTTGGTGAAAAGTAAAAAGCTAAGAGTGGTAATATACATGTAGGAGTAGAAGAGTTTTTACTTAGAGTGATAATAATTGTGCAGGATGTAATTGGGTAGGTGTCAGAGGACTTCTGGTTGGAGTCAGTTTTACAGAGTACTTTCTGGCATTTTTGTGTTCCTTTTGCAACCTTGGTTACTTCAAAGGGTCTACCTTTCCTTAACAGTCTTGTTTATTGCCATGATAGACTCAGGAAAGCTTCTCTATACTTCTATAAGGCCAGCTTCATGGGCTTATGACCTGTGATATTGAACAGGGCCTATCATTCAGAGGGCTTTAAGGTCACTTGGTTTAACATCACTGTGTTGAAATTCTTGATAATATAATCTTTGAACTTATGTTTGTAAGTGAAATCCAGTGAGACAATGGGACGTGCAAGCAAGCAGAGGAGAGGCTCGCATTATGTGTCTGCCCCAGTTCTTGCTGTGTCATATGCATAGAGCATTTTTGATGCCCAGGAGCACAGAATTCCTATGGATCCATGATTGTGAGAGTTCAGTCAGGCTCAGAGTACAACATAAACATGCTACATTTCCATTCAGTTCATGAGGGCACTGACAGGAAACCACCTGTTCTGTTACTTGAGCCAGACTTGCTTTGAATACAGAAGGAAGGCAATGACCTTCTAGAAACCCAATGGCCAAGGAACCCTCATATCTTTTAACCTGTGTTACTTCTGTATATTTGCCAACCACTTAGTTTGAAAATGATGATGTAAAAAGAAAGGAAAAGAGGGCAACCCATAGTTCCTTTCCTTTCAGTTCTTCCTTACTCATGATAGAATATATGTGTATCAAGTGAAATAAAACCAGTTAGTTAATTTTGTGCACTTTTCTCACTGTTCTGGAAAGAATGAAATATATGTGCAAGCATGAGCTAAGGAATACAAGTGTGTAATTTTGGTGATTCTGTATATGAGTTAAATGCTATTTTCTTTGCAGTTAAAACTGGCATTGCAAAGTATAAAGGTGATTGGCAAAATCCATGCTAATGATTTTAACATTTAATTTGTCTTTACTTATAATATTAAATAGAAAACTATATTATGACAAGTTGAGAGGGAGTGTGTGTGGAAGAAAAAAAGGCTTTATATTTTAGTGCTTTTAATAGTAGTTTTTCATGTTTTTTGAACAAGAGACTCTGCATTTTTATTTTTCATTGGGCCCCACAAATTATGTAGCTGGCAGTATCTTTCTAAATATTAACAAACATGTCCTGAGTGTCTACTATGTGTCTACAATGGTGCCAGTCACCTGGGGTGAGGTGTGGGAGGGCAAAGAAGTTTGCAAACCCTTCATTTTGTTTTCACAATTTGGTAATTATGTGGTAATATACCTGTTTACCAGATGAAGAAAATGAGATCCAATGTCACAGAATAGGTAAAAGGCAAAGTCAGGATTTAATCTGAAATCTCTCTGACTCCAGTCCACATATTCTTTCCCCTCTCTTGTGACCATATAATTAACATTCCAAACTGGTATACTTTGGACAATAAAATGGGATGATATTAGTAAATACTCCAGGACTATTGACATAAACTGACTGCGTGAAGTAAACCAGGATGTGTCATCTCTCAAGCTATAATTCCTCCTCATATGTAGATGGTCATTGATTTATCTTGTATACTCCCCCTATATCTGTAGGAGGACAGGTCTTGTTCAGCACTTGATAGCTGCTTCATAAATTATTTGCTGAATAAACAATTCTTTGCTGAGTAGATCCTAAATATCATGTGGTTAAGATTTTTCCAGTGGTAAAGTACACAAATAAGTGTAGAAGTTGGAAAAAAAAAAAAAGGAAAAGAATTAAATAGAATTATAAGATGTTTCATTTTATTTCATTTAGTTTTATGCCTGATAAACTTCAGGTATTATTTCAAATTTAATAAGATATTGGCTTACAAAACAAATGGAAAAATTAAGACTCTTTCTAGGCTTCACATGTTTAAAAATTTTAGATATAGTATCATACTTAGAAAAGTTGTCATAGGAGTTTTTTTTTTTTCTCTAAGGGATTAAATTGGATATAATCCCAACACAGTCGAAAGCCAAGTGCACATATATAAATTAGTGGAGGAATTTAATCCACCATCCAATGTGCAGTGGACTGAGAAAGAAAACTTTTTGGGTATTTATGATGCTTGGATTGTTGACGACCAAATCTCTTGTCCCATTATGAGTTTATTTTTACTAGATCGTTTACTACTTTGAGACAGAAAGTATCTTGTCTTATTTACCTGTGCATCGTACACAACAATCAGTGCAAGTCTGAGGGCAAAATTAGGACTTAATCAGTGTTTATGAATGAAACTGGCTATCAGAGCATTTATGGAAGCTATGGATACAATTCTAAGAGTAATTGTTAAGAACCTTCTTATTAAAATGTAATTGGGGGAAGAATTAAGATACTTCCTTGATAATAAAAGGTGTGATTCTCATGTTCTGGAGGAGGGAAATAGAAGTTGCATACTCTGCTAGATGGAGCCTACAATATATTTAAATTTGAGGTATTTTAAAGAAATTTGGATATGGTCATAAAAGTTTCTTGAGACTTACAATATTTAAAGCATGATTGTCCTTTTTCATTCTATTTCTATCTCTTGCCCTAAAATTATTGATGAGAAAACTTCCTGTCCTTCACTATGGTAATGATTACCATTTCTGGGAACATTGTCTCTGAATGCAGGACACACAGAAAGGACATCTCACTGCTGGATATGCTGATTCACTGGCACTAGTATGTCATTTTCAGAAGCATTCCCTCTCACAGATATTTCAGGATAGCAGATTTGTGGGTCGAAGGGTAAAAGCAGGTTACCTATGGGTAGAAGCAGATAATGGGCATTTTATTACCCAGACATCTCTCATTTTAAAGCTGCTATTCTCAAGGATTAGACAGATGACCTCCAGTCATGATTTTGATTCCATAAATTGAAATTGGTTGTAATACTGTTCATTGCTCACACATGATTATGCATGAAGTTAATGTTATGGGATTTTCTATGTGAGGTGATTTCTTAACCTTTTTTCTGCCTCAGTCCCCTTAAGTGCACTGCATTCAAGTTCCCACAGGAATCTGCTAAATTCCATAAAACTCCGGAATGAAAGCAATGAGCCCATTTAAGAAAATAGCATATATTTATTTTTAGGACTCAGAAAGCTCAAATTTAATAATATCATTTTTACAGTTAGTCACCTGGCTAGATGCTGAGTGGTACACATGGTCCCCACCTGGAAAAAGATAGCTAATTATAATAGCAATGTTGACAGTACTTATGATTATAACAGCAAACCCTTCTGTAGTGCTTACTGTATACACTTTGTTGTTCTAAATGTTCAGATATATTAATTCATACAAGAAATTTGCATTGTTTCTGGTAAAATAAAACAAGTGCACAAGTAATTAAAACATAAGTAGTTTTGCATTAAATATATAAAAACATGTACAGAAATGCCATACAAATTTGGAAGGAGGACCACTACCTAGCTGCTATAATCAAGAAAACCTATAAGAGGTTGCTTATTGGATGTCTTCTATATGCTACCACTGTGCTAGGTATATCAGAAGCCTCCAAGAAGAACATGAGATTGGCCTATGCCTCAAAGAAGTTCAGGAAGAAAGACTCATACATAACACATATTTAGAGAACCAAAGAAGGTAACATATACTTTTAAATTCCTTGTATTTTTATGTTTTTGCATTTTAAAGCATTCTCATATGTCTTATTCTATTTATTCCACTCCTCAAGCTTACAAAATAGGTATGTTTTTTTTTTTTTTAACAGCAAAAGCTGAAACTGCAGAATCTGCCTGTTTAAAGCACATGCCTATTTAAATAGAAGACCCAAAACGACTAGTAAATGTAGCCAACACGTATTGAATACTTACTATGTATCAAGCACTTAAATCCAAAACGGCACTATGATATAGGCATATTACCAAGGAAACTAGAATGTAAAGAAGTTATGCAATTTGTCCCAAATAGTGTAGTTTTTAGTAGCAGAACTGACGTTGAACCAGGCTGAATTACTTGAGAGGTCTCCCTCATGACCAGTCTGCAATTCCCTATGTTGGTGTTGTTTAAATGTAAATGAAGACAGAACATAATGACCCTACATTCACTCAGTGAAAGTGATGACTCTGTGTTGCTGGAAACAAGACTATCAACATGGAGGAAAGTCTATCATTCCAGACAATAAAATAATTCCTAAAACTTTGTCTTGTACCCTGATACTCATCATCTAAGAAGTCCTTTCACCTTAAATATTCTTTCCTTTCAGAAGCCTTCCCTTGTATGACCATGTCAGTTATCACCATTATGAACAAAGCACCTTGAATTTCAAGCATTTGATATGCTATATGGCATTTTTTTAATTAAAAGAAAGGACTTGCTATCAAACACAAATGAGAAGGCTAGTCTAAAGATTATCAGCCAATGTGGTTATTAGCATACCTTGATGATTCACCTGAGTGGTTGGTTAGTAGATTTTTCTTGCTTATGGAAATAGGAAAATCACCACAATTTTGAAGGTCCATCAACAATATGATTTAAATTCCCACTTTAACTGTCCATCAACATTATTTAAAACCTGATTCTGTACAGGAAAATATGGTAGTCCATAGTGGTGATAGGAACAGTATATGGATTATTGTTTAACACCAAGAAAATTAATAAAGTTCAGAAGTATAATTTCTCTTTGTATGAAATGGGTACACTAATAATATTTACTTTATAGATTCATGGTGTTTATATTTTTATTAAATGAGATAGTTGGATTAAAGTAATTTGGAATCACTGCCTCTTAGTAAGCATAGTATTTTTATTATAATACTACTTCTAGAATAAAGTTTTATGCTTCTATATAAATGTTGTATCTTATGTGACAAACTTAGCAATTAATCTTGCCCAGAGATGATAAGGTCCTAACGACATCATTATAAAGAAAAATCTCATGGAAATGGAGACTGGTTTGCAATTTATTAATTTACAGTGGAAAATCTGTCATTCCAACTGCACTATTTATGTCACCATGGTCTGTAAATGATGGTTGAAAGCAAATTTGTTAATGTGTCATTAGATGTTAAGCCATATTTGGGCAGGAATTGACTGTCATATCCCCTGCAAGTAGCCCAATGATTAACATGGATGCATATTTTTTGAAAGAATGAATAGAATGGGTTTAATGTAACTTAGATAAAAATAAATTGTCATATGGACTCTGTTAGATCAGTATTGCACTCAAAAGAACTACTAGTTCATTACCCAGAAAAACAATTTATATTTTACAACATACAGTATAATGTCAAAATATCGTCTTCTTTTCGTTTGGCAATTGCTAAAAGAAATTATCTCTTTCTTACCATCTCATTATAAATTCTTTTTTTTTTACATCTTTATTAGAGTATAATTGCTTTACAATGGTGTGTTAGTTTCTGCTTTATAACAAAGTGAATCAGTTATACATACACATATGTTCCTATATCTCTTCCTTCTTGCGTCTCCCTCCCTCCCACCCTCCCTATCCTACCCCTCGAGGCGGTCACAAAGCACCGAGCTGATCTCCCTGTGCTATGCGGCTGCTTCCCACTAGCTATCTCCCTTACATTTGGTAGTGTATATATGTCCATGCCTCTCTCTCGCTTTGTCACAGCTTACCCTTCCCCCTCCACATATCCTCAAGTCCATTCTCTAATAGATCTGTGTCTTTATTCCTGTCTTACCCCTAGGTTCTTCATGACATTTTTTTTTTTCTTAAATTCCATATATATGTGTTAGCATACAGTATTTGTCTTTCTCTTTCTGACTTACTTCACTCTGTATGACAGACTCTAGGTC
>NW_020172731.1:5603457-5603883 GCF_003031525.2 Neophocaena asiaeorientalis asiaeorientalis | reverse complement strand
CTGCCTCCTTTATCAAAGATAAGGTGACCATATGTGCGTGGGTTTACCTCTGGGCTTTCTATCCTGTTCCATTGATCTATCTTTCTATTTTTGTGCCAGTACCATACTCTCTTGATTACTGTAGCTTTGTAGTATAGTCTGAAGACAGGGCGCCTGATTCCTCCAGCTCAGTTTTTCGTTCTCAAGATTGCTTTGGCTATTCGGGGTCTTTTGTGTTTCCATACAAATTGTGACATTTTTTGTTCTAGTTCAGTGAAAAATGCCAATGGTAGTATGATAGGGATTGCACTGAATCTATAGATTGCTTTGGGTAGTAGAATCATTTTCACAATGTTGATTCTTCCAATCCAAGAACATGGTATATCTCTCCATCTGTTTGTATCATCTTTAATTTCTTTCTTCAGTGTCTTATAGTTTTCTGCATAC
>NW_020172731.1:5509532-5603411 GCF_003031525.2 Neophocaena asiaeorientalis asiaeorientalis | reverse complement strand
CTAGGTCTGAAGTGGGTCTCTTGTAGACAGCATATATATGAGTCTTGTTTTTGTATCCATTCAGCCAATCTATGTCTTTTGGTGGGAGCATTTAGTCCCTTTACATTTCAGGTAATTATCGATATGTATGTTCCTAATCCCATTTTCTTAATTGTTTTGGGTTCATTATTGTAGGTCTTTTCCTTGTCTTGTGTTTCTTGCCTAGAGAAGTTCCTTTAGCATTCCTTATAAAGCTGGTTTGGTGGTGCTGAACTCTCTCCGCTTTTGCCTGTCTGTAAAGGTTTTAATTTCTCCATCAAATCTGAATGAGATCCTTGCTGGGTAGAGTAATCTTTCCAGTGGCTAAGGTTGGTTCAGTGGGTTGTGTAGGCTTCCTGGTGGAGGGGAGTAATGCCTGTGTTCTGGTGGATGAGGCTGGATCTTGTATTTCTGGCGGGCAGGTCCACATCTGGTGGTGTATTTTGGGGTGCCTGTGGACTTATTAATATTTTAGGCAGCCTCTCTGTTAATGGATGGTCTTGTTGCACCAGCCTTAGGCGTGCTGTGTGTTCTCCCAGGGAAATTGTCCCTGGATCCCAGGACCCTGGCAGTGGCAGGCTGCACAGGCTTCCCGGAAGGGGGGTGTGGATAGTGACCTGTTCTCTCACACACAGGCTTCTTGGTGGCGGCAGCAGCAGCTTTAGCGTCTCATGCTCGTCTCTGTGGTCCGCGCTTTTAGCCGCGGCTTGCTCCCGTCTCTGGAGCTCCTTTAAGCAGCGCTTTTAATCCCCTCTCCCAGGTATGTGGGGGGGTTCTTGCCTTTTGGGGGGGCTGACGTCTTCTGCCAGCATTCAATAGGTGTTCTGTAGGAATTGTTCCACGTGTAGATGTATTTCTGGTGTATCTGTGGGGAGGAAGGTGATCTCCGCATCTTACTCTTCCGCCATCTTCCTCTCCGGGCAATCCTGCGGTTTTGCTGGTAGCTCACAAAAAAGCAAGTTGAAAAATGGAGCTCAGCGGCACTGCAATTCACAAACCTGGAACAAGGTGGCCATCCCTGATTTCACATCAACATGATCTCAGGCACAAACCTCCTTGTTTTTCCATTTTGTCTTTAAGTTACTTGTTGAAACAAACAGCCCGCCGTCCCTGGGACTGTCGCGGCTTTGGCCTCCAGGTCCCCTCCAGAGCCGGCAGCCTCAGTGAGGCCGCCTCCCCTCGGGCTCCGGGGCAGTTCCGTGACGGCAGAGGGAAGAGACCCCAAGCCCGGAGTTCCAGCTCTGCGGAAACCTCATTATAAATTCTTGCTCAAACTCCTAACCTTAATGTTTTCCCCATTATTTTCCTACTTTCTTTTGTTTTTTTTCTTAATTTTATTTATTCATTTATTTTTTATTTTTTTGGCTGCTTTGGGTCTTCGTTGCTGTGCGCGGGTTTTTCTCTAGTTGCCACAAGCAGGGACTACTCTTCATTGTAGTGCGCAGGCTTCTCATTGCGGTGGCTTCTCTTGGTGGCTGCTCTTGTTGTGGAGCACGGACTGTAGGTGCACGGCCTTGAGTAGTTGTGACACGCGGGCTTCAGTAGTTGTGTCTCGTGGGCTGCAGAGCACAGGCTAAGTAGTTGTGGCACATGGGCTTAGTTGCTTCTTGGCATGTGGGATCTTCCCAGACCAGGGATCAAACCCGTGTCTCCTGCATTGGCAGGCGGATTCTTAACCACTGCGCCACCAGAGAAGTCCCGATTTTCCTACTTTCTGTCTTCTCATTCTCTTATGTTCTTAAGTTTTCTTCCCCCCCCCCCTTTTTTTTTGTTTTGAAGAGCTGCTCTTAATATTTCTAATAGGAATACCTGTTGTCTGCTGCAATTCACAGAACCATTTGTATTTTTTGCCACCCGGAAGTCCTCCACAGCCAAGATGCTCCTACCTCTCCTCCTTCCCTACTCCTTCCTCCTCCTCCTCCTGGTCCAGGATGGAGTTGGGTTCCTCCAAGATGGGGGGAATGGGGAAATTGTACAATTCATCTTGTTGGTTTTATCATTTCATAATCCAGCCAAAGCAGATATTGGTGAATTTGAATCCTCAGAGCAACAAACATATCTGAAACTGGGTTTAATGCTTCCTAAACTCACTAGAACTGATTCTTCTGCAAATAAAGACAGAAAGAATTAAATAGGATTCTTTTTTATCATGAATGAAGTTGGCTACTAATTATCCTTCTTCTTACAACTGAATCAAACAGGGACTTCTACATTCTAACCCACAAAATTTCTAGGAAGTTCCAGTTTCTCATTCAATCATTCTTACGTGATCTGGGGGTTTCCTAGAACATTATGAGATTAGCATCCCATTAACTAAAGTGATTCATTTGTGATAAGTGTTGTTCCTCAATAAAAAAAAACAAATGAACAAACAAATCAGGGGGTACAATTCCTAACCCAAAATGATTCTGAGCTTATTTTTTGGTTGACTTTGAGCATCAGCCTTTATTCTTGCCTATTCCAACCTTGATTGTTGACATCTGATATAAGGAGAGTGAATTGTCTACATTCATTTTGGGTCCCAGAGAATTTGGACATTTCAAGTCCATGATTCCTTCTGATATCTCATTCTCTGAGAGTCTCCATGAGAGTAACTTTCTTTTCATCCTCTCTAACTGGCTTTAGTAATGTTTGACATATAAGTGTCCCTTTGCTGCTGTTGACTTTTAAGCCCCATTAAAATAATTGGCCAACCAGCTCTCTTTCTTACTTGAATTCTTTGTTTTTTTTAAAAAATCATTTTGCTTTGTTTTAGTTCTCAAAACAGTGCCCATCACTGTAGCTGACCTGCTACAAATCCTTAAGACCTAAATCACTTAGAACAATAATTTTCATTCTTAAATGCAGTTGTAAACATCATATCAGAATCCCAGAAACACTCCCTCCTGAAACATACTTTTCTTGGGCAGTCAAGCTGTCCAGCAGAGAAACGGAATTCTTTGGGAATTTGATAAATAATATATATTCTAATGGTAGAAGTATAAACTCTCACTTACCCACATATTTCAAAAGACCTACTCTTTAACCACTTCAATAGCATTTTTCAATCAGTTACAAAGTTCTTTCTTTTCATTCATAGAAGAGTGTTCTTCATGAATTTCTTTTTTAGGTCTTGTAACAAGGTGACAATGTGACCTGTGGTTGTAAGGGCTGCACAATCTATTATTTCTCAGTGAGAGTCTATTTCCGCAGTTCTAGAATCATCCAGAAAAAATGAGTAAAATGCCTTTAATTAGACTGAGCATGACAGCTACTATTTACTTTTCTTAGGAAAAATGGGAGTCCATGGAGGTTAGGCTAAAATTCAATTTCTAATTGAAAATGCTATAGGATATTCTCATGGACTTTCCCAATTATGTAAATTAATATAACTCTACATAAATTTAATATTTCATGTGGTATACTCTATTCTGAACAGAGAATTTTCCCCAAATCATAAGTTTAAACACAAAGTCTCCACTTCATGTCTGACTTTGCGGTGCTATTCTAAGAGCCACAATGCTTGTGTTTCCTCCACTGCAACTGCTACACTATAAGTCTAACCTCCACTTGATCATGATGCAAGTGTGCTCTTGGCTTCTTGTCGTGGTCAGAAAATTATCTGTCGATCAGTGAAATGTTATATATTAGGTGCAAAATTCAGAATAATAACTTCTAAAATGTGCCCTACATAAAAGTGGACAATCTGTATGCTCTCCAAATACTGTATCGCATTAAAAAATGCACAGGTTTATTATTTAAAGAGTATTTTAAGTGATTTTAAGACTTTAGCTCTTGCAGATGGTAAATTAGCTTATATCAGACTAACCCACCTACTGATAGCAATTATAAAGTCTGTATAAACATCTTTAAAAAAAAGAAACCCGTCTCTTTTGAGGTAGTAGAGAGCAACCTGTGGAAGATAGAAACAGGAAGACATAAACCTTTGAATTCCACATTTGGTTAGCTTCTCTAGTGAGGGCATTTATCAGTTCTTTTCTTACATGGAAAATTAACCTGAAACATAAGATAGAGTTTTATGGGATAAGAAGTCAGAGACTGGGACTTCCAGAGCCAATATAAGTTAGGGTCAAAATCCTGAAAAGGAGGGAGACACAGAGAAAGGAGGCACCCAAACCTGCAAACAAACACCTGCAAATCCTTGATTGACTTCTGAATTATACATATGTGAGTGAGACTCACAGGTGAAAGCAGCAGTGGGAAAGATGACAGACTGAACACAAATATGAACAACTTCTCATAAGAGTTTGGAGTTCAGATCATGTCAAAGTAGACATCCTTGCTAAATATCTTGGGCTATCTGTTGAAATTCCAGAAGGATAATATCTTACAGTTAAGATCCCTAAGGACCAGGAATAATAACTATTGCCTACTGTTAAGAAAAAGTGTTAGTAGATATGCCCTGAAGACACCTAAAACCAAACCTTCTACAAGATTAAGGTGACCAACAGTAATTTAACTGCCTAGTAGCACAAAACTCAATCCTATTCACTATATAGTGTTATATCCAGTATAAAATAATAATTATGTATTTATATATCAATCACATAAGGAAGCCCCAAAACATGGCTTATAATGATGAGAAAAAATAGTCAATAGAAACAGATCTAAAGATGACATGTTGGAATTAGCAGAAAAGAACTAAAATTTGCCATTTTAGATATGTTAAAGTATCTACAGAAAACAGTTAATGAAAGTGGTGAAGAGATAAGAAAATTCAGAATATATAGAAAAACTCTATTAATAAGGCCTAAGGAAAATTCAAGAATGGGGCTATGTAATATCTGAAATCAAAGTTCATGGAGTATAATTAACACAAGATTGGACAGTACAGAAAAAAGGATAAGAATTTAAAGAGCCCTCACAAAAAATTATCCTAACTGAAGCAAGCAAAAATAAATAAATGAAAGATAATAAAGAAGGCTAAAAATGTGTAGGACATCATCAAGTGATTTAATATGAAGTTCACTTGGAATTTTGAGAAGAATGGAGAGAAATAATTGTTAGAAAAAGACTTTGAAGAAATATTGGCCAACACTTTCCCAAGGATAAAAGGAACCATCCACAAATTTAAGAAATCCAGCAAATTGCAAACAAAGGAAATTCAAAAGAAAAAAATACACATAGGTGTATCACAGTCAAGTTGCTAAAAAAAAAAAAGTCAATCAAAAAATCTTAAAAACACTGAGAGAAAAACAATAAAAATGATGATTGGCTTTACATCAGACACAAGGAAGTCTAGAGAAAATGAAATGACACCTTGACATCTTTAAAATGCTTAGAGGAAAACTAACATTTAGCCCATAATTTTAGACCCATAATTTTTTTAAGAAAAAAATTCTGAAATATGAAAGTGATATAAAGATAAATTCAGATAAACAAAAGCTGAGAAAACATGTTGCCAGAAGACCCATAATAAAAGAAATGCAAAAAAGAACATATTTAGGCTGAAGAGAAATGATCCAGATGGAAATTCAGATCCAAAAGAAGACATGCGAAGAACTAGAAATGGTAAACCTATGGGTAAATATAAGGTTTATTTTTCTTTTCAAAAATTATTTAATGATCCATTCACTGTTTAAAAAAAGATAAAAATATATAGTGATGTTTATAAGATGTATGGACATAATATTACATAAAGTCTGGAAGAGCATAAAAAGAATTATGGTCTTTTAAGGTTCTTATGGTGGTATAAAATGAATTTATGGTAGACTGTGATGAGTGAAGGCTGTATAATATAATCACTAGAGCAATCATTAAAAATGTAAAAAGTTCAGGCAAAAATCCAATAAAAGTGATAGAATGAATTATTTAAATTGTTAATGAGCCCAAAGAAAACTAGGGAAGGACCTGTAACTCGAGATATTTAGCAAGGCTATCTTGACATGATCTGAACACTAAACTCTCATGAGAAGTTGTTCAAATTTGTGTTCTGTCTGTCATCTTTCCCACTGCTGCTTTCACCTGTGAGTCTCACTCCACATATGTACAACTCAGGGAAGGAAAAATAGGGAAGGACCTAACAAGCATACAAAAGTAAGACAAATAAAAAACAAATAGCAAACTGATAAGCTTAAACTGAACTGTATCAAATAACCACGTTAAATATAATTGAAAGAAGTATTCCAGTAAAAAACCAGGATTGTAAGAACGAACTGAAAGAAATGTTAAGCATGGAAACACTGATGTGGATGCAATACATAAAATAAAGTAGACTTTACCAGTAGTAAAGAGAGTCATTTCATAATGATAGAAATGTCATGAACTCATCAAAATAACAATAATAATAATCCTACATAAGTATGTACAAAATGACAAAGCTTCAAAAGTACTTGATGCAGTCTGAGAAGATAATAGTTATAAATACACAAATCTATATTTATGGTTAAGATATTAATACTCTTCTTTCAGTAACTGATGGAACAACATGTAAAAGTAAATATATTGAAGATTTAAACAATACTCTCAAACAACTTGACATAATTAGCACAATTAATATGTATAGACACTCCACCCAATAACACCGGAATATTCATTCACCAAGAGAGACCGTATACTGTATAGTAATAGTGTGGGTAGATAGAGACAAAGTATATATACAAGTACATATATAAGTATATACCATAGTGTGTGTGTATGTATATATATGTGTATATATATATATATATATATATATATTTTATACTATACTAGATATATAGTATTGTATATATATTTCTATATAAGTGTATATGTAACAGATATTCATAAAATATACATGTATATGTATTAGATATATACTTATAAGTATAATAGAATATGTTTACAACTATAATAGGTATATTCTTATGTCTATAATAAGTATATTCTTATATCTACAATCAATATATACTTACGTCTATATAGGTATATATATGTATACGTGAGTATATATATATCTATATATGTGTATGGATATCTATCTCTATCTCTCTATATATCTGTCTATAGAGAAAGAGAAGGAGAGAGACAGAGAGAGATAATTTTCTCACACTACAATAAAATTAAATTAGAAAATCATACTTAAAATACCTAGAAATTCTCAAATATTTGAAAAATAAACAACATATTTCTGGATAATACATATGAAAGACCAGAAAGCACAAAGGTAATTAGGCAATATTTCAAAATTAAAGATAATTAAAATCCAATATTTCATATTTGTGAGATGCATGAAAATTTTTTCTTAAAGAGAAATTTTATTTAAATGCTTTTATTAGAGGAGGAGAAAGATTTCAAATGAATTATGTGGCTACTTACCTTAGAAAGCAAAACATTAATAAAAGAAAATCAAATCTGAAGAAAGCAAATAACAAAGATGAGTATAAATTAATAAAACATGAAACAAAAAACAATAGAGAAAATGAGGCATATGTTAATCCTCAACATATTAACAAAATTGGTAAATTCTTAGCTAGACTGATTTTAAGAAAGGCAGAGAGAGAGAGAGAACATACAATGCCAATATCAGGAACACAAGAAAAGATAACGTTAACAATTTTTAGTAATATTAAATGGATTATAAAGGAATACATTGAACAACATTATGCCAACAATTTGACAACAGATAAAATAGACAAATTTCTCAAAAGACTAAAATTACCAAAACTCACGTGAGATTAAACATAAAATATGAATGTTTCTATATCTATGAATAAAATTGAATTTGTAATTAAAAATATTCCCCCAAAATATCTTCAGGCCAGGATTATTTCACTGGTGATGTCTATCAAATATTGATGAAAGAAGCAATGCCAATCTTACATAAACTGTTTTAGAAAATAATAGATTTTAGAGCATTCTCTAATGTTTTATGAGACCAGCAAAACCTTGATACCAATACCTAACTGGGAATTTACAACAAGAGAAAATTGTAGGTAGCATCCTTTATGAACAGAGATACAAAAAATACTTAACAAAACTTTTCTAAACCAAATCTGGCAACATAAATAAAGGATAATAACTCCTGACAAGTGGATTTCATTCCAGAAATGCAAATTAGGTTTATCTTGTAAAAAATAATTATTAAAAACCAACAAATTTATAGACTATTTGAAAAAAATATGATCATCTCAAAATATGCCAAAAAATCATTTGACAGAATTTAATATTCATTCATAATAATAATAATAATTCCTAGTAAATTAGGAAAAAAAGTAACTTAACTGAATAAAGTGCATCTATGAAAAACCTAGAGTTAACATTATACTGAGAGGTCAGGAAGAAGCTGAGGATATTTGGTCTTATCAGCTGTAGTCAACATTGTACTAGAAGTCCTAGCTAGATCTTCAAGACAAAAGAAAGAAAAAGCCTAAAAGCAGGAAAGGGGGTAACTCCTCATTAACAAAGAAAATACTACAAAATAATCACGACCATACTACTGAAACTGATAAAACATTTAGGAAGGTCAGAGGATCATGGTCACTGTAGAAATACCAACCACATTCTGTGTATCAGCAACATACAATTAGAAGGTGAATTTATTTGTCTTTCTCTGTCTGATTTACTTCATTCAGTGCGACAGTCTCTAGGGTCATCCATGTTGCTGCAAATGGAATTATTTTGTTCTTTTTTATGGTTGAGTAATATTCCATTGTATATATGTACCATATCTTCTTTATCCATTCCTCTGTTGGTGGACATTTAGGTTGCTTCCATGTCCTGGCTATTGTAAATAGTGCTGCAATGAGCATTGTGGTGCATGTATCTTTTTGAATTATGATTTTCTCCAGTTATATGGCCAGGAATGGGATTGCTGGGTCATATGGTAGCTCTATTTTTAGTTTTTTAAGGAACCTCCATACTGTTCTCCATAGTGGCTATACCAATTTACATTCCCACCAACAGTGTAGGAGGGTTCCTGTGAAGTAAGTCAAACACAGAAAGATAAACATCATATAATATTGCTTATATGTGGAATCTAAAATAAGGATATAAATGAAATTATTTACAAAATAGAAGTAGAGTTATGGATCTGGAAAACAAACTTATGTTTATCAAGGGATAAGGAGGGGGCAGGGATAAAATGGGATTGGGAATGACATAAATACACTATTATATATAAAATAGATAGCTAATAAGAACCTGCTGTATAGCATAGGGAACTCTACTCAATACTCTGCAATGGGCTATATGGGAAAAGAATCTAAAAAAAAAAAGACTGGATATATGTATATGTATAACTGATTCACTTTGCTGTGCATCTGAAACTAACACAACATTGTAAATTGACTATACTCCAATAAAAATTTAATGAAAGAAAGAGAACTTAAAATACTGTTTACAGTAGGCTCACAAACATAAAATACTTAAGGATTGATTTAACAAATATGTGCAGGACCTCTGCATTGACAACTCTTAAAGACTACAGAACAAATTTAAATAAGTCCTAAATAAATGGAGAGATATATAATGATAAGATATTGGAAGATTCAATATTGTTAAGATAATTTCCCCTAAATTGATGTACACATTCAGAGTAATCTGAGTCAAAATTCTACTGGGCTTTTATTTTTGTAGAATTTGACAAGCTAAGTTTATAATTTGTATAGAAGTATATAAAAGCTCAGAAGACTGACAACAGTCAAAATATACCTTAAAAAGAACGAACTTAGAAGATGTATACAACTGATTTTAGGATTTACTATATGACTACAGTAATCAAAATGCCATAGTATTGGCACAGGATATAAAAATAGATCAATGGGACAGAATAGAGAATTCAGAAATAGACATATATATATATATACATAATCAATTGATTTTTTAAAAAAGTACTAAGGTAATTCAATGTGGAAAAGGAAACATTATCATCAAAAGATTCTAAAACAACTGCCTGTTGTCTGAGAAAAATTAAATCTAGATCCATACCTCATGCCATAAATAAAAAGTAGTTTGAGATGAATCATGACTCTAAATCTAAAAGGTAAAAACATAGAAATAGATCTTTGCTACATATTGTAGGAAAATATATAGTACAGGACATCAAAAGCAATAAAACAAGAGAAAATAATTGACAATTTGCTCATTAAAAGGCCATTAAGAAAATAACAAGTCATGCCACAAGACTGAGAAAATACAATACATATATCTGACAAAGGTCTGTGTCCAATATAGATAACCCCTACAAATGTGTATTAAAAAGTTAAAATCTCAGTATAAAAATGGGCAAAACAAATAGCTACTTCACCAAATAATATATAGTTATGACCAATAAACACAGAAAAGAGTGCTCTCATCATCATTTGTTGTCAGGAAAATACAAAATTAAATTTTAAAATGTTTTATTATACACTGTGATATCATTGTGTACTTGCTAAAATGGTGAAAATTTAGATTGACAAATTCAAGCCTTGGCAAGGATGAGGAGGAACTTTGGATCTCTCATACATGGTTGGTGTGATGTGAGTTGTTTAGCAGTAATGCACTTGGCATATATTTATAAAATTAAATTGACAAGTACTCCATGGCCCATCTATTTCATTCTTAGGTATTTTCCCAAAGTGAAAGGGAAATATAAGTCCACCAAAAATTTGTATAAAAATATTCAAAGCAGTTTTAGTCTAATTAGCCCCAAACTTGAAATTGTATATTCATATATGTAATTCAGTGTCCGTAAGAAGGTATCAATTAGTGATATATGCAACAGTCTCAATGCAAAAAAAGAAGCCAGACACAAAATAGTACCTTACTGTATAATTCCCTTTACGTAAAGTTCTGGGATAGGCAGTTAGAGAAATCAGTTATAGAAGTCAGAACTCTGGTCAGTTCTGTGGAAGGTGACAGGCATTGGACATGATGAAAAAATCTAGGAAGAATGGAAATTTTCTATATCTTGATTTGGGTAGTGGTTAGATGGGTGTATACCTTTGTCAAAGCTCATTAAACTGTACTCAAAATCTTTACATTTTTGTGAGTTATACCGCAATAAAAAGATTTCTGGAAAAATTATTTTAAAAAATAAGTTTTACAATCCTCTTTTTTTATATTATAGGTAGAATGTTATCTTTTTAAAAAATTATGTTATCTATTTATTTTTATACAGCAGGTTCTTCTTAGTTATCTATTTTATACATATTAGTGTTTACATGTCAATCCCAATCTCCCAATTAAATCCACCACGACGCACCCCCCCACACTTTACCCCCTTGGTGTCCATACATTTGTTCTCTACTTCCGTGTATCTATTTCTGCATTGCAAACCTGTTCATCTGTACCATTCTTCTAGATTTCACATATATGCATTAATATACGATATTTGTTTTTTGCTTTCTGACTTACTTCACTCTGTATGACAGTCTCTAGGTCCATCCATATCTCTACAAATGACCCAATTTCATTCTTTTTTATGGCTGAGTAACATTCCATTGTATATATGTACCACATCTTCTTTATAGATTCGTCTGTCGATGGACACGTAGGTTGTTTCCATGACCTGGCTATTGTAAATAGTGCTGCAATGAACATTGGGTTGCATGTGTCTTTTTGAATTATGATTTTCTCAGGGTATATGCCCAGTAGTGGAATTGCTGGGTCATATGGTAATTCTATTTTTCATTTATAAAGGAACCTCTGTACTGTTCTCCATAGTGGCTGTAACAATTTACATTCCCACCAAGAGTGCAAGAGGGTTCCCTTTTCTCCACACCCTTTCCAGCATTTGCTGTTTGTAGATTTTCAGATGATGCCCATTCTAGGCACTGTGAGGTGATAACTCATTGTAGTTTTGATTTGCATTTCTCTAATGATTAGTAACTTTGAGCTCTTTTCATGTGCCTCTTGGCCATCTGTATGTCTTCTTTGGAGAAATGTCTATTTAGGTCTTCTGCAATTTTTTGGATTGGGTTGTTTGTAATATTGAGCTGCATGAGCTGTTTATATATTTTGGAGACTAATCCTTTGTACATTGATTCATTTGCAAATATTTTCTCCCATTCTGAGGGTTGCCTTTTTGTCTATAGCTTCCTTTGCTGTACAAAAGCTTTTAAGTTTCATTAGGTCCCATTTGTTTATTTTGTTTTATTTCCATAAATCTAGGAGGTGGGTCAAAAAAGATCTTGTGATTTATGTCAAAGCGTGTTCTTCCTATGTTCTCCTCTAAGAGTTTTATAATGTCCGGTCTTACATTTATGTTTTTAATTCATTTTGAGTTTATTTTTGTGTATGGTGTTAGGGAGTGTTCTAATTTCATTCTTTTACATGTAGCTGTCCAGTTTTCCCAGCACCACTTATTAAAGAGGCTGTCTTTTCTCCATTGTATATTCTTGCCTCCTTTATCAAAAATAAGGTGACCATATGTACGTGGGTTTATCTCTGGTCTTTCTATACTGTTCCATTGATCTATATTTCTGTTTTTGTGCGACTACCATCCTGTCTTGATTTCTGTAGCTTTGTAGTATAGTCTGAAGTCAGGGAGTCTGATTCCTCCAGCTCCACTTTTTTCCCTCAAGACTGCTTTGGCTATTTGGGGTCTTTTGTGTCTCCATACAAATTTTTAGATTTTTTTGTTCTAGTTCTGTAAAAAGTGCCATTTTTAATTTGATAAGGATTACATTGAATCTGCAGACTGTTTTGGGTAGTATAGTCATTTTCACAATATTGATTCTTCCAATCCAAAAACTTGGTATATCTCTCCATCTGTTTGTGTCATCTGATTTCTTTCATCAGTGAGTGTCTTATAGTTTTCTGAGTACAGGTCTTTTACCTCTTTAGGTAGGTTTATTTCTAGGTATTTTATTCTTTTTTTTGCAGTGGTGAATGGGACTGTTTCCTTAATTTCTCTTTCTGATCTTTCCTTTTTAGTGTAGAGGAATGCAGGAGATTTCTGTGCATTAATTTTGTATCCTGCAACTTTACCAAATTCATTGATTTGCTCTAGTAGTTTTCTGGTGGTATCTTTAAGATTTTCTATGTATAGTATCATGTCATCTTCAAACAGTGACAGTTTTACTTCTTCTTTTCCAGTTTGTATTCCTTTTATTTCTTTTTCTTCTCTGATTGCCATGCCTAGGACTTCCAAAACTGTGTTGAATTATAGTGGTGAGAGTGTACATCCTTGTCTTGTTTCTGATCTTAGAGGAAATGCTTTCGGTTTTTCTCCATTGAGAATGATGTTTGCTGTGGGTTTGTCGTATATGGCCTTTATGAGGTTGAGGTAGGTTCCCTCTATGCCCATTAAGAAATCTTAGTTGTAGGTTCTTCCCTTTCATCACTTTAAATATATCCTGCCACTCCCTTCTGGCTTGTAGAGTTTCTGCTGAGAAATCAGCTGTTAAACTTATGGGAGTTCCCTCATATGTTATTTGTTGTTTTTCCCTTGTTACTTTTAATAATTTTTCTTTGTCTTTAATTTTTGTCAGTTTGATTACGGTGTGTCTTGGCGTAAACTCCTTGGGTTTATCCTGCCTGGGACTCTCTGCACTTCCTGGACTTGGGTGACATTTTCCTTTCCCATGTTAGGGAAGTTTTTGACTATTATCACTTCAAATATTTTCTTGGTTTCTTACTCTCTCTCTTCTCCTTATGGGACCCCTATAATGCGAACGTTGGTGTGTTTAACATTGTCCCAGAGGTCTCTTAGGCTGTCTTCATTTCTTTTCATTCTTTTTTCTTTATTGTGTTCCACAGCAGTGAATTCCACCATTCTGTCTTCCAGATCACTTATCTGTTCTTCTGATTCAGTTATTCTGCTATTGTTTCCTTCTAGTGTATTTTTTATTTCAGTTATTGTATTATTCATCTCTTTGTTCTTTAATTCTTCTAGTTGTTTGTTCCTTAATTATTCTTAATTATTGTTAAACATTTCTTGCATCTTCCCAATCTTTGCCTCCATTCTTTTTCCGAGGGCCTGGATCATCTTCACTGTCATTATTCTGAATTCCTTTTCTGAAAGGTTGCCTATGTCCTCTTCATTTAGTTGTTTTTCTGGGGTCTATCTTGTTCCTTCATCTGGTACATAGTCCTCTGCCTTTTCATTTTGTGTATCTTTCTGTGAATGTGTTTTTTGTTCCACAGACTGCAGGATTGTAGTTCTCCTTGCTTCTGCTGTCTGCCCTCTGGTGGATGAGGCTATCTAAGAGGCTTATGCAAGCTTCCTGATGGGAGGTCCTGGCAGTGGGTAGAGCTGGGTGTTGCTCTGGTGGGCAGAGTTCAGTAAAACTTTAATCCTCTTGTCAGCTAATGGGTGGGGCTGAGTTTCCTCCCTGTTGGTTGTTTGGTCTGAGGGGACCCAGCACTGTAGCCTGCAGGCTCTTTGGTGGGGCTAATGGCAGGCTCTTTGGTGGGGCTAATGGCGGACTCTAGGAGGGCTCATGCCAAGGAGTACTTCCCAGAACTTCTTCTGCCAGTGTCCTTGTCCCTTCAGTGAGCCATAGCCACCCACCGCCTCTATAGGAGACCCTCCAACACTAGCAGGTAGGTTTGGTTCAGTCTCCTGTGGGGTCACTGCTTCTTCCCCCTAGGTCCTGATGTGCACACTACTTTGTGTGTGCCCTTCAAGATACGAGTCTCTGTTTTTCCCAGTTCTGTCAAAGTCCTGCGGTCAAATCCTGATAGCCTTCAATGTCTGCTTCTCTGGGAATTCCTCCTCCCGTTGCTGGACCCCCAGGTTGGGAAGACTCATATGGGGCTCAGAACCTTCACTCCAATGGGTGGACTTCTGTGGTATAGTCATTCTCCAGTTTGTGAGTCACCCACCAGCAGTTATGGGATTTGATTTTATTGTGGTTGCACCCCTCCTACCATCTCATTGCAGCTTCTCCTTTGTCTTTGGATGTGGGGTATCTTTGTGGTGAGTTCCAGTGTCTTCCTCTTGATGATTGTTCAGCAGTTGGTTGTGATTCCAGTGCTCTCACTAGAGGGAGTGAGCACATGTTCTTCTACTCTGCCATCTTGAACCAATCTCCAAAAATAAGTTTTACAATTCTATATCCAAGTCTTCCAAGGGGATCCAAAAAATAACATAATACCATTAAGGATCTTTTCCACTTATCCATATTCCTAAACTCATCAGAGCATCTGATTAAAATTTTCCCAGATTTTTCTAAGTCAAAATTCCATCATATACCCTTCTTCCCCCCTTTTTTAAAAATTCTTGTCCATCATTCCTACTTTTCTGATGTTATTTTTATCCATAAGCAGCTCTGTAATCTTTCGCATAGTAATTATTATAATTTAGTCTTCCATGAATCTTTCCATTTTGAAGCTCTGTTCTTTAGCACAACAAAAGAACATGCCTATAATTTTGTTCAAACAGCCAAGAAATCTTTCCCCGGAGGAAACTGGGCCAGAAGAATGGTTTGGATGTTCCACTCAGGCACAGATAGAACAGAATCAAAATGGTGCTTGTGAAATGTTTTGTCAGAATAAAAGACTTTTAATGATTATAATGGTTAATGGCTTTAGGCTCAGAACATCCATAAGAGGAGTTAAGACTGAAAAGATTCCAAGGCAGTATCCAAAGCTTTCTCCAGAGTTTTAGACAGATGTGGCTGGGCAGCACCAATATTTATCTGCATGATTCTCATTTTTCTAAATGCCATGACTGAAACACCCCATTGGAGATGGATATTTTATTTTTTATTTTTTTGGAGGGGTCATTTCCTGTGCATTCATTCTCTGTTTTTTCCCCCAGGTCTATTACTAGCTTATACAATGAAGAGAAGAAAAGTGTTTCCCTTGGTAGATGCAGCCTAGGAAGTTCATGGTTTTGTGAAGAGTGACATCGCAATGGTAAGTGCAGACCTGTATCCAGGCACAAGGTACCTGTGGATTATATGCTAAATTTCACCCCCCGTGTCCTTTCATCAAGGCCCTTTGTGCACAAACTACACAGACATTCATAGTGACTTTGCCTTTTCTCTTTCAAGAAAATGTCTATTTTTCTTCTATCCTGATACTAATGCACTATAGTTCTTTATGCCCTCTGTGTCAATTTGAGTTCTTCGTTGCAAATAAGAGAAATAACCTAGTGGAAGCAGGTTATTTCTATTTGTTCAAATTAATGGCTGCACTGCTGGTTGAAAACACACATGTATATGTCCTTTCTGCTAATTTATTTCCATGGAGCTAAATGAAATTCATGTCCATGTATCAAATGGATCTTTCCCTTTACTACTTTGCCTCTCCTAATTTAGAGTAGTTGTTTGTGCTTTAAGAATGGGAGATCCAAGCTTCTCCCTTATGCTTTCATGTATCACCTTTTCTTCAGATAACATTGTCTTGATTCTAAATGGTATTGGAAACAAAGATTATGATTTTTAGACCTAACTTCACTGTTTTGCACTTTAAACGATTTTTCTATGTAAATATTTTCCTCTTCTGTCTAAAAAGACTATGAACTTTATGTTTGTCAGAATTAAATGTTGCCTAACTATACCTAACTTTATTTTAAAAAGTCAATATCTCAAGACATATAATGCCATTAAAGTCAAAGATATAAGGCTGCCTGTGTGACTTCCTACATATCAGGCCTGCCAATGCTTCAGATGTGGGGCAGGGATGTATCTGTAGACTCTGCTGCTGGGGTGGATTGGGCCGCAGTGTCCTGGATATGTGACACGATGTGGGCCCCTTGTCTGTTTCTGGTGCTGCTCTCGGCCAGGTCTGTCACTGCCCCAGGTTTGGGGGCAAGGGATGAGTCTCTGCCCTAGCTCTGCTGCTGTGGTCAGTTGGACCCTCTGCGCCCTAGGTGGGGATGGTGGGATGTTTCTCCCAGCTAGGTCTCTGATGTGCTGTCTCTTTCCTGGCCTTTTCACCAAAGAGAACAGGGTTTTTTGTTTGTTTGCCTGTTTTTTGATCTACACATGTTGGTGCTTCCAGGTTGTGGGCCCCTCAGGTGCCCAGTTGGAGATCTGTGGAAGATGAAAAGAAAACGTAGGGAACTCAGGACTGTGAGGCTACCTTTTTCTTCACAGCTTTCAGAGTTTTGAGTCCATTTATGATTGTGGAATTATTTCAGGACACAGATGTTTTTAGAGGGGAGGAGCCAGGAAAAGTGAGTCTGTGACATCTCACAACATTTTAAAATAAGGTCCAGTTTACAGTACACAGTTGAGCAATTCCAAGGACTCTGGTGCCTTCCATAGTGGCCATTCTTCATTGCCCATATTTTATCAGTGATTTATTTCTAAAAAGTTAGTTCTTCTGAATTTTTGTTCATTAAAATATTCTAAACCTTTTTATCTAATTACAGAATATTTTGCTAGCCTAAATTCATCCTTTCCTGCTATAGTTGTCCCTATGTATACCAATATTTATGCAAGATATATTTCATTATCCCATTTAAGCAAACGTTGTGATAATTACATGCTTCATAATTAAATGTCTTCTTAAGTAAGCCCTAGCAGTTATAATAAATTCAGCTGAGTGATTGACTCTGGGATGGGTAAATATGTAGGAGAAGACCATTTGGCTTTGTTTATTAATACATCAGATAAGCTGCCTTTTGACATCCTAATAGAGACAATATTTCTCTTTTGCTTTAAAAATGAGTCATTTAACCTCCTACAGCATAAAAGATTACACTGACTTTGAGCTGACCTAGGTAGCAAAAGATCAACATATTTGCTTTGTAAATTCGATCAAGTATGAGGACAAATTTTACTTAAGGCACAAATGGCTTTACTAATGTTGAGGCCAATGCAGTTTGCCTTCAAGCTTTACCAAAGCTTTAAAGTCAACTTTTTAAACAATGAAGTTTTCCTACTGTAAAACACCTTTGGATACAAGTATCAGATACAGATAAGCCGGAAGAGTTTACCATTAAAAAGTTTGACTCAGTCCTTATATTTCCAGTAATTAATATATATTAATTTTATTTATGTGCACACTTATATGCAAATATTATATATTTACATATGTGGGCTAATATTTTTGCTTTTATTTTTGTACTTTCCTATAGATTTCAATTTTCTATTTTGAGCATATTTTTGATTTTATAAATAGAAAAAGTGTTATTTTAATGCATAAAACTGAAAGAATATTTGAGACTTATGGGGGTATATCAGTTATGGAAACATGAAATAAGGAATCTTGCTTAATGGTATTTAAATATAATCATTTCTCTTTAGAAAGGGTGACCCTAATGTCATGAAACACCTTGTACAAGTATGTCTATAGTGGCACTGTTGCAAATGCAAGTATCTGGGCACTGCCCAAATAACCATCAACAGAAAAATAGGTAGATCAGCTCTGATATAGATTATTGTGCAGCAGCAAAAATGAATTCACTTCAGCTAAACACAACCAGAGAATGATGAAAAGAGAAAAGGGCAAGTCAGGGATTTTGTATGAGTCCATTTATAAAATGTCCAATACATGTGCAGCAAAATATATCATTTGGAATACCAATCTATGCAGTTAAAAATACTCAGAAGTTAGGGAATGTTAAACAAAAGACTTAATATAGTGGTTAATGGAGAGAAAAGGAGAAGAACTAAATGAAGGATCAGGGAAGGTTACACAAGAGAATTCACATGTAAAGTTAATTTTCTCCCTTAAATTGATGCATATTACTGTATTGTTAGCCTTACACTTCACACATAGGTTATGAGCAATTTTTGTCTACTCAATATTTAATAAGATATTTATATAAAACCTTAAATAGTTAAAACTATAGGATCCACAGACATAAGCTAGTTTGGTGAAATGCAGTAATCTCTAAACACGTCTCTAAAAAATTTTGATCCCAAGGCCTTGCTGTAGTTACTTTTTGTTTTGCTTTGCTTTGTTTTAGAAGACAATGTTTTAAAAATTTAAATGGATTTTCAAGTAATTTTTTAATGTTTTTAATTTTTTAATGTTTTGGGATTCAAGTTCTATTATATAGTGGTACAAAAATGTAAACTTACATTTGCTCTTCAACATTTATCAATGTATTTCTTTTAGGTTAATACAGGATTGATCTTTCACATACTTTTCCATGAGGCTGTTATTTTGGGGATACAAAATATATTTTATATACTTGTTAAATCAAATTTTAATTGTATTTCCAGATGATCTACCTCTATATTTAATTGTGAAATCAGTTAAGACTCAGTGAAATGTCCTAAGACTTCTACATTTATGATGTTTTTTAGTTTCTTTTAATTTCTAGCACCTTTAGATATTTAGGTATTTTGTTAATTTATACATAAAATTTCATGACTGCTATAGCATCCTCTTTTATCTTTTGTCCATTTTTATGTTTAATATTTTGACCTTAATTCTAAGGTAACTGTCAGTTTTAAACACCATTTGTACTTTCCTTAAGTATTTCTGTTTGCCCATATTTTTTTCCTTTAGTATTTATAAATCACTTTATTTTAGTTTTATCTCAAATTGACAGTTTTTCTGGAGAGTGAATTATAAATTGGATTCTATGCCTTTTATCAATTTGTTACTCAGTATTCACTAAATCTACCAAAAATATTCTTAAGTTTCTGGCATGTAAATTTAACTTTAATATCCATTGTAAGTTTTCTATTTTCCCTTTCCTCTCCACTCTTTTTGTCATATCATTTGGATTTGAGTGTGGACTTATCGGTAAGTCTCCATAAATATTAAGTTAACTGAAGAAAGTCCAGTAAATGGCAAGACTTGTATTTGGGTATACACTTCATTTGCTGGACACTATATGCAATCTGGAATAATTAAAATATTAATCTTGCCTCACCTACCTGGCAGTGGACATATAAGTATCATCTCACTTATGAAGCCTTTGAGATAAAGTTTAAATATATGCTATAAATCAATATTGGATTCATGACTCAATCGTTAGTGGTTATGAAAAGAAATTGTCCTTGACCACAATGGCTAGAATTATTTATTTTTCAACCTCTTAGTTTTGTTGAAGACAACTCTGATCCTTTGTAGATCTCCAGATGAACACGCTTTTTCTCCACCAAATTTTTCTTTCTTCTTGAGTCTTTCTCAGTCCTCTAACTGTATCCAGTTATTTTAGTAAAAGCAACAAAACTCTTAGTTTTCTCTAATTACTCCCGCATCCTGTTCATGTGCTTATATTTAATTTTTAGGCTTCTTACTGCTTTAAAATTGGTTGTTTGAATCCATAATCTACAGAGATAAGAGCTATATCATTCCTTCTGTCTAGTAGTTTACCAAATTGTGTTTGGGGTGATACTGATTTGGATGCACTGAGTTAAGCATATCTGGAAGTACAAATCAGATTTAATTATCTCTCTCTGTTTCTCTCTGTATCATCTCTATCTCACCTTTTCTCTCTAGCCTTCTCTTCAGACTCAGTTCCCATTCAGACCATGACCCATGTTAATTGACATTAGATGTTCAAGGAAACATCAAATAGGGTTTATTGATATTCATTCCAAAGAGAATCTAAACACTTCAGAAGGCAAACCTGGGGCGTTCCCTGGATGTTCAGTGGTTAGGACTAGGCGGTTTCACTGCTGTGGTCCTGGGTTTGATCCCTGATCACAGAACTAAGATCCTACAAGCCTCCCACAATCTGTGCAGCACAGCCGTAAATAAATAAATAAGTAAGCAAGTAAGTAAGCAAGTAAGCAAGTAAGTAAGTAAGCAAGTAAGTAAGTAAGTAAATAAATAAATAAATAAAAGAAAGAAAAGAAAGAAAGAAAGAAAACTGTCTTTGAGATTCCATCCCTATAAATGAATGAGAAAAAGAAAGTTCTGAAATTTTATGGTGTAGCCCTCTTCACAGAAATGAGAAATGGCTGCCAGCTCAGCTGGAGTGTATTGCACAAAGCAAGTAGAACTTTTTCCCTCTCTACTTTTATATATAGTTTCTGCAGTCTATAAAAAGGGACCTTCTCATGCAGCAAGTTACAGTGGAGTTACTACAGTCACTTACATGTTTAGTGTCATTTTTAAATTGAAACTCTAAGGTAGAAAGCAGTCGACTCTGTTGTTGAAAGACAGAATATCCTAAAATGTAAGAAAAATAAATAAATAAAATAAAATGTAGCTAAATATAGGTAATTCCTCACTTTTTAAAAAAAATGGTGAAATAACGTGTGCTTTCCATATTAACCTATGCTCCCCCTCTAGTGACATCAAACTCTGGCAAAATTAATTGTCCCACTTGATGTTTACAATTTATATATTGAATACAAAACATCCACAGCATATTGACAAGCTTGTCACTTGTATCTCCGCTGAACAGTGTATAAAGCCTTTAACTAATCCTTCTCATGAAGAACAAGCTGCAAGAAATCAGTCAATATTTTGTCATTTCAATATTACTACATTTGCCCACAAAATCCTCTACAGATGGAGATAAAAGCTCTACTACAAGCAAAGAGGGCATTTTTTTCCTTTGCCACAAAATATTGATGAAGTGCTTTATTGAGGTGGAGATCTCATTAATTATTTGATTTACAGAAAAAGAAGGCAGAGGGAAATGAGTGCCCTGGCTAATACCATGATGTACCATCTTGAGACTTAAGATCTTTTTAATGTATTCATCAGGGATACATCTGAAAGAGGAAAGAGTGAGCTGAATGGGTCCATTAATTTAATTGAAGCAAGCTCAGACAAGAGATAAAACATCCCAGCCGGCTTCTTTTCATGCAGCATGAACGCTGTAGTAAACAGGCAGAGATCCAAACACACCAAAAAGAAATAAAGGTACATGGAGACTCTAGAGACTTCAAGGCCACATAATATCAACAGATGCAGGGGTGAATACACCCCGAAGAGCCCCTGTCTTCATACACCACCATGTCAGTGTTCCGTGGGCACTGTCTAGGCTTTCTTGTGAAACTCTGAACGACTCTGAGGCTACATGTAAGTAATTTAGACTTCCTAAGGCAAAGTTGGATTTGTTCTTTTTTTTTTTTCAAACTTCTGAGAAATAGACTCCATCTCCTGCTCTTGAAAAGAAGAGATGGAAGCAGGGAAATGGATTTCCACTGCTCTCAGAAGCAGTTTTAAATGATATTGCTCTCTTTCAGCTATCTGTTTTTGAAATGTAGCAGTCAGAAAATTCTTTTAGTCCTGAAGAGGTTGGAGCCTCTCAGTGCACTCAGCATTTGTCTTTCAGTGGTCAGCATGATTGTACACAGCACATTAATTCAGTCCCAGGCTGTGCACGAGAACACAAAACAACCAAAGAAAGTCTCCCAGTGAACACAAAGCCTGTCTATTGCAAGTTATTTCATGTGATAAAAAACATTTTCATCTGATAAAAACCATTTAGTGTGTTTAATCAAAATTGTATTACATTCAGATGTGCATGAAGTCCTTAATACCGTCATTTAGAGGCAAACCATGATGTATGCATTAAAAATCATTAGTCAATATCAAACTAAATGTATAGTTTTCATAAAAGTGTTAGAAAAAAATTACCATTAAAAAGTGCTGCCAACTAGTTTTCAATGTGTGAAAATAAATGAACAATTCGTAAGAGAAAGTGTCTTTTAGTCATATTAGATTCTATCCAATATTATAATTTTAATGACAATAATAAGCATGATGAATGAAAATGCTTTGGTGTCTTGGCATGCAAATTTTAGATGGTGACAAAATACAGGTATTTTCATATTAACAACTAAGAGATATTTTCAGACCTATAAATTATGATTAAATTTTGGGTACTAATTTTACAGCTCAGTAAAAACACTAGAAATCTTTAAAAACAAGTAGTTTTAGGAAAATGAGACACACTGTAATGATTAAAGTAATTGATTTTTTCATAGTTTTTTACAGTGCCGATGAGGCATTTCTGTTTTTGTTTTAATTTTCATTACTTTTTTATTCTTCAAATGTGGACAGTATTTCTTCTCAAAACATGGTAAACATTTGTCTTGTTTAGAAAGCTACTTCATCAAAAGAACTCATTTCTTATCAAATAAATGTTTATGTGGATTGCCAGTACATAAAATAGTTGAAAATAATATTTATTATGGAATTATAGAAATGTATTTTATAAGTTCAATAACATCACAAGGGAGTTCTAATGAGTTAAATATATAGTCTATATTTGGGTATATAAGTAACTTTTCAAATCACCAAAAGAAGAGGGGCAAACCAAGAAGCAGCTAATACCATGCTATTTTAGACCCAGATGGGGTTCAGCAGAACCCTGTCCCAGACGAAGAAGGGCAAAACAACACACGTGCAATGCTGACCAGAGCAAGTGCACCCACCCCTTCCAAATGACACCTCTCAGAGCCAAACAGCTTCCCTCTCACAGACACAACCACTGAACAATTCCTGATACATTTTATACTGTTATGTTATTCAATTTGGTGGTTCCACTTAAGTGTAAGATTTTCTTCTACCTGGCCTTGAGTCACCAGAAATTTTAAAAGGGAGAATTCCTGTGCCTCCATCTAAAAGTTGGCATATATTTAGCATTTATCCAACATTGCATTTGAGAATGAAATAAGTAAATACATTCTACAAGTAGCATAGGTTTTATTACTCATAAAACTAGGGTATTCAATTTGATTTTACAAAATGTATGAATAAATTAGTAGATACCATATGAGGCAATAGATAAATTAAATCATCTCAGTAAATCTTTTCTCTGTTCACAATTATTTAAATAAGTATTATTGTATATGGCTCCTTTCTTGAGAATATTATATTTAAAAATAAATTTACATACATTTCTTGATCATAGCTTATAAACATTATTGTGGTAAGTATGTAAAAATATAACTACTATAAGATTGCATGAAGACTATGAATTATTTTCATTATTTGCACAGTTAATCCAGTTTGCTATAAAACAGTGTGACTAGAGCACAGCAATGAGTATTGGCTGAATAAATGGCCAAAACATAATTTTCTTTGGACTTACTCTCAAGTTCTTTGGCAAATTCTTCCTAAATCATCAATGTCATCATCATAATCTGTGTTAATAATAGATGTAGAAGAAAACAGTCATTTATATAATGCTTAAGTATTTTTTTTGTTAGATATTATGTGAAAAAACCCCAGTATAATGGTTGAGAGAATAGGCCTTAGAATCAGCCTGCCTGAGTGAAAACTAGGCCAAATTACTTAATTTTTGTGTATCTTGGTTTTCTCATTTATAAAATAGGGCTCATATTATGTACCATATAGGATTGTTGTAAGGATTAAATGAGGTGAAATATGCAAAACTTTCATGGCTCTTTTATATGGAACACACACACATATGCACACACATATTCACGCACACACTGCTTTCTTGGATTTCCATGACACACTAAAATGCTGATTCTAAAATTATTTTGTTATGATAACTCTATAGTGATACATTACTAACTATTTTTGTTTGAGTATTTTTATTCCGTACCAGAAAATGAGTGTATTTGCTTCCAGGATCTTTAATCTACATTTTGGAAGAAATAATATTATACTTAGTTTGGAAAAGATGTTATCACAAAAGATATTCTGTCAGTATGCATATTTAAATATTATTAAAACCTCTGGCCAATTTTATAGCTGTAGCATTAATTTTATATATATGACTGTGTATACATAGTACTAAAAAGCAGAGTAGTAGAGCAGTTAGGTGCATATACTTTGAAGAAAGCCACCACTTGTTAGCTATAGAATAGGTGGAGTTTAAGATGTCCAGTATTGAAATAATAATTCAGGTAGTCAATTGGATGCATTCTTCTAGAGCTTAGGAGAAAGGTCTGAGCTGGAGATATAAATTTGGGAGTGCTTTGCAAATAGATGGCATTTAGAATTATAATCTTAGATAAGATCACCAAAAGAGTAAGTACAGAACTGAGTACTGAGCCCTCTATCATTCCAACATTTAAAGGTTGGGGAGAATAAGAGGAAGGAAGGGGAAAAAGACTGAGAAAGAACTGAAGGAAAAGAAAACCAAGTGAAGAAGGTATCAAAGAGGAAAGATATCAGCCCCCCCTAAATATTAGTAGGAACAGAAGAAGAATGGCTAGTGACCATTTGATTTAACATAGGGATATTGTTGGTCACTTTGGCAAAAGCAATTTTGGTAGAATGTTACTGGTGAAAATTTGATTTGATTGAATTTAAGAGTGAGAGGGTGAGGGATAAATTAGGAGTTTGGGATTAACATATACACAGTACTATATATAAAATAGATAAACAACAAGGACCTACTGTATAGCACAGGGGACTATATTCAATACCTTGTGATAACCTACAATGGAAAAGAATCTGAAAAAGAATATATATATATATATATATATATATCTGAAATACTTTGCTGTACACCTGAAATGAACACAGCATTGTAAATCAGCTACAATAAAAAATTTTTCTGAATTTTAAATTTTGAAATATAAAATCTTACACTGGCAGCTTTGCCATATCGATTGAATAGCCATGGAAAAATGAAAAATAAACAGTATATGTGCACAAAAGACAGAGTGAGTGGCTGCTAGTTTGTATAGATAAATACTTCAAGGCAATGGAATTCTCTTTACCAAAGCAAAACAACAAAAACAAACACAGCAAATATTAAAATACTCTAAAAATAAAACTCTAAATAATTGCAATTAAAAATCAGGAATGAAATAAGGCTACTCTCTCAGCACTGGTATTTGATATTGTCTTCTAGTTTTAGTAAAGCAATAGGAAAAGAAAATGAAATAATTACCAAAACATTGGTAAAGAAGATATAAATTTATTTTTCTGATGATATGATGAAAACCCAAGAGGTTCAAAGTGAAATTTTACAAAAATTAATGAATTATGTGAGTTACTTTGACTTGATAAGTAAGAAAATAAATATCTTTTCTATAGTCTAGCAATTAGCACTCAAAAATGTAAATGGAAAAGAATTATTCATAGTAACTTAAAAATTAATAAAGCATATAAAAATAATTTTAATTCAAAAATCATTGTATCTCTAATAAAGAAAACTTTTAAGAGACTAAAGCATAACTAAAAAATGGAAAGAGAGGCCATAATCTTAGAAAGGAAGACATCATAAAATTGACAATTCTCCAAATATTTTTCTGTAAAGTCAAAGCATAAAATTTTTAATCAAGTATATTTTTTCAAGCTCATAGTAAGAATAATTTTAAAATGATTTTCAGTTAAGAGAAAGCACAACTATGGGTCTTTGTCTTACCAGGGAATTCTGTAAAGCTACTGTAATGATTCTATTTGATATTGCCATAGCTTCTAGGAATAGAGAGAGAATATAGAAACAGATCCCACTATAAGTGAAAATGGAACTGGTAGTGAAGTAAAGCAAGAACATTTACTATTTTCTTTTAAAATCTGAGGATAAAGGAAATATTCAAAATGAAGTCTGGAAGCACTAACAGTATAAAAGAAAAAAGTATATATACATATACACACACACGACACATATATATGAAGTATGTTATACTTCATACATATGAAGTATATGTAATGTGTATGATTTTGTAGAATAAGTGATAGCATTAACAGATCTAATAGATAATAGATTTGGAGGGAAAGTATTTGCAACATATTGAGAATTTCTGTGATAACCAAATATCTTTTATAAATTAGGGGGAAAAAATCAATCAAATACGAGCAAAGAGAATAAAGAAGAATTTTACAAAAGAGGAAATCCAAATAGCCAACAAGCATATGAAAAGCTATTCAAATACAATAGCAGTCAGGAAAACACAAATAAAGGAAGAATGAGGTATTAACTTACAGACAGTTTAGGAGAAATTGAAGTGTAATTGATACAGATGTGAGGAAGCCAGCATTCTCATAAATTGCTACAAGATGTGTGGGTTGTTGGAGATTTTTTTTAAAAAAACCAAATTGTTATCATCTATTGCAATTAACCATGTAATGATGTAAATAATTTTTGACTCGTTAATCGTACTCCTGGGATTCTATACCTCAGAAATAAAAAAACTATTAGAACTCAATCACAAAGGACATGTATAGTAACATTTTTCGTAGAACAAGTGGAACACATGAACACAAACACACATATCAAAAACAAAAATGAAAAGGTTTAGGAAATGTCCACAACATTCACACTATAGAATAAAAGGCTGCCATTAAAAAGAATGAATTGCAAATAAGTCAGTTACTTTGAAAAATTTTTACCAGATATTGTTGATGGAGGAAAAAAATCAGAAAACATGTATATGATAAGGCTCCATTTTGTAAAACAAACTGACAGAAATATTAGTGGTGTGTGTGTGTGTGTCTCAAATAAACTTAGAGAAAAATTATGATGGTTGTTACCACAGTGAGGTAAAGGAAGGCTTTTTTGTTTGTTTGTTTTGGAGGAAAAGACTGAAAAAGAGAAGTGCAAGAGTATGTATAATATCATATTAATCCAGTTTTGTAAAATGTTCTGTGAATGTATAGTTAAGAATTTTTTAATAAAATAAAAACTCTGTACCAAATTAATTGATGCAGTTTGTGGAATAACTCAGATAGATTTGAAGTATATTTTACGTCTAATCCTTTAAGAGTTTTGTAAGCCCACTCTTGTTTTCCTTATGAATCTGCTTGATTATGAAGATAAAAAGGTAATATTAAACCTGGCTTTGTGGAATTAATTATCTTGAATTGTCTGATTGAGAATATTATACTTTCTGACCATTTGTGTAATTCAACATTGGGGTTCCTTTGGCTCTGATCCCTTTGGCAGTCTCTTGCATAATAATCTCAGAAATCTGGAATATTCATAGGCTAAAATATTTTTAGCCAGAAGACAGAAGCTATTATTAATAAATTAGTGCCCTGTTAGGCTGCTATTACAGACAAATACATGGAAATGAATAACTAAATTATAGTGTTATAAACAATTTTTCTTTTGCTCTCATTTAGAATATCCCCCAAACTTGGCACAGTTGACTAGTTTTAAGACTGTATATCAGAAAACCTGGATTCTAATTTCCTTTCTACTACTAACCAACCATGAATCTGGATTCTAATTTCCTTTCTACTACCAACCGACTATGAACCTGGATTCTAATTACCCTTCTACTACTAACTAGTTATTTATGTCAATTTATTTTTCACATTTATTGGGCAGGACTACTAATATTTAAGCTACATAAGTTCACAAGGATATTTGGAGTGTGGCATTTTTGAAAAGGAAGAGATGTCTGGTGCAGTTCTTATTAAAACAGTCATCGTAATTAGTCATAAAAATAAAAGTAGAAAATTTATTTTTTTATAGCAAAAGAGAGATACTTGTGTTCAAATAGTCAATATTATACTAGCAAAGGTGATTTTTATATATTTTATATAAAAATATATGACCTACAATATTTTATATTTTATATAAAGCACAATTTCTTTGGGATATTAGATATTTATGGTAGAGAAAAAGTGGTTTGTAATCAAATATATTTATAGTAATCCCTGAGTAAATCCATATTGAATAGGCATCATTTTTGTAGGAATTCTCTGAATTTTTATTATGCTTACACTTTCTTTAATTTTCTCAGAGGAAGATAGAGGATGTACTACACAAACATGCTTCATGACCAAAATTTTTTCCTCCAAGAGTTTCCAGGTTAAGCATGTTTTTGAATGACATATGAGGAAATGTTGAGCAAGATGTCACATTTTCAAAGTAAAGTTTAAAGTAAATAGAAATAAGCCAACAACAACAAACTTTTTAAAGACTCAGATACAATCCCAAACTGTATATAGAATGGATATTTTTGGCTTAGAGGTTGTAAAGATACAACCACCTGGGACCACAACTTTTCCTTCCAAGAACTGCTTTAAAATCATTTTAGGAAAAAGAAATTATTCATAGATTAACTCGAAGTATTTCTTCCTTATTTTGCAAAGTGCCTTTCAAAGATAATGGGGTGAAACAAAGATCATAATATTGAGATATAAAAAGTAAGTGCCTGCATGTTGGTAAATTTACCTCTTGGAGATGTAATCACCCTCTCATTTGGCATTTTCATTTCTGCTTTTCTGTCTTCAATTGTCACTATATCTTTATATCTTGCACTGTTTTAAAGGCACTGTGGGTGCTCAGAAAGTCATGAATAGCAGTAATAAGAAAACTAATAATACAGAAAGAGATTTTTCTATAGGTTAAGCTGTGAGAAGGAATGTTGAGATTAATCAGAAATCAAACGTATCAGAATTATGAAGCCTTCATTTTGGAAAGAGAAAAAACAAAACAAGTCTGTGGTACTTGAGTTATCTCATTTAACATCATTGTGTTGAGAGGTTCAAGGCTGGAGAAAGCTGCTTGGAGGAGGATGTTGAAGCTTGCCTTTTTTATGTTGTCTGTACTTAAGGCATGACATTGGGCCCCTTTGTTAGTCAACCAGGTATTGATGGAAAATCTTGACATATTCTTGGTGCATTCTAAAAAGAAAAAAGTAATGACACCGTTAAACATAAACCATAACGGAACTGTATTCACAGTGGCATTACTAATGAACATTTTCATTTCCAGCGTGTAAATATATTGAAAGTAGAAGCTAAGGCATTGATATAAAGATTTGTTACTGTTAAATAAGCATGCCATGTGGCTCATTATAGTCTTTTAAAAGTAAAATCAAATTAGTTTTCCAGCTGTTATTTTCTCACGAACTACTGATTTGGAGATAGCCTAGCTAGAGATGGCAGAGATGGCATCTGATGACTAGAAGAAGGCTTCATAGTGACACAGATGCTCAGAGACTGAGAATGGGCAGTTATGGGAGTTGACAAGGACATGGAAAGGGATGTCATAAGACATGTTAATGGAAGAGTTTTTTCATGAAATAACACTCATCAATTTTCTCTTTCTGTTTTCTATGTTATGACATATTTAAGGTTTTTTTGCACTTTTAGCATATAACCTAGAATTATGGCCCGGAATTTATACTTCTGATTTCATAAATAACCATATTCATGGTCCGTCAAAATGTTGAATATTAAAACGTTTTTATTTTGAGGTGATATTGAGGAATTATCTTAGCATATATTATAATATTTTATCGAGAGATGTCTTTTTTGATGGGGGTAGAGCAAGTTTCAGGTCTTTGACTAAGATGCCTTGCTTATATAAGAAATGTTTCTATTAATTTTTAAAGAATAAGTTTATGTGATATTTCATCAAGAAATTGAAACAATTTTCATGAAATATTATGTACAATGGAATCCATAACCAAACATCTTAGTGTTTATGTTTCAATATTTCCTTGAACTGAATAAAATCTGTGACTCCTTAATCTTGGGATTTTTCCCATCTGGTTTTCTTGATAATCACTCTTCTAATGAGAATCTGTCACATTCTCATAATGAATGCAACATAATGAATTAAACTACAGCTTCCTTGAAACACATTTTTCTGAAACTGTATTTTATTTATCTAACGCCACCTGACATTTCTGAGATCTGGGTGTTAGCTGGCTGTTAACTGATCTAGGATAGCCTTAGCTGGAGTTACCTGGAAGGCTTGGGTGTGTCCCATGTGCATCTCCTCTTCCAACAGGTAACTGGAGCAAGTTCTCATTGTTATGGCAGAAGGTAAGAGAAAGTAAGCTCAATTATGCAAAAGCTTCTCAAGAGTCTACATTTCCTACCATTCCATTAGCCAAAACAAGTCACATGAGTGAATTTAGAGTTAAAATATAGTCTTTTTTATAGTCATGCTGCCTGCTCCTCTCATAGTGCACAGGGCACTGTAAAGTCACTTGGAAAATGGATTAGATACAGAAAGTAGTGAAGAGCTGGGGCCATTTGTATAAGTTACTCCCAACTCTTCTAGTTTTACTCCATTCATGGTAATTTACAAAAATCAGATATAAGGACTAATGTTTAATTAATATATGTTGCATTCTTCCTGGAAGATCATTTTTTTCTCAAAATATAAATGTTTCTAAAACTACATGCTAAATATACACTTCCCCTTTTAAAAACAGTAGTTATGGAAGGAAAGAACTCCTTTAGATATCCATATTGACCCTGCTGCTTACTAAAATGAGCATATTACTATAATACCATATTACTATTTTGTTAAATGGTTAAGATAATGATTTTCAAATTTTAAACATTAGTTTATGGGAACTTATGCAAGGTGGAGGTGAAACTAGACAAGTATGAAAGTGTAAGATAATCAACAAAAAAGATTATTATTTTGGCAGTGAGCATTATGCAACAATTTACAAAGTAATTTTCACTCATTGCGTAGAACATTAATAAAGTTGTGTCAATGCAAATGATATATATATTTATATATAATTGCAGTACTAAAGCATACTTAAATGGTACTAAATAACTAAAATTAAAACTATATAAGTGTAATCTGTCATGGACTATTCTGCCCTTGAGGAAAAAAAGTTGCAATGATTCTGATGTTCTGTTGGAATTTAGCATTCTATGACATTTTTATCTTCCATAAATTATAACTCTTTAAGCCTCTAAAAAGGCAATTTGATAGTGTTCATATGTTAAAACAAAACACCAAAGACAAACAACAAATAGAAAAAATTCGTGAAAGGTAAGTATAACTATTCAAATTATTATAGAGAGCTATTAGAAAGAATTCAGATGATAAGGAAAAATATAGCCCACACACGGAAGGATTTTCTTACTAATGCCATTTTAAAAGAGCATAAAAATTTTTATCTTACGAGACATCTCTGGCTTAACTGAATTTATATCTAGGAACATTTTCTCTTTTAGGCATTGTTGGCTCCACATATGCCCCAGAAAGCGTTGAGTCTAATTATGTTCTCTGGTTTCAATCTACCTTAAAAGACAAATACATTGGTTATGCTATCTGTCTATATCTACTTATACCTTAGAGAAATTTCCATCCTAAGAGAAACTTATCATACATAAAACTTCTACTAAAATAGAGCTTATTTACATATAATAACACTGCAAATATTATGCATAATTTATTTAAATATTTTTTCACTCTCTAGATTAGAGGTATTTATAGAGGAAGTTCAAAAGTATTTTAAAGTGTTATAGGTATTTACAATAAAATACTTTTTAGAAGACAAAATAATGGAGGAAAAACAATAATAGGAACTTAATACATAGAATAGAAAGGAAAGTGTGATACAGAAAGGAAAGTATATTGAAGAAAAGTAACCAGTAAACATATAAAAGCATGAGATCATGAAGTACCAGCGTGTGCTACGTTATTCTTTCATGAATAGTTATATATCCTGTTGAGTATAACTGAATAGGGAAAAATTGTAAATGCTTAAATAATTATAGAGTAATTCTTTCATATATCTAAAACACTCTGGGCTACCAAAGAGAAACACACACACAAACACACATTTGACTAAGACAATATTTTTAAAGGAGTTTATGTAAAGAAAATAACTCCTATACATCTCATGGTCTAACATTTGTTTTATAAAGGTTTTACAGATGCAGTGAAGATTTCTTGTTATGCCCTTAATTATTAAATCAACGTTTAAAATGTGTCAAATTATTTACTCTGGAAGGTAAACTAAATCACAAATAAAAGTATTTTCCCTATTGACAGTTCCTTTCTATACAGTCATTGATTTGAAATTAGGAAAGATCATGGTTTTGAATGTGTTATATAAATTTAGATATTTTGTCCTATCAAATCTAAATGTGCTATACAACAGTGTAATTTAGACATCTTGGCTCTTTGATTTCATAAAGTAAATATTATCATGCTATGTACACTATAGGACACTCAATAAATCCATGATAAATTAATAGAAGAAAGAAAGCAAGGAATAAGTAGGCAAACAAAAAGTGTTTGCATCAATAAAATGTAAACAAACCTTTGAAAATGTGCTTGTATGAGACAGAGTTAGTAGGGTAACTTTAAATATGAGATTTAAAATCAATTCAACATGGAAACTAATATGCAGGAATGAGTACTATCTATTTTTATTTCAAATAATAAAATGGATTGTGTAGCAAATCAGTAGGAAGTCATATTTCCATTATAATTTATTCTGGTAAAAAATTCATAGTTGTCAAGGTACTCAAGGTCTACTCTTTTATATAAAACCTTTCTTAGTCTCTCTTTTATTATTCAAATAGGTTGCTATGGAATCATTGATTTCTGATACTTTATTATCAAAACACATCCTTCGACACTACAAAGAAAATGCATAAAATTTCAGCGAAAAAATAAAGGTTTGAGATAAAATTAAAATATCTAGTAGAGATTATAAAATATACTACTTAAAATTTAATTTGTTTTTAAAATAGAAATGAAAATATTAGGGTGTTTGACCCCAAATGCAAAATTCTTGACATGCAAATGTATATAATATTAAAATAGGTAACATTACCCAGACATACACGCAGAGACACATGGAGTTTTTTTTCTGTACTTAATTACAGGAAAGTTAAGTCTGCTGCTTCAATTAAACATGTATTTAAAATAGTTACAAGCAAATTACATAGGTCCTATATGAATGAAATAAATCATTTTTATAGAAAAATAAAATAATTAAGAAAAAAATATCCCATGAAGTAAAAATTATAACAAATCAAATAACTGGATAAATGGAAGGTACAGTTGATTCAGTTAATTGTATTCAGCTAGCTACTATTCATCATCAAAGGCTTAGAACATTATGCTTGCCTGAAAATATCTATTTTTAAACTAAATGCATTTTTTGGAAATTATTTACTTGAGATCCCTTATCTTTCCCCCCACCCCACCCCAGCTTTATTGAAATATAATTGACAATGAAAAAGTGTACATATTTAAGATATACAACCTGATGATCAGATATAGGTAAATATTCACCATAGCCAAGCCAATCAACATATCCATCACTTCACATGTTTACCATTTTCTTTTTCTTTTTTTTATGGTAAGAACATCCAAGATGTGATCCCTTAACACAACACTTCATTTGTCCATATCTTATTTTGAAACTTTCAGGATAATGCCTCATGCTTTCACTTATTTTCCCTAGGTAAATATTTTTAATTCCTTTATTAATAGGCCAACTGAGGAAAAACAATTTTACTGGAAGTAAATTTATGAAAATGGAACAATATTTTATTTTCTGAATTGTTCTACTTGTAATTGTAGAGCCAGTTGTCATTATAAGTAATGTAGATACTCCATTTTTGATATACTATTCACACTGTAAGGTTTTCTTCTGTAAGTGGCAAAATAAGAATATATCAAGGGTTTTGTAGACAAATCTTTAGTCTTTAAAACTTCTACCTATATCTTCCCAAAGATATTTTTTGGAGAAAATCAGCATACTTTTTTCCTTTCTGAGTACCTGAAATAGAAAAAAAAAATTAAGATATAGATATAGCTTTCTACAGGTTTTAAACAATGAAAACATTTTAATAGACATACTTAAATGGTAAAATAATTTTAAAATAAAATATGTATGACTATCAAGTGTTGACTAGGATACAGAGAAATGGGTATGTCCTAAAACTGCAGATGGCTTAGCCACTTTGACAATTATTTGAAAGTATTTAGTAAAATTGAAAGTGTGCAAACTGTATAAGTTTTCAATTTTACTTTGAAATATTTGTTCTACCATACATGCACAAGGAGATGTGTACAATGGTTAATTGGAGTGGCAAAAGAACAGATAATTAGAAAACAATATAAGTATCCCTCAATAGGGGAACAGATAAATTGTTATTTTTGTACAATGAAAAATCTTGAAAGCAGTGGGAGAAAAATGACACTTCACCTATATGGGAAAAACAATTCAAATGGCAGCAAATTTCTCCTAAGAAACTGTGGGAGCCAGAAGGAAGTGGCACATTTTTCCAATGCTGAAATGTAAATTCTGTCAACCTAAATATAGTTAAAGAAGCTCTCTAAACAGAAAGGAAGTGAAAAAAGAAGAACTCTTGGAAAATCAGTAAAAAAGAGCAACAGAAATGAAAAACATGGGTAAATTCATGTCCTTCTCCTCTTGAGTTTTCTAAATTATGTCTGAGAGTTGAAGCAAAAGTTATAATACTGTCTTAAGTGGTAATAAATACATGTAGAAAAATATTTAAGAAAATTATATCAAATGTAAGGGAGGGTAAAAGTAGGTACGATTTTCATATTCCCTGTAACTGCCAAAATAACAACAGTAGACTATGAGAAGCTATGTGTATATTATGTAATATTTAAAACAAAGCAAGGCTATACAAAAAGATACTCTCAAAAACACTATGAAGAAATTAAGATGATATCCTAAAACATGTTGAAATAACCCACACTAATATAAAGATAAACAGATGAATGAGTCACAGAAGCAAAACATCGGTCACTAAATGATAAAATGAAAACTTATGCCCTAACATATTATAATCACCTCAAATATAAATGGTCTAAATATACCAATTAAAAGGGATTCACTGAATGGATTAAAAAATAACTTAATATGTGTCTACAAGAAACTTGCTTCAAGTATAACAATATAGAAGTTTGATATTAAATAGGTGGAAAAATATATGCTATACAAATAATAAAAGAAATCAGGGAAGATTATATTAATATCAGATAATATAGACTTTAGGGCAAAGAAAGTTACCAGAGACAGGGTGAGGACACTGCGTAATGATAGAAGACTCAATCCACCAAAAATACATAGCAATTCTAAATCTGTATTAATCACAAAACAGAGCTGTAAAATATATGAAGCAAAACTGATAGAACTGAAAGGAGAAATAGACAAATCTATAATTATAGTTGATGGCTTCAAAACTGAGCTCTCAAAAATCAATGGAACAACTAGATACAAAATTAGCAAGGACAGAGAACTCAAAAAGCAAAACAAAACAAAAATCCAATAGCCATAAGGATCTAATGAGCACTTATAGAACACTCCACCCCAAAACATCAGAATACATTTTTTTTTAATTGCCCACAGAACATATACGAAGGTAAACCATATCATGGGACATAAAATACACCTAAACACATTTTTAAGAGCTGAATTCATATGTACGTACTGCATTCTCTGACCACATGGGATCAAACTAGAAATCAATAACTGAAAGATAATAAGATTATCTCCACACACTTGGAATCTAAGCAACACAATTATAAAGAGTCTTTTGGTCAAAACAAAAGTCTCAAGGGAAATTAAAAAAAACATTGAACTGAAAGAAAACGAAAATAAAATATGTCAAAATTTGTGGGCCACAGTTCAAGCACTGTTGAGAGGGAAACTTACAGTACTAAAATGCTTACATTATAAAAGAGGAAATGTCTCAAATTAGTACTATAAGCTCTTGCCTCAAGAAACTAGGAAAATAAAACCAAGTAGTCAAGAGGAAGGAAATAATAAAGATAAGAGCAGAAATCAATGAAACTGAAAATAGAGAAAATAAATGAAGCAAAAAGCTAGTTCTGGAGGAGCTTCAAGATGGCAGAAGAGTAAGACGAGATCACCTTCCTCCCCGCAAATACATCAGAAATACATCTACATGTGGAACAACTCCTACAGAACACCTATGAGTGCTGGCAGAAGACCTCAGACCTCCCAAAAGGCAAGAAACTCCCCACGTACCTGGGTAGGGCAAAAAAAAAAAAAAAAAAGAAATAACAGAGACAAAAGAATAGGGATGGGACCTGCACCAGTGGGAGGGAGCTGTGAAGGAGGAAAAGTTTCCACACACTAGGAAGCCCCATCCTAGGCGGAGACTGCGGGTGGCAGAGGGGGAAATTTGAGAGCCATGGAGGAGAGCACAGCAACAGGGGTGCAGAGGGCAAAGTGGAGAGACTTCCGCACAGAGGATCGGTGCCGACCAGCACTTACCAGCCCGAGAGGCTTGTCTGCTCACCCGCCGGGGCAGGCGGGGGCTGGGAGCTACGGCTCAGGCTTCAGAGGTCAGATCCCAGGGAGAGGACTGGGCTTGGCTGCGTGAACACAGCCTGAAGGGGTTAGTGCACCACGGCTAGCTGGGAGGGAGTCCGGGAAAAGTCGACCTGCCGAAGAGGCAAGAGACTTTTTTTGCTTCTTTGTTTCCTGGTGTGCGAGGAGAGGGGATTAAAAACACTGCTTAAAGGAGCTCCAGAGACGGGCATGAGCTGCAGCTATCAGCGTGGACACCAGAGACGGGCATGAGTTGCTAAGGCTGCTGCTGCAGCCACCGAGAAGCCTGTGTGCAAGCACAGGTCACTATCCACGCCTCCCCTCCCAGGAGCCTGTACAGCCCGCCACTGCCGGGGTCCCGTGACCCAGGGAAAAATTCCTCGGGAGAGCACGCAGCATGCCTCGGGCTGGTGAGGCGTCACGCTGGCCTCTGCCACCGTAGGCTTGCCCCGAACTCTGTGCCCCTCTCTTCCCCTGGCCTGGGTGGGCCAGAGCCCCCGAATCAGCTGGTCCTTTAACCCCGTTCTGTCTGAGCGAAGAACAGATGCCCTCAGGTGACCTACATGCAGAGATGGGGCCAAATCCAAAGCTGAACCCCAGGAGTTGTAAGAACAAGAGAAAGGGAAATTTTTCCTAGCAGCCTCAGGAGCAGCAGATTAAATCCCCACAATCAACTTGATGTACCCTGCATCTGTGGAACACCTGAGTAGACAACAAATCATTCCAAATTAAGGAGGTGGGCTTTGGGAACAATGATATATATATATTTTTTTCCCTTATTCTTTTTTTGTGAATGTGTATGTGTATGCTTCTGTGTGTGATTTTGTCTGTATAGCACTGCTTTTACCATTTGTCCTAGGATTCTGTCTCTCCGTTTTTTATTTTTTAGTATAGTTTTTTGCATTTGCTATCATTAGTGGATTTGGTTGGGTTGCTCTCCTCTTTCTTTTTTTTTATTACTTTTTAAAAATTTTCTTTTTAATAATTTTATTTTAATAAATTTATTTTTTAAATTTTATTTTATCTTTCTTTCTGTCTTTTTCTTTCTTTCTTTCTTTTCTTTTCTTTTCTTTCTTTCTTTTTTCTCCCTTGTATTCTGAGCTGTGTGGATGACAGGCTCTTGTAGCTCCAGCCATGTGTCAGGGCTGTGCTTCTGAGGTGGGAGAGCAAAGTTCAGGACATTGGTCCACAAGAGACCTCCCAGCTCCACGTAATATCAAATGGCGAAAATCTCTCAGAGATCTCCATCTCAATACCAACACCCAACTCCACTCAATGACCAGCAAGCTCCAGTGCTGGACACCCTATGCCACACAACTAGCAAGACAGGAACACAACCCTACTCATTAACAGAGAGGCTGCCTAAAATCATAATAAGCCCACAGACAACCCAAAACACACCACTAGACGTGGACGCTCCCACCAGAAAGACAAGATCCAGCCTCATCCACCAGAACACAGGCACCAGTCCCGTCCACCAGGAAGCCTACACAACACACTGAACCAACCTTAGCAACTGGGGGCAGACACCAAAAACAATGGTAACTACGAACCTGAAGCCTGTGAAAAGGAGACCCCAAACACAGTAAGTTAAGCAAAATGAGAAGACAGAGAAACACACAGCAGATGAAGGAGCAAGGTAAAAACCCACCAGACCTAACAAATGTAGAGGAAATAGGTAGTCTACCTGAAAAAGAATTCAGAATAATGATAGTAAAGATGATCCAAAATCCTGGAAATAGAATGGAGAAAATAAAAAAAAGTTTAAAAAGGACCTAGAAGAACTAAAGAGCAAACAAAGAGTGATGAACGACACAATAAATGAAATTAAAAATTCTCTACAAGGGATCAATAGCAGAATAAGTGAGGCAGAAGAATGGATAAGTGATCAGGAAAATAAAATAGTGGATATAACTACTGCAGAGCAGAATAAAGAAAAAAAAAATGAAAAGAATTGAGGACACTGTCAGAGACCTCTGGGACAATATTAAACACACCAACATTCAAATTATAAGGGTCCCAGAAGAAGAAGAGAAAAAGAAAGGGACTGAGAAAGTATTTTAAGACATTATAGTTGAAAACTTCCCTAATATGGGAAAGGAAATAGTTAATCAAGTCCAGGAAGCACAGAGAGTTCCATACAGGATAAATCCAAGGAGGAACACGCCAAGACACATAATAATCAAATTATCAAAAATTAAATACAAAGAAAAAGTATTAAAAGCAGCAAGGGAAAAATAACATACAAGGGAATCCCCATAAGGTTAACAGCAGATCTTTCAGCAGAAACTCTGCAAGCCAGAAGGGAGTGGCAGGACATATTTAAAGTGAAGAAGGGGAAAAACCTACAACCAAGATTACTCTACCCAGCAAGGATCTCATTCAAATATGACGGAGAAATTAAAACCTTTACAGACATGCAAAAGCTAAGAGAATTCAGCACCACCAAACCAGCTTTAAAACAAATGCTAAAGGAACTTCTCTAGGAAAGAAACACAAGAGAAGGAAAAGGCCTATAATAACAAACCCAAAACAATTAAGAAAATGGGAATAGGAACATACATATCGATAATTACCTGAAATGTAAATGGATTGAATGCTCCAACCAAAAGACAGACTGGCTGAATGGACACAAAAACAAGACCCATATATATGCTGTGTACAAGAGACCCACTTCAGACCTAGAGAAACATACAGACTGAAAGTGGGGGGCTGTAAAAAGATATTCCATGCAAATGGAAATCAAAAGAAAGATGGAGTAGCAATTCTCATATCAGACAAAATAGACTTTAAAATAAAGACTATTACAAGAGACAAAGAAGGACACTACCTAGTGATCAAGGGATCGATCCAAGAAGAAGATATAGCAATTGTAAATATTTATGCAGCCAACATAGGAGCACCTCAATACATAAGGCAAATACTAACAGCCATAAAAGGGGAAATAGACAGTAACACAATCATAGTAGGGGACTTTACCACCCCACTTTCACAAATAAACAGATCATCCAAAATGAAAATAAGGAAACACAAGCTTTAAATGATACATTAAACAAGATGGACTTAATTGATAGTTATAGGACCTTCCATCCAAAAACAACAGAATACATTTTCTTCTCAAGTGCTCATGGAACATTCTCCAGGATAGATCATATTGGATGAGTACTGATTCTGGGACATGATTTTTATTATTGATGCTGTTCTTGGTTGTTGTTTGGTTTGCTTTCCTCTCTTATGATAAAATTCCCTACATGTTGTCTCTGGGTGACCAGCAGACTCAATTTGCCTGGTACTATCGTGGTTATCCGTTAGTCACGGGCAAATTGGAATGGTTGGCACCATAATAGAATACAATATTCAGCAGTTAGCAATAATTTCTTTATGGCATAAAGGTTACATTACATTCTGTAATTCTATCTGTATTGAGAGACATACATAAATGTTCCATATAAATTGTATAGTTACTATTTGCATTAACTAAGTAGATTTATAAGGGAAGGCTCCAGTTTTAGGTGGTACAAAGCCATTTGCTGAAGTGAGTTTGCTCTTTTATTGACTTGAAATGTGCATCTTTCATTATCCCCCATGGATATTTAAATAATAAACTTTCTTAGAGAAGACAGTAAGTATAAGTTTTTGAAAATTTCTTAATGGTATATAAAACATTTTAGAGATAAGCTTATAACAAAGTACTTAAATATCACTTTAAAATTTTACTTTTGTGAAGTGTGTGTGTTACTGCTTTAGTTAATCAACACCATAAAGATGAAATATTATATATTTCTTGAGTGAGCTTTTGTGGCAGACTGTGCTTATGACTTACAGTTTGATATAAAAGCAATTGTTTTCAAATCCCATTTGAGAGATTGTTTACTTTATATTAAAAAAGAAAGGCTTCCTTCAAAATCAGCCTGACTGCTCCTGTTTTTCTGACTTTTCTAAAGTGTAATTGTAAGCTCATCTCTGATGTGGGATTTTGTTTATGCCTCTTAGACTGGTCTACTTCATCCTTTTTTCATTGGCCAACACATGGGCTTTGTCAAGTTCAACTCCTGTCATGATCCCATTGACTATAAAGCATTCATAAGAGAGAAAGTGCTCTCCACTGGAGCATGTGACTGGTAGAGCTCAGGAAATGCAGGGTCAGTTATATATACATACATACAAACATTTAGTATATTTAATATATAACATACTGTATCTTTAGTAATTTGAATGGCTTTCTACCAAATTGGAGATTCATGATTCTGAATGTTTGTGTTACTAATTTAATATTGTCATTCTATATTTCATCTATAAGACTATTGATTTAGAATTACAACACATCTATAACTTGAGTGCTTCATTATGGAAAACGTAACTCAGTTTGCTCTAGAATTTTGTTTAGCTGTACCTGTATATACAGTTGTCCAAGACATATTTTTAATAAAATGCTTACTTTGGATTGTGGTTTATTTATAACGTTTGCTTCAAAGAATTGCTTTATTATCATTTTCACAATCCAGAAATTTTTTAAATCATCAATTTTTAAAATCAACAATAACCTTTATGTCTGTTTTTTATTATATTTCTGTTTTGCAACCGAGAAGACAAAATTAGGATCTACAAGTACAATTTATAGACTCCAATAAAAGTAGAATGGTTAAAACTTCATAAGACTATAAGGTATTATTTAGTTTAGATAAAGAGCAGCAACTGAATATTTATCTTAAATAGCTAAATTAAGTTAGTAAATAAGCCACACATAATCTAGACATTACAGAAAAAGAACTTCATTCTTAATAAGTTTCTCTCATTAATAGGTCATCTGTTTATTCATTTATCCGACCAGTGTTTATTAAGGGTCTCCTATGTGTCAGCACAGGGATGAGCACTAGCAAAATCATGAATATCCATAGTCACTATCCACATGGGTCTTAAAATTTAGTGGCTTTCGTGGCAGTCCTAGAAAACTTAAACAATATCTATATCTGTATCCTTGCCTTTAATTTTATCTATATATTCACCTCTAATTTAACCTATATGCTCTGATGGCAGGAAAAGCCTGGATAGTTCTCTGAAGAGTATTATTTCACACACAATATTTCAAATTCAGGACGCAGTCACAACACAGAGAATTCTGTCTTTGTGCTGCTGTTTTGTTTTTCACTTTTTACTTCTTTGAAAAATAATAAGCTTTTGATTTAGACATGAGAAAATTTACCCTCACATAAGCATGTCTTCTTTGTTTTTTTTAAAGTAAAAGTAGGGAGCTTGATAAAGCATGTTATTTTTCCTTTGGAATTTCCTAGTTCTTTGACCTTCTTAATTGATACAATTCCTTTAGAAATATAAAATATAACAAGTCAAAATATTTTAGTTACTTTAGGGTTTCTTTTTCTTAATTACTTGGTGAGGTAAGAATGGGATTTGTTGAATGAATGGAGGAATCAGGATTATTAGCAAGATTAGAAAGAAACATAGCTCAACAAAATGACCTCTCATCTTTCACATAGATCATTGCAAGATTTTTCCCTCCTGAGCCCCTACTTTCATTATTGTCCCCCTACAACTGATCCTTCATGCCAGTGATAATCTACTTCTATATATTCAACTATATCTTTAAACATATTAAAGTAAAAAGAAGAAAATTAAAATATGTTCAATTACCTTTCTGCCCCAATGATACCTGTTAGGTGGAAAAAAAAAAAAAGGCAAGTGTGGCCAGAGAGATTCAGATACAGAAATACTGACAAATTTTTGATGATTTTTAACCTTAGTGATGGGTTGAAACAGTTCAGTTTATTATTCTACTTTGTGTATGTCTGGTTTTTCAGAATATATTTAAAATATTAAATATAGTATATAGTTAAGATTATAATAATCAAGTATTTTAAAGAGATGAAATTTGAAAAGTCTCCCATTGCCCCAAACACTCTAGACATCAATTTCATGTAATTCCTAATGTAAAAATGTATATAATTACATGTATGTAGCCACCTATATGCTCCTTTTGTAATAATTACACAAAGGGAAATTTAGGATACATATTTTTCTGTGTTTTGCCATAATTACGTTTTATTTGGGGCTTTGCTTCTTTGCTTATTCACACATATAGAGTTATCACTGTATGTTAAATGTAACTGCATCATGATTATTTTATGGATGTATCATGCTTAACTGAAACAGTTCCCACTTATTTGTAGTGTTGCTATTAAAGACTATGATGTAATAAACTTCTGCCTATAAATCAGTGAAATTCTGTGAGTATATACTTTAGTTTAATTCATAACAGTGAGGTTGCTAGACATATACATTTTGAATTTTGATGGATGTTATTAATTTTTCTCCATGTTGAGACTACACATGGGTAAGGGAAAATATCAGAAGAAGGGCGCTTCCCACTGCAAATCTCCAGGAAAGAGATGATGGTGTCTTGGACTAGAGTGGAGGTCATGGTAGTATTAAGAAGTGATTGGAATCTGTAAAATCAAAGTTTTCAAGCGACAAGAATTGTGTCAGCTTCTGGACTGTGAACAGCAGAAAATAATAGTTTCTTCAGAAGGTCCTTTAAAGAGTGCGTTAGATCAAACCAGTTGGATAAATTTTCAAATTTTGGGCTCAATTTTATGATTGCCAGGAGACATTAGGGAACTTAGGTTTACCTGTACTGCATTCAATTAAATTTTCCCAAAAGGAATATTAAGGCTTTTTCCTGACAAAAGAAGGCAAAAAGGCTGGGTGGGCAAAAACTTAAGATGTAAATTACAGCTTTATATTTTACTCTGAGTACACTCTAAACACCTTAAGATAATCTACAAGGCCCTAATAAGCTAAAGCATGCCTTCCTTGATTTTTCTCATGTAATTCTGGGCCCTCACACTATGATCTAGTCACACTGGCCATTTTATGTTTCTTCTTTTATGTTTCAAGAATCTTTATGTCTACCTCCTTGAATTCCAGGGCTCAACTAAAATACCATTCTTTTCTGTGAATCCTATCTAACATAGCTAGTCCCCTCCCCACAGTTTCTCTTATCATATTATGTTTCAATTTCCATGCTTATGGATTGACAGAATTAATATTGTTAAACTATTCATACTATGCAAATCAATCTACAAATTCCATCCAATCCTTATGAAAATGCCAATGGCATATTTCGCACAACTAGAACAAAGAATTCTAAAATTTGTGTAGATCCACAAAAGACCCCAGCCAAAACAATCTTGAGAAAAAAGAACAAACCTGGAGGTAACACAGTTTCTGATTTCAAACTATACTACAAAGCTATAGTAGTCAAAACACATTGTGGTACTAGCACAAAAACAGACACAGATCAGTGGAAGGTAACTGAGAGCCCAGAGATATACCACACATATATGGACAATTAATCTATGACAAAGGAGCAAAGAATATACAATGGAGAAAGGACAGTCTCTTCAATGCATAGTGCTGAGAGGACTGGACAGCCACACACAAAAGGAGGAAACTAGACCACTATCTTACCTCCTACACAAAAATTAACTCGAGGTAGATTAAAGATTGAATTTAAGACCTGAATTCTGAGAAAAAAATGTAGACAGTATGCTCTTTGACATCAGTCTTAGCAATATTTTTGTGAATCTGACTCCAAAGGCAAGGGAAACAATTGCAAAAACAAACAAATGGGACTAAAGCAAAATAAAAAACTTCTGCATAGTGAAGAAAACCATCATCAAAACAAAGGCAACCTCCTGAATAGGAGAAAATATTTGAAAATTATATACCCAGTATGGGGTTAATATCTGAAATATATTTAAAGACTCATAAAATTCAACAACAAAAAACAAGCAGCTTGATTAAAAAATAGCCAGAGTTTCTGAATAGACATTTTTCCATAGAAGACATACAGATGACCAACAGGCATATGAAAAGATGTTCAACATCACTAATTACCAGGGAAATGCAAATCAAAACCACAATGAGCATCACCTTTCACCTGTTTGAATGGCTGTTATCAAGAAGACAAGGAATAACAAATGCTGGGGAGGATGTGGAGGAAAGAGAATTGTTGTACACTTTGGTGGGTCTGTAAATTGATGCTGCCACTATGGAAAAGATGTTCTTCAAAATATCAATGATAGAACTTCAATATGACCCAGGTATTTCACTTCTGGGTATTTATTTGAAGAACACTTGAAGAACATTTGAAAAGATATATGCACCCCTCTGTTCACTGCAGCATTATTTATAACAGTAATGGCCAAGATACATAAACAATATAAATGTTCATTGATGGATGAATAGATAAAGAAGATGTGATGCAATACACACACACACACACACACACACACACACACCCCACACACACACACACACACACACACAAAGGAATATTACTCAGCCATAAAAAAGAATGAAATTCTGCCATTTGTGACAATGTTAATGGACCTTGAGGGTATTGAGTGAAATAAGTCAGAAAGAAAAAGACAAATACTGTATTTTTTCACTCAGATTTGGAATCTAAAAAACAAATGAACAAACAAAAACCAAAAGGAAAACAAACTCCTAGTTACAGAGATCAGATCAGTGGTTACCAGAAGGGAAGAGGGTCATCTCTACGGTGGTGGATAGTGACTAGACCCATAGTTGTGATCTCTCTGTAGTGCATAGAGATGTTGAAGTACAATGTTGTATACTTGAAACTTACTTAATAAAAAAATACATATAATTTATTTAAGTAAATTTGTATTTAAAATATTACCATTTCACTATGTAATCATTACTAAACTATTATTACTGAGATATTTTAAATTCTTTTTTTTATATACTAATGCTTTGTTTTCCAATGTAATTTTTCACACTTACAGCACATCTCAATTTGGATGAGCCACATTTCAAATGCTCAATAGCCAAATGTAGCTACTATATTGGACAGCAGAACTCTAGAATCTCACCTTTAATTTTAAAACATTCTGATGTTAGACTTTTCTATTACATGTTACTTTTAGGTAGATCTTCTTTTGAAAAAATATCAATAGAACCTAGATTGAATGAAACACTAAGTTATAAGCATATTTTTATCCAACAGTATAACACCCATAGGTGGGCATTATGAATTTGTAATCCTCTCCATCATCGGTAAAAAATGTGGAAATCTTTTTTATTTTCCATATATGATATTACCTTGATCTTGAGTCACCCTCTGTCATTGATCATGACATCAAAAACACAGACACATGCAGACATACACAACATACAACCAAAATCTGATATTTGAAGACTAATTTGGCACTTTCTAATTCAAAATATTTTCTTTCTAGTTCACTCAAAGTTAACTCAGTTTCTTCAGGATTTATTCTTGACATGCCTATTGTTTTCCCCTGAGGTCATTCAAGGCTGCATGTAGCTTATGTTTCTCATGGTGAAGAAAGTGAACTGCTCCTTTTGTGGTGTTCTTTAATCTCCACTTTATTCACTATCTAAATGTCCTTAGCCAAGTTACCTTCTGCTGTATTATCAGAGCGTGGCTGAGTCCCATTTGTTCCACTTGCTTCTTTGTTTCTTGCCTTGGCTTTTGCTGGCTATCCTTTATATTGTTAGGCCCAGTATAACTCCCACTTGATCATCAGCTAAGAAGTCAAGCCTCACCCCTCTCCACGGCCTTTTTCCTGATGAACTTGGTGGAAATATCCCATAATATCCTCATTACTCTGGGGCATGCAAGAACCTTAGAATTCCACACCTGACACACCAAAGCAATGAAGGGCTGCAGCACTATTTCAGATCCTGCATAGGAACCTCCTTCAGCCACTGAAGATGCCACATTAAAGGCAGAGTTCTACTAAAAGTGGGTTTTTGCTCTAAAGAAATAAATTGAGGGGGAAATGAGAAGGGAGAATACATAAGACATCATTTTAAAATATTTTCCTAGTACAGAATTTAATTAGACAGTTATAAGAATTAGTAGACACAAGTTCCATGGGCAAAAGGAGTATGTTTCCATAACGCCATTAAGAATGCATTTAAAAAATTATTTTGAAAACATTTCATGTTATATTTTTCTCAAAGTGTTATTATTATTGATTATTATTATGATTCAATAAGCTTTTAAGAAAAAATAACACCAGAGAGACAGAGAAAGAGAGAGAGAGAGAGAGAAAGAACTTTTTTTTTTTTTTTTTTTTTTTTTTTTGCATGCTCTTACAGGTCTTATTAACCTTAAGCCATTTTGGGCTTTGGTAATACCCCTAACATTTTTCTTAAAATGAAGATATTCTTCCATTTAAAATTATCTTTTAGTGCTGGGGACAAAAATAAATCAATCCCTAGCTATAATGATTGAAAGTCTTTGAATTTTTCAAATTGAATCAAATGTCGCATGAGTTATCTTTCATCTTATAGCTATTATTCTAACACAGTTCACTTAAATGACACTCTGTCCACAGAATCATCATCTGTTTTTGACCCTTTAACTTAGAGCTTACTCATTTCTTACCAGAAAATTATTCCCCCTCTTCCAAATGATTATATCTAGAACTAGTATTTTCCTTTTTTTAGAAGCCTGTGTAAAAAAAGGGAAGCCTGTTTCCCTCCAACTCCCATAAGCTTTAACTTTGTTATTAAAATTCAAAGCAATAACAAATCCAGAACAATTTTATGACATTTTTATATACAGAAAATATTATTAGTGCTTTAAATATTTTCAGTATGTGAATAAACAGAATTATAATTATTTTACTACATTTTATTTGTTCAATTTTGATTAATATATTTTATATATTTTTATACTAGCCATTCTTTTTCTTTCCCAGCTTCACTGAGGTATAAGTGACAAATAAAATTGTAAGATTTAAAGTGCACAGTGTGATGGTTTGATATACATATATATCGTGAAAGGATCCCCCTCATTGAGCTAACATATCCACCACCTCACATATTCATCTTTTGTTTTTTTTTTTTTGGTGATCACATTTAATTTCCACTCTTTTAGTAAATTTCATGTATTTTAAATGTATAATTTTTATATACAGAAAAATATACTGATCAACTCATTCTAAAATAAGGCACAGATGGCTCTATTTCCTCTCATTTAGGATCTTAAATAAATGATATCACTGTAATGAAGACCATTATCACAGAGCTGTTTCATAAAGTTCATATAGTTAAAAATATATGTATGTTTTGTTTACCATTAGTTATCACTTGAACCACAGCAAAACCTCAACTTTAAAAGGAAAATGGTTAATAAATACACATACATGCCACTAGACCTAACATAACATTTTGTAAACTAAACTTTATTACATTCCATTGTCATTACAGAAATGCCAAATAACCTATTGCTTCAGTTTTACCAATATGACACTAATATTGAAAATGATAGTAGAGTTGTTCTTATGTTTACACAGAAAAAAGATGATGAGGAGACTATAAGTAAGGCAGATCATCTACATATTAAATCCATGAAGAGCTATCTCATTACTTTATAACATCTATTCAAGGTGGGAAAAAAAGCATGATTTTGAGTAAAATTGTTCCACTTGTTTAATAAAACTTACACATGGAAAATATTAGGATTTATATAGTATGCTTTACAAATAATTCAGTTTTTTTTCAAATGATATATTTCCTTACTATATTTAAGATTAGACTAATGCCTGCTTCTAACCTTCGCCAGAAGGCAAGCGTATGCAAAGTCATTATTACTTCTGAGCTTCGTCATCACCTAGTTGGATCTTTGACATTTAATGGACTAAATAATTCAAATTATTTCTTTTCTTTTCTTTTATTTCTTTTATTTATTGATTTTTGGCTGTGTTGGGTCTTCGTTGCTGTGCACAGGCTTTCTCTAGTTGTGGTGAGCAGGGGCTACTCTCCGTTGCGCTGTGCGGCCTTCTCATTATGGTGGCTTCTCTTGTTGCGGAGCAGAGGCTATAGGCATGTGGGCTTCGGTAGTTGCGGTATGCGAGTTCAGTAGTTGTGGCTTATGGGCTCTAGAGCACAGGCTTGGTAGCTATGGCACACAGGCTTAGTTGCTCTACGGTATGTGGGATCTTCCCGAACCAGGGCTCAAACCCATATCCACTGCATTGGCAGGCGGATTCTTAACCACTGTGTCACCAGGGAAGCCCCAAATTATTTCTTTACTTAAGTATAATCTGTCATTTACTCTATTAGAGTATCTGTCCAAAATGTGTAAGCGTCAGCATACAGTTATAATCAGTGCTTATTTCGTTATATGATTGACTCTAGAACATCAGGAGAATACTGTTCTCAGACACTTAACACTTGAAGGTGAAACACTTTGACAGAAAAGGTACTCTTAATTTTAAGATTGTTCCAACTCATCCAGTTCTAAGTGAGGTTAAGTATCTTTATTCGTTGACTAGGATCACTGTAAGCACTTCATAACTTCCTTATCACTCTGTAAAGCATGCAAATTTTAATGGTGAAAAGTTTGATTAATTTTAAAAGTAAAATTAGTAATAAAGGGATTAATACCAATTTTTGCTATTTTGAAAGTATCAGATATTTATACATGACCTTAAAAGTTCTTATTCCTGTCGTCTTTAAGCTGTGATTCATCAGACTGTAGCCTACTGTTCTCTACAGTTGAATTTCATGCAAATATCTTTTGACCGTTTTCAATAAAGAGGCCAATCTGGTGAGCATAGAGCTCCTATGACCCCTGAGTTATTAATAGCTTTTATCTTTCTGTGTAATTCCTCTGATAAATGTTTTTGTCATTCTCCTTAGGCTCCTTAACCTTCATTCAGACTTGAACAATATTAGAGGTTCAGTCTTCTTGGTGGCAATATCCTGTCTCTCTAATTTTATGGTTTCTCAGATATATTGACACATTTGAGGATGCAGTATTTTCTTAAAATTTCAGTGTCACACTCTTATTATAGTATATTATTTGCTTTCACCTATGTGTTTTCCAAATGAATGTACTTTAAGTACTTTTTTAACTATAGTGTCTCTTTGCCTGTACTTAAACAGATGTGATCATTTTTTGAGTGGAACATATCTGGAAATAGCTCTTCTATCATTTACCTATTGAGTTAGATTTCCCACATTCTGAAACAATGAACATGTCAGATTTTTTTCATTCACTCCTTTTCACCAATGTGAAATTTGCACTTGATGTCATTCTATACTATTATCTCAACCCAATTGGTATTTTTAATAGTTCTTAATATTTTAATAATTAAAGATCAAATTGTACAAAGATATCATTAAACATGTTCTTGAGATAATTCCCATTATGCACACAAAGATGTACAGATTTAGTCTGATCTTTGCTTTTAAACATTGGGTTTAAGTATTTTGTGAGTTCATATGGAATTGCTGCCCAATTGTGCAGCAGTCAGAAGAGTGACTTCATTGTGCTATGAGTGCAGTCAGAAGAGTGGTCAGCTGTCAGCTTTTGTGTCAGTAGCAGAGAGATGTTTTGCCTGAGGTCACATCCCTTCCTGGGACAACCTGCATTCAATAATTCATCAATGGGTGGAATAAAATTTCAGTTTTCTTGGTCCAACGCAGTCTGAACTGCAGTTTGACTTCTTTCTCTGCCCAGTCCTGTCAGTCCTCCTCTACTCCCTACCCCGCACAGCTGCAACACTTGGTAAAGCCCAGTTTCATGATTTTTGTATGCAAAGAGTAAGAGTATGGTGGAGACTTAATTCACTGGAATGGCACAAAAAGGAGTCAAGATTGTATTTATATTACATTTTCTGTATGTTTTTCCTTTTGGAGCAAACTCAAGTTTAGACATATGAGAATGAGCTATAACAGGTCTGTCTGTAGACACACATCTAGGGTAGAGGGAAAACCAGGCAGGTGGTATATTTGAATGGCATATCTAAATACTAGAAGAGTGAGGTGATAGAATCTAACAGATAATCTTTGCAAAGCCACCTTATAAATACAAGAAGTTAGTTCTTTGGGAGTGACCTCTTTAAACATCAGTTACTACCAGCCACCAATAGATCTATAGTATTTTACAGTCTTATAATAATAAATTACCATTCAAGGGCTTTTCCTTTCCAGGTTTCTACGGCAACCTCTGTACCACATACTCATTAGAAAGAAGTTCTATTTAATTGATCTACTAAATGTATTGCTTAATAGTAACTGTTAAGCAGTCTTTTGTTTCCAGGTCATATTTAGGGTTCACATATTTGCATAAAAGCATTTCGTTAGCTGAAACCAATCATTACTAGTAATTTTCTTCCTTTAGTTTAAAATAACTAAACCCTCATTGAGATTTTCTGAATAGCAAATATTTATATCTTGGAGAATAGGCTTTCTGTATGAGCTTGGCTTGCTTTGTTTCTGTGAGCAGCAAGAAAATTGCAGAGCCTGAAAATGTTAATCAGGGAAGACAAAAAGAAGGTGTCTTTTTCTCTGGTTGAAATGCAAATTAACAGTGACGCTAACTATAGGCCATATCCAATATTTGATGACAAAGTTGTAATGGATAAATATAATTTACAATACACAGTAGTTATCCACTGCATAACTTTCACTAATTAGAATTTTCACATGTTCCTTTCAATGCAGTTGAGACATTCTTAGCTGAGTTGTTTCTTGTATTTCAAGCCCACCCAAAGAACCAAGCTTAAGAATGCACTGGTCATAAGCTTTACATTAGACTAGAAATAAACACTAATACAAATGATAAGCCCCTAAGTTAACTGAGGGTTTAGGGCAGGGGAGGGAGCTAACACTTGTTGGAATACAGAACCAAGTATATTCTAAACATGAGACTAGGAATTTGAAATGTTAAGGTGCTCAGTTGTCAGAAACATTATTTCCATTGCAGAGACAAGGAAGATAAGTATCTGAAAAATTTTAAATCAACTGATTAGTTCATTCAATAAATATTAATTAGATATATACAATATGTCAGTTAAATTAAAATTAATTAAAATTAAACTACTAAAAAAGACAAGCAAGCATTTATACTCATGAAATATACATACTAGCTCCATTGCATTCAAAAAAATAAGCAAATATTTGAAAGTTGTTATGTGCCAGACAGGTGCGGGGCAATGTGACATCATATCACAATGTGATATTCTATGTGATTATGCTAATTAATTGTGGAATGAGGTTTTATACTCAAGTCTCTGATTCCATATCCTATTCTCTTTCCATTGTGATCTCTATGTTAGAATGTTTATTTTATCCAAAAAGAAGAGACATCACCATCTCTGGTCCATCTCTATTACTACTGATGTTAGTAGTTGTTCTTCCAGAGACCTCACTTGCCAAAGCTCATATTGCTGCCTTCCACTGGGGGGAGAATAGTTTCCCACACCATTGGCTCCATTGTTCAGAATTGCCTGAGATACCAATTACAATATAAAACAACTAGTTATCCAGAGGAAAGAAGATGAAGTGAAGGGAGAAGTAGTTTAGGGCATGGACTTCGGGGTTCACTAACTCTGAGATCAAATGTGTGTTCTTTAGTTGTACAAACTAGAAAAAATGTCTCAATTTCTTTTATCTAAAAACTGGCAGTAATTAATACTATCTATTATAGTGCCTGGAATATCATGAGCATTGCACAATATTTTTTGTTGTTGTTTTTATTATTTTTGTTATCATTATCCTTCCCTTAGACTTATGAGCAGGAGTAGAGTGTTCATATAGAAGGAAATTCTATATCTCTATTTTCCTTGGGAAACAAATTACAAAGAAATATCGAATCATACATCTATAAAAATACCTAAAAATACAAAATAAGTTTTGAAAGGTGATCAGAATATTTATGTGTCACACTAAGTTTGAGTAACAAAGAATAAAAAGAGCAAAACTGGATGAGTTTGACAGGAACAAGGGTACCTGAGTGACTCAAGGAGAGCTGAAAAGTGATTATAGTTATTAACTTGCTTCTTCTGAATCTTGACTCTGGCAAGCGGAGTGAAATTTTTCTCTTGTCAATTGAGGGAATGACAAGAGAAAACATAAAATATTGTATAGGTATCACAGGAATTATTTTCAGAGTAGTGGACCATCCTGCATCCTGCATGATGTTATCATTGAGGAGGTAGATGTGGGAAATGCCTGCAGTAATAATTTTAAAACACTGGGTAGATAATGTTCTAAACATTCTTCTACCAACCACAAAACCATGTCCAATGTGTTGTCAGTTTCATCTCTCCAATATCTGGTGTTTGTGTGTAATTACTCATAAAATTGAAATAGAAAAAGTACTATTACTTTTTCTACTTTTTAAGAGCCTATTTCAGGCTCTTACTGTCAATATTCTGGTCTATGGCAACTGCCTCTTTCTTGAAAGTTCTGACTCTAGTTTATCTCCTTTTCAATTCATTCTTCAGGGATTTCAAAAGTGTGTTTCTTTTTGGAAGTTGTGATTAGGGAAATTCTATTTTTCATCAAAGTTCAATCCTATTACCAAGAGGGTATTTGTTTCCAAAATGGATTTTGTTTTCTAATTTTAAAAGTAATGCATGTTCATAATATATCTGGAAGGTATAAAGAAACAAAAAGCATAAGAGCACCACATCTAATTTCATCATCCAGACATAAATATAATTAACAGTTTTTTTTTCTTTTTTTTTTAATTAACAGTTTTAAATATATTTTTCAGACTAACATAGGCTGCCTTACATCTTGAATACAATTATATGTTCAATATAACTATTTTTAAACAAAATATGATATAAATGCATGATGTTTTACAATCTCCTTTTTCTCTTAACTATACATCAGGGGCAAATTTGCATGTCAATAAATATACATAATTATTTAATAGTTGCATATTTATTCAATGGATATTCAATGATTATGACCTCTGTGCTATGCTCCAGTGAACAAATAGTGAATAAATTAAACAGAGTTCCTGTCCTTGGTAAATTTGTCATGCATATAAATTAGTATTCTTATTTTCTAGAAGAAACATACTATTGGAGTTGTTCAAATTACTTCAATTTCTGCCCTCATGAAATTTATAGAGTCTGGGAGAGGCAGACATAATTACACAAACATTAATTACAGTTCTTTTAGATTCTATAGAGGCAAAGTATAGGGCTCTCTGCGAATATGCAACTAAGGGGTTTGAGCTCCCGTTGTGTGGTGAGGGGGTTTGCTCTGAAAGCAGAAGGATGAGTAGCAGTTAGGTACAGGGTTAGAGAAGATGGTCTGCAGGGGGAGGACAGAGAGTGTGAAAGAACAGCACAAGCGCACTCATCTTGTGATTTTTCAGAGGTGTTACTTAAGATCTGTGAAATCATGTGGAGGAGAGGCACCACCATTGAACTCAACACGTTTAGTCACAGACTCATTAGCATTTAATATTCTCCCCAACTCTCCTTTCCTCCAGATCCATTCTGCTCCAACTTTGCTTTTCTTCAGAAAGTCCTTATTTTTATTATATAATTCTCCCAGGAATGTTTGTTATCCTGGGACATTCAGGATAGTCTCTAACTCTGATTTTCTCACAGGGAAAATGGGAATTTCAGTTTATTAAAGAGATTATGTTTTGACTATGTTTAATTAGATTGATGTTATTAAAGAATCATTTTGGAAACTTTAAAGATTATTACTCATTTGTTTTAAAATTATTTCTCAAAATACTGGAGAAAATTAAAATCAGTAAAAAAGAGACAAAAAGCAAATCGGAAAAAAATATGAAAACATGCTAAGCATACGAAAGAATAACACCAACAAACCTTTTTGTAAAAGTGAGTTACATTTTCCTGTTAAGAGACAATGAATCTTAGATTAGCTGAAAATATGTCAAAGTTTATGATATTTACAAGGAAGATGATGCAAAATAACTGAAAACAATTTTAAAAGGAATGATATCTAAGGTGTATGTGGCAAAAAAGGAGGAATTGCAACATCTGTATCAAAGTAAATGGAAACAAAATATTCTATATCAATAGAGAAAAATGCATAATGAAAAGATAACTGTCAAAAAAATCCCACATGCTAAATAGCATTATATTACAACATATAAATGAAAATTGTTAAAAAAACAGAGTTGATCAAAACACAGTAGTTGCAGCAGAGTTAACAATTCCTCTAAGATTTTGATATATGAAGACTATAAAGATGGTTTGAATATTATAATTAACGCCCTTGATTAAAAAGGTACTTACCCACCTACATGTTATTCTCTACTGTATATACACATACAAAAATGCACATATATACACATATATCTGCATAACCCATGATACATATTACATATTATATACATATTACATAATAATGTATATACATTTCTGGTTTCATTTTCTATTATATGTATTTTTTTATATTATTATATGTTATAATATACTATGTATTATGTTCTCTATTTCTTGTTTGGAATCATGATTTGAAAAGTATCTTCTCTTAATAAGTTATATATTTATGATTATATAATACATAAGCGATTAGCTGAAAACAATTATATATTTATGAGTATGTGCTTGTAATTATATGTACATACATATGAAAAAGAAAGAGGCGGCCTTACAAATAATTATTTAAAAAGAGAAAAAACATAATAGAATGATATAGAATGTGATCATAGGCATCTCGTCACAACTAGAGAACATGCAGGACTCTGATGGGAGACCTTGATGCCCAAGGTGACAGGAGGAACCCGCAACCGAACTGGTAGGATGTGGGGGGACTGAGGGGGGAGGAGAAGTGGATGCAGGACAGAACCAGCACCCCTGAGGGGTGGCTGAGAGGGGGGAGGGATTCCCACTCCTCTAGAGACCCTTGGCATCTGGGATTGAGGGGAGCACGGCCAGAATATCCCCTGCCCAATTGGCCAGAGAAGTCTGCTCAGCTCTAGGGCTGGGTCTTATGCCCTCAGTGGCCCCCTCTGGGCTGCGTAGGACCTGGAGGCATAGGAGGGGTGCCGAGGAGATCAGGAGAGGCAGGCAGGGAGGGACACTTCAGGACCAGAGGAGCACAGGGTGTTTGTCCTGCACACTCAAGCATGGGAAACCTACTGAGCTCCTAGGCCAGTCCCCAGCCTTCCAAAGCCCCTGCAGGCCTCATGGGTCCTGGGGACATAGGAGGGAGGCTGGGGGAGAGCAGGAGAGACAGGCAGGAGGGGTCCCCCAGGACCAGAGGAGAGGAGAGGAACAGAGGGCGTTTGCCCCACACACTCGAGCCCAGGAAGCCTGCTGAGCTCCCAAGTGGGGTCCCCTGCCCTCTGAGACCAGAGGTGAGAGGCACACCTGGGTCCCTTTTGTTCTGTTGAGCCTAAGCACCACCCCCCGCCCACAGGGCCTTTTCCAGCCCTGTTGGTCCTAAGCATAGGTCCCACCCTGCACCCAAACCCCACCACTGCTTAGGCTGTGCCCTCCACAGCCAAGGTCTTTTCCACCTTTTTTTTTTTTTCTCCTCCTCTTTTTTACTACTGTGGTTCTGTTTTACCTTCCGGTTGTTATTTCATCTATATTTTTATTTTTATATTCTTTCTAAGATATCTATTAGTTTCCTAGTCTAATTTTATTTTTTAATTTATTATTGTTCTCCCCCCCACCTTTTTATTCTTGGCACTCCACGTGGCTTGTGGGATCTTGGTTCATGAACCAGGGGTCAGGCTGAAGCTCCTGTGGTGGGAGCTCCAAGTCCAAACCACTGGACTAACAGAGAACCTCAGACCCCAGGGAATATTCATCAGAGTGAGGTCTCCTGGAGGTCCTCATCTCAGCACCAAGACCCAACCCTACCCAACAGCCTACAAACTCCAGTGTTGGAAGCCTCAGGCCAAACAACCAGTAAGACAGGAATACAATCCCACTCATCAAAAAAAAAAAAAAAAAAAGAGATGGCAAAAAAGAAAATCCAAAAAGAAGGGGGAATCAGAATCTCGGAAATAGAATGGAGGCACGGATTGAGAAAATACAAGAAATGTTTAACAAAGATCTAGAATAACTAAAGAACAAACAAACAGAGATGAACAACACAATAACTGAAATGAAATATACACTAGAAGGAATCAATAAGAGAATAACTGAGGCAGAAGAGTGAATAAGTGAGCTGGAAGACAAAATGGTGGAAATAACTGCCAAGGAGCAGAATAAAGAAAAAAGAATGAAAGGCAATCTCAGAGACATCTGGGACAACACTAAATGCAGAACATTCGAATTATAGGGGTCCCAGAAGAAGAAGAGAAAAAGTAAGTGTCTGAGAAAATATTTGAAGAGATTATAGTGGAAAACTTCCATAACATGGGAAAGGAAATAGTCACCCAAGTCCAGGAAGCACAGAGAGTTCCATACAGGATAAACCCTAGGAGAAACACACCAAGACACATATTAATCAAACTAACAAAAATTAAATTCACAGAAAAAATATTAAAAGCAGCAAGGGAAAAACAAAAAATAACATACAAAGGAAACCCCATAAGTTTATCAGCTGACTTGTCAGCAGAAACTCTGCAGGCCAAAAGGAAGTGGCAGGATATACTTAAAGTGAAAAGAGAAAAACCTACAACCAAGATTACTCTACCCAGCAAGGATGTATTCAGATTTGACAGAGAAATCAAAAGCTTTTCAGACAAGCAAAAACTAAGAGAATTCAGCACCACCAAACCAGCTTTACAACAAATGCTAAAGAAACTTCTCTAGGCGGGAAACACAAGAGAAGAAAAAAACCCAGAAAAACAAACCCAAAACAATTAAGAAAATAGTAATAGGAGCATACATATAGATTATAATCTTGAATGTAAATGAATTAAATGCCCCAACCAAAAGACACAGACTGGCTGAATGGATACAAAAACAAGACCTGTGTATATATTGTTTATAAGAGACCAACTTCAGATCTAGAGATACATACAGACCGAAAGTGAACGTATGGAAAATGTTATTCCATGCAAATGGAAATCAAAAGAACGCTGGAGTAGCAATACTCGTATCAGATAAAACAGACTTTAAAATAAAGACTGTTATGAGAGATTAGGAAGGACACTACATGATGATCAAGGGATCAATCCAAGAAGAAGATAAAAATTATAAATGTTTATGCACCCAACATAGGAGAACCTCAATACATAAGGAAAATGATAACAACCATGAAAGGGGAAATTGACAGTAACACAATAATAGTAGGGGACTTTAATATCCCACATACACCAATGGACAGATCATCCAAACAGAAAATAAATAAGGAAACACAAGCTTTAAATGACACAATAGACCAGATAGATTAAATTGATATTTATACAACATTCCACCCAAAAGTGGCAGAATACACTTTCTTTTCAAGTGCACACAGAACATTCTCCAGGATAGATCACATCTTGGGTCACAACTCAAGCCTCGGAAAATTTAAGAAAATTGAAATCGTATCAAGCATATTTTCTGACCACAATGCTATGAGATTGAAAATCAATTACAGGAAAAAAACTGTAAAAAACACAAATATATGGAGGCTAAACAGTGCACTACTAAATAACCAAGAGATCACTGAAGAAATCAAAGAAGAAATAAAAAAATACATAGAAACAAATGACAATGAAAACACGATGACACAAGACCTATGGGATGCAGAAAAAAGAAGTTCTAAGAGGGAAGTTTATAGCAATTTAATCTCAATTCAAGAAACAAGAAAAATCTCAAATACACAATCTAAACCTACACCTAAAGCAACTAGAGAAAGAAGATCAAAGAAAACTCAAAGTCAGTAGGAGGAAAGAAATCATAAAGATCAGAGCAGAAATAAATGAAATAGAAGCAAATACTACAATAGCAAAGATCAATACAACTAAAAGCTGCTTCTTTGAGAAGATAAACAAAAATGATAATCCCTTAGCCAGGTTCATCAAGAAAAAAAGGGAGAGGATGCAGATCAATAAAATTAGAAATGAAAAAGGAGAAATCAAAACTGACACCACAGAAATACAAAGAATTATATGAGAGCACTACAAACAACTATATGCCAAAAAAATGGACAACCATGAAGAAATGGACAAATTCTTGGAAAGGTACAATTTTCCAAGACTGAACAGAAAGAATTAGAAAATATAAACAGAGCTATCACAAGTAATGAAATTGAAACTGTAATTAAAAATCTTCCAACAAACAAAAGTCCAGGACCAGATGGCTTCAGAGCCGAATTCTACCCAACATTTAGAGAAGAGCTAACACCAATCCTTCTCAAACTCTTCCAAAAAATTGCAGAGGGAGGAAGACTCCTAAATTCATTCTACGAAGCCACCATCACCCTGATACCATAAACAGAAAAATATATGACAAAAAAGAAAATTATAGACCAGTATCACTTATGGACATAGATGCAAAAATCCTGAACAAAATACTAGCAAACAGAATCCAACAACATATTAAAAGGATCATACACCATGATCAAGTGGGATTTATCCCAGGGATGCAAAGATTCTTCAATATATGCAAATCAATCAATGTGATACACCATATTACAGCTTAAGGAATAAAAACCATATGATCATCTCAACAGATGCAGAAAAAGCTTTTGACAAAATTCAATACCCATTTATGATAAAAACTCTCTAGAAAATGGGCATAGAGTGAACCTACCTCAACATCATAAAGGTTATACACGACAAACTCACAGCAAACATCATACTCAATGGTGAAAAACTGAAAACATTTCCTCTAATATCAGGAACAAGACAAGGATATCCACTCTCACCACTATTACTCAACATAGTTTTGGAAATCCTAGCCATGGCAATCAGAGGAGAAAAAGAGATAAAGGGAATCCAAATCAGAGAAGAAGTGAAACTGTCACTGTTTGCAGATGACATGATACTATACATAAAATCCAGATAAAGATGCCACCAGAAAACTACTAGAATTATTCAGTGAATTTGGTAAGGTTGCAGGATACAAAATTAATGCACAGAAATCTCTGGTATTCCTATACACTAAGAATGAAAAATCAGAAAGATAAATTAAAGAAACAATCCCATTTACCATCACAACAAAAAGAAACAAATACCTAGGAATAAACCTACCTAAGGAGATGAAAGACTTGTACTCAGAAAACTATAAAACACTGATGAAAGAAATCAAAGATGACATAAACAGATGGAGAAATATACTGTGTTCTTGGATGAAAGAATCAATATTGTGAAAATGACTGTACTACACAAAGCAAACTACAGATTCAGTGCAATCCCTATCAAGCTACCAATGGCATTCTTCACAGAATTAGAACAAAAAATTTTACAATTCATATTGTAAAAGCCCCCGAATAGCCAAAGCATTCTTGAGAAAGAAAAACAGGGCTGGAGGAATCAGGCACCCTGACATCAAACTATACTACAAAGCTACAGTAATCAAGAGATTATGGTACTGGCACAAAAAACAGAAATACAGATCAATGATACAGGATACAATGCCCAGAGATATACCCACACACATATGGTCACCTAATTTACAACAAAGGAGGGAAGAACATACAATAGAGAAAAGACAGCCTCTTCAATAAGTGGTTCTGGGAAAACTGGACAGCTACAAGTAAAATAATAAAATTAGAACACTCCCTAACACGATACACAAAAATAAACTCAAAGTGGATTAGAGACCTAAATGTAAGACTGGACAGTATAAAACTCTTAGAGGAAAACATAGGAAAAACTCTCTTTGACATAAACCACAGCAAGATCTTTTTTAACCTACCTCCTAGAGTAATGGAAATAAAAACAAAAATAAACAAATGGAACCTAATGAAACTTAAATCTTTTGCACAAAAAAGGAAACCATAAATAAGACGAAAAGACAACCCTCAGAATGGGAGAAAATATTTGCAAATGAAACAACGGACAAAGGATTAATCTCCAAAATATACAAACAGCTCATGGAAGTCAATATCAAAAAAACAAACAATCCAATTAAAAAATGGGTGGAAGACCTAAATAGACATTTCACCAAAGAAGACTTACAGATGGTCAAGAGGCACATGAAAAGCTGCTCAACATCACTAATTATTAGAGAAATGCAAATCAAAGCTACAATGAGGTATCACCTCGCACTGGTCAGAATGGCCAGTATCAAAAAAATCTAGAAAGAATAAATGCTGGAAAGGATGTGGTGAAAAGGGAACCCTCCTACACTATAGGTAGGAATGTAAATTGATACAACCACTATGGAGAACAGTATGGAGGTTCCTTAAGAAACTGAAATAGAACTACCATATGACCCAGCAATCCCACTACTGGGCATATACCCTGAGAAAACCATAATTCAAAAAGTCATGTACCACAGTGTTCACTGCAACTCTCTTTACAATAGCCAGGACATGGAAGCAGCCTAAATGTCCATCAACAGATGAATGGATAAAGAAGATGTGACATATATACAATGGAATATTACTCGGCCATAAAAAGAAACAAAACTGATTTATTTGTAGTGAGGTGGATGGACCTAGAGTCTGTCATACAGAATGAAGTAAGTCAGAAAGAGAAAAACAAATACTGTATGCTAACGCATATATATGTAATCTAAGAAAAAAAATGCCAGTGATGAACATAGTGGCAGGGCAGGAATATAGACATAGACATTGATAATGGACTTGAGGACATGCAGGGGAGGGGGAAGCTGGGGTGAAGTGAGAGTAGCATCGACATATATACACTACCAAATGTAAAATAGTTAGCTAGTGGGAAGCAGCAGCATAGCACAGGGAGAGCAGCTCGGTGCTTTGCGACAGCTTAGAGGGGTGGGATAAGGAGGGTGGGAGGGAGCCTCAAGAGGAAGGGGATATGGGGATGTATGTGTGCATGTGGCTGATTCACTCTGTTGGGCTTAGAGGCTAGCGCAGTATTGTGAAGCAGTTATACTCCAATAAATATCTATTAAAAAAAGAAAAGAATATGATTATATTATGATGTCATATGTATGGAAATGAAACAATTATATATGGTAGTACATAATGCTATATATTATTATGTTATTTATATAATTATATAGTATTATAAATTATAAATAGCCTAAGTAATATAATTGAACATTCTATACTTGTTAAATATATGTAAATATGTAGTAGATGTATGCATTTATATGAATGTATTATATATGTACATATACATTAAAATATATCATGATAGTAATTTTACTCATTATGAATAATTGCCATTATGAATGAATGATATATTTATTCATTTATTTGCCTATTCATTTTTCAAGGGAAATAGCTTCTTAAATCATGATTTTAAAAATGAGAAAGAAGCCATAATCATAAACACTGGCTTTGTAACTACATTGTCACAAACAACATTAAAATTTGAAAACGAGATAAGAATAAAAACATATATGATGATACAAATGTAAGGATTTCACAGTAAATCCTTAATATAAAGTGTTATCTTTAAAATCAGTATTTAAAAACCAATAATCCAGTATAAAATTGGATAATATTTACATACCTGCTTCTAGGTGAGGCAGTTGATTTGAATACATCTGTTTACTTTCTAGCCTTACTGAATATTTCTCTATGCTCGTATAGGTATCACACACTTGTGTACTTCATAGTGTTTCTGATGTTGAATTGTAATTGGTTTTTCTTCCTTCTCCATTAGACTATTAACTTCTTTAAGTTGTGGTCTGTATTTGAATCATCATTTTATCTGAATGACCTTGCCTGGTGTCTACTCTACTAATGTAAAAAAAAGAGATGAAAACGATATGAGGAAAAGAGAGAGCTGGAAAAGATGAGATTGTGATGAGAAGTTATTGATCATTGTTCTTTTTAATTTTAAGTGTCTTTTTAAAAATTGGAGTATAGTTGCTTTACAGTGCTGTCAGTTTCTGCTGTACAGCAAAGTGAATCAGCCATACCTATACATACATCCCCTAGTTTTTGGATTTCCTTCCCATTCACCACAGAGCACCAAGTAGAGTTCCCTGTGCTATACAGTAGGTTCTCATTATCTATTTTATACATTGCATTGTATGTATGTCAATCCCAATCTCCCACTTCATCCCCCCCCACCTTGGTATCCATATGTTTGTTCTCTACATCTGTGTCTCTATTTCTGCTTTGCAAATAAGATCATCTTTACCATTTTCTAGATTCCACTTATATGTGTTAATATACAGTATTTGTTTTTCTCTTTCTGATTTACTTCACTCTGTTTGACAGTCTCTAGGTCCTTCCTCATCTCTGCAAATGACACCATTTTGTTCCCTTTTATGGCTGAGTAATATTCCATTGTATATATGTACCACATCTTATTTATCCATTCCTCTGCTGATGGGCATTTAGGTTGCTTCCATGTCCTGGCTACTGTAAATAGTGCTTCAATGAACATTGATTGGGGTGCGTGTATGTTTTTGAATTATCGTTTTCTCTGGGTATACGCCCAGTAGTGGGATTGCTGGGTCATGTGGTAGCTCTATTTTTAGTGTTTTAAGGAACCTCCATCCTGTTCTCCATAGTGGCTGTATCAATTTACATTCCCACCAATAGGGTAAAAGGGTTCCCTTTTCTCCACACCCTTTCCGGCATTTATTGTTTGTAGATTTTTTGATGATGGCCATTCTGACCAGTATGAGGTGTTTGAATAGAACACAAGTGAGCTCAGAATTAAAAGTATGTGAAAGTAGTATTTCAGATATGCTTTTTGTTTTCTCTTTTTCTTCTTACATATATATAAGAAATATATACATATTTATATATACATATATGTTTTTAGGTCCAGTGCCTAATTTACTATGCATATAAATTACATTCTTTAGTCACTGGTAGAAGTGTACTATTGGTTTCAGTTGAATTACTTCAATTTCTGGAAATAAATGTAGTTTTACATTTAAATTCAAATTGTTATTGACTTAGTTGTGATGGATTCAAAAAGAAATTGAAATAAGCCTTTAAATGTCTATCTTCCAATCTGTCCCTAATAGAACAATCTTTATTCCTGGAATTGAATCATCTAACTACTCACAACCCCTAGATACTTTTCCACCACATTTCTAAAACATTATGTTTGTATCTTCCCTATTCTAAAAAAAGAAAATATATTCTTTAAAGACAATTCAGCATACTTTCCAGTAAAAGTATACTAAAAAATGAAGGAAATGTGTAGCATATATCAACTTGCTTGACTATTTAGAAGTTTTTCCAAAAACATGTTTTAAAAAACCTTTTAAAAAATTATTAGAACTTCAGGGCTTCCCTAGTGGCGCAGTGGTTGAGAGTCTGCCTGCCGATGCAGGGGACACGGGTTCGTGCCCCGGTCCGGGAAGATCCCACATGCCACGGAGTGGCTGGGCCCGTGAGCCATGGCCGCTGAGCCTGCGCGTCCAGAGCCTGTGCTCCGCAATGGGAGAGGCCACAACAGTGAGAGGCCCGCGTACCGCAAAAAAAAAAAAAAAAAAAAAAAAAATTATTAGAACTTCACATAGTTATAGACTGTCTACTATTTCATTTTTTCTTTTATTTTATCAAAGTGTTATTTCAAGACAGTTCTTTAAAATATTCTTTAAAGATCTAACTAGTTGGGCTTCTCTGGTGGCGCAGTGGTTGAGAGTCCGCCTGCCAATGCAGGGGACATGGGTTCGTGCCCCGCTCTGGGAAGATCCCACATGCCGCGGAGTGGCTGGGCCCGTGAGCCATGGCCGCTGAGCCTGCACGTCCGGAGCCTGTGCTCCACAACGGGAGAGGGCACAACAGTGAGGCCTGCATACTGCCAAAAAAAAAAAAAAAAAAACTAGCTAGTTCTCTATAGTGGCCTTGGAACATGAATTATGTTATAGCATAATTCCATTTAAAATTATTAAAACTAGATACTATATGTCTAATTGTAGGTATTAATTATATATAATTATACATCTAAATACTGTATAGTAATTATTTCCTTTACTTTTTTAATTTAAAAGAACATCTTTTATATTACTTAGGATGTCAATATATTCATATAAATGTATGTTTCCTCTCTGTGCACAATAAATCTTTTTTTTACCCTTTACATCCTTAAAAATTTTATTGTTTGTAATAAATATTTATTTGCTTGATTTATAGCAATACCATTCATAGTATATACAAAAGGAGTTCTAACAAGTAGTTTAATTTTAAAAGATGATTTTTTTTCACATTCAAAAAGTGAAATTCCTGTATTATATGGAAAAACAATGTTATTTGGTATAAATTATCCTATTTAAATAAGCTGTTGAAAAGAAATCTACATAATATCTGCTTTTTCTATTACTTTATATTTGATGACCTCCCTATTCAGAGATGACTAGGTAAAAATTCAAGTTCTTAAGGAACCATTTAATATAAATCTAACATGTGCTAATTTTAAAAATCTATAACAATGGAAAAGAGTATCAACCAAAAAGCAAACCTCCTTTTCCCTGTGCCCCTTAATCCCATTCTCCCATTATAACTGCTGTAAATATTTATTTCTGTATTTCTTTAAATCATAACTAGTTTAAAAGTGAATCGTCTTTGTTCCTTAAACCATAGATAAGAATTCTTGGAATTATTAATTTTCTAGTCTGGTTAAGGACAGAAGTAAAGCCTAGTTAATGGAAAATGCCAGGATTTATAATTCATGATGTCCTCTTTCTCTGGGCTACTGTGCCTCTACCTACCTGTGCCTGTTTTTTTTACACATCATATTTTTTATTATTGATTATATAGATGCTATCAGAAGGTCTGAGCTAATGAGAAATATGATTTGACTAACGGTTTAGAATTACTCTGACAGATCGACAAGAGATTGAAGGGACAAAGGCAGAAACAGGGAGACAAATCAGGAGACCACTGCAATAACCCAGTTGAGATATAAGGGACAGTGGTGCAGGAGGTGCTCTGCGCTGGTCAGACACTGTATATCTCCTGAAGTTAATCCCCAAAGATGCTGCTGCTAGTTTGGTTGTGGAGTGTGTGAACGAGACAAGAGTCGGGGATGGTTCCAAGGCCTTTGGTCTGAGCTATTAAAGGACAGAATTGCTATTTACTGGGATGGGGAAGACAGTGGGGAAAACAGGTTTGGGGGGAAATTAGGGAATATGTGAAACTGAATATCTCAAATGCCTTTAGATATTTATCCTGATTTTCTATTGCTAAGATACCAAATAAATACTTATATTAGGTTCCTCCTGCTGTCATGACAAATTATTGCATAATTTTTGGCTTAAAACCACATACATTTATTATCACAGTTATAATAGTGCCAAAATCTAAGTATCGTATGATTCAGCTGGTTCTTCTTTCCTGGGTCTCACAAGACCAAAATGAAGGGGTTAGCAGGCAAAGCTACCTTCTGTATAGGAGGCTGTCGGGAATAATCCACTTGCAAGTTCTTTCAACTTGTTGGCAGAATTCAGTTGCTTGCAGCTGAGGTCTCCATTTCCCTGCTGGCAATGAGCTGAGAGCCACGCTTCACTTTTAAAGCCCTTTCTGACCTTTTCATATTGCCCACTACATTGAAGCCAGAAATGTCCTTCTTTCTCTCACACTTGAAATCTCTCAGACTTCTGTTTCTGCTGCATAGCTCTGTGCTCAGCCAGAAAAAAAAAAGTTCTCTGCTTTTAAGGGCTCATGTGATTAGATTGGGGCCACCTGGGTAATTGAAGACCTATCTTATGATGTCATCTTAATTACATCTTCAGAATCCCTTTTGCCATGTAATGCAACATATTCACAGATTTGAAAGAAAGAAGTTGACATGAGGGGGAGGGGTCATTCTGCCCACCACACCATCCAAATGGATATTTTAAATAAGCAATCAGACATATCATGAATGGTATTTATGGGAACAAACATTAAAAAATGGAGAGGAGAGTCATCAGCCTATAGATAGTATATCAAGCCGTGACACTGGATAAAATCTCACACACACACACACACACACACACACACACACACACACACACAGAAAGTAGGTAGATAGAAAAGAAAAGAGGTATATGGACTGAACACAGTATTACTCCAGTACTAAGAAATTTGGCAACCAGGAAAAAATTGCAAATGAGGAAATGAAGAACATATGGGCAGAGAGGCGGGTAAAAGACAGTACATGAGAAATGTCTCTTCTGATTGTTTCTATTGAATATCTTCTCAGTGAATTAGCAAAGTCATGGGCTAAAAGGGAGGGTTGAAAAGGTGTTACAGATTAGAAAAGAGAGGAAAAGGATTAAAATAGAGAACTAAGAAGAGTGGAAGTATAAATGGATTAGAAAAATGCAGCTTAATTGTTTGAAATGATTAAATCAGTTGATGACATTTAACCAGTGTTATTGTTTTACATTGCTTTGCAATGTCTCTATATTTTCAACAGGGTTTTTTCATAAATACCTTACCTTTTTCCCCATTTTAGCTTATTTATACTTGCATAGTTCTCCAAGGATGCCTCTGAACTCTGATACAAAATGTGTCCCTTCCAATTTCTTCTGTTCTTCAAGTTTGCCCAAATGTCAACTTCTCAACAAGACCAACCACAAACATCCTCCTCATACCTCCTCATTTGTATTACCCTGCTCTAATGTTCCTTATTTTCATAGGACTTACTTTCTTACATACTAATTTAATTATATATTATTCTTACTATTCATTGCCCTCCCACCCAGCTCTATAATATAAACCCTACAAAGGTAGAGATCATTGTTCACTGATGTGTCCAAAAATCCCCGAATAATGCTTAACACATGGAAGACAATTGACACATATCTACTGAATGAAGAGATAAATTTTGAGTTGCCTGTGAAGTCTCTAAGATGAGCTTGGATTACAGAATATGGATACATATTTACATATGCAACTCTGGAGTGCATAAGACTGGTTTGGACTTTTCTATATTTTTATAAGTCATCAGTGTATTGTTACTACTTGAAGCCACTTAGATTGATGCAAAACTATTACACGTGGAAAATAAAATGAAATCTAGGCATAAATATGGAAAGCAAAATGAAGTCTAGTATTCAATTTCAGAATTCTGGATAGTATCAGCATTTATGGAAGTGGCAGAAGACCCCAGTGATATCACATCAGAGTTATTGTGCTGAATCCTGCAGGCTATATTTCCAAAGGATATTGGTAGAGCAGAGAAGTTCCATCAGAGGATGAACAGGGCAATGAAGAGTCTAGAAACAAGTTCAAGAAAATGTAGACATTAAGCCTGAAAGAAATAAAATTCCCCAAGAAGAAAATAAAGTGGTTTAAAATTTTAGGTAAAAGGAGGACTCTTATTAGAACCAGTCAGTGATGATTCATGGGATTCAGATATGGGGTTAATAAAAGGAAGATCTTGATAGCAATTGGAGATGCCCAACTATGGAAGAGGTTTCCAAATGCAGTGTCCACTATCACTGGCTGTTTGAGTTAGTGACAGATTATTGGCTGGGTCAGGGCTATTATTTGACTGGTTGAGAGTTTGCACTAAATAACCTCTAAGGTCCTTTGTACATTGTAGATTGACACCTATGTAAGCACAAAAGTTAGCTTTATGTAATGAGTCAACCTATCCTAATTTTTAAATCAAAACAAAACAATGCCTTAAAATAAAGCAGTACACATTTCTTCATAAGTGAAACTTTCTTCTTTTTTTATGCTCCTTTACGTACGTGGTCTTTTATATTTTAAAATATTTCTTTGAGATATTTTTAACATAACATAAAACTGCATAATCTTACATTTACTAGTATTAGTTATATAACTATAAACTGAGTTTTTCTTTCCCTGCATGATCTTAAAATTGGAAATGTCAATTAAATTTTACTTCGGTAAATTTGTTAAGTTGCTCTTCAGTTGTGCATGTACTTTTCATACAAATCCATCTCTTTCAAGTAGCACCTATATGATTGTTACTAGCCACGAAGACTATGATATTTACCCACCACTTGCATCATTCTCTGACAATCTTGCAGTAGTGGCAAATGCGATTCAAATATGGATTTCAAACCTCCATTTTGGTAAGAATTTCTTGTGGAATTACTAACAACTCGTAGAATCCAAACAAAATAAGACATCACAAAACCCCCTGCAATTTGGCTGTGGTAATTGTGTTTTACTCTGCATTCCTATACCCATTAGCCATGAAGTTAAGCTACATTTTAAACCTTCCTTTTGAAATTAAGGTAGAATTAATAGAATCTGCTCCTGGAAAAGTGTCAAATGTGAGCATTTTTCTCTAATTATTTTAGGATCTTATCTTTGCCCATAAGGTAAGTTCATCAGCATCTGAAGTATTACGTTCTCCTAAGCACTGTAGGAGAAAACGGTTTTTAAAAAGTTTTCAAAATTTTGGGTGACGCTTTCTTGAATAAAATACAAGTTTCTGTTATATCTCTTACAAGTGATACACTAGGCATATTTTTTTCTTTTTCTTTTTTAAGAAAAATAGCCACAGAACACTGTGATGAGCAATATCTGGGCATTTTGTTTTCTTCTTAGTTGGTTAATGAAAAACTTTTGAATCTTCATGTGCCCAGCATTGTGGTGAATACTGGGGAATCGAACATGACTGCCTGAGGAGTTGAACATAGGCCATAAACCCAGTTACTAAGAGCCACATCCTTGCTCCATCTCATCCCATCTGCCTTTACCAATTGACAAGCAGAAGAAAATAAATCTACCTGCCTTAGTCTGCTTAGTGTTCCAAATACATTAGTTAAAATGCAAATTTTGATAAAAAGACATTAAAAAAAAAAGGATAAAGTAGCATGGTGAGAGATACCCTGGACACAGACATCAGTGAAACCTCTGTCCTTGGGCAATAAGTGCAGAGTAAAAACTCTATGCTGACTTCATGATAAGCTTCAAGGTGAAGATTGTTGGCACTTTTATCTTTTTATTGCAAGCTGCCTTAAATCATTTTAGAAACACGCTGAGCACAAATAATGGCATTATAATGTTTGTATTATATGTATCTAGTTCTAAGTAATAATATTTCTTTTTGAGTATTACATTCAAAACATCAAATTCTGTCTGCCGCTCATTCCAGGAATATCATTTTTATGTGGCTCAAACTATCCGTGGCTACTAAGTTCAACTGAGCATTCCATCTTGGTTATTAAATTAATCCATCTTACTTCATCTGGAATAATTTTTTATTCGCTTTTTAAAGCATGTGGTTCAATAGCAAGGATTGAAGTCAAAGATTTTTCATTTTATTGTCACATGAGATCTATTTAAAAGTACTAGGCATTTAGCCTATTATAACTTCTGTTTGCTGAAGCAGTATATTATGGTAGAATCATCAATTGTAACCTTGCTTAAATTAACTAAGGAAATATTGTTTAAAATACATAAAAATTACATTAAACAGTGCCATTCCATTCATTACAGTTGGATATAAATTGGGTGGCAGTCATTTGAAATATTACTGATAAATCTTTAACTCCTTTCCTTTTTCCCGTTTGATATTGTACACATCTGGAGAGCTGGCAGAAACCAGTTGTGTAGCCTCAGCGAGCCTAATGATGCTCTAGTACACTCTCTCTGTCTCTTAGCTTTTGTATAGTTTCAGCCCCCTTTAGAGGAACAATTCAATAAGCACTGCTGTTTTGAAACAGTTCAATTTAATGAACTGCTTAGAAACTCTTTCCTATTCCTTGTTTTTATCTCTGTTTCTTTCTTAACCATCACACTTACATCGTGAGATAAAAGTGAAATATGTTCAGTAGCTACAGCTGAAAGAAGGGCTCTGCCAAGTGGGTTCTGGATGTGCTCACTGCTACTTTTAGAAGGTTTGGATGGAGAGACTGTAGCCTGATCAACAGTAAATGTCATCTCAGTCACAGTTTTGCCGCTGCTGCTGGCACAAAGATATTGATTCTCTACTTCCATATCTCTTTGATGTCACCTAAGAGCATTGACGCAGAAAAATATATATATCGACAGATTTGGCCAGACATGCAGTGCAAGGTGTTTCTCTTGGTGGCAAGTGTAGCCATGGAATTTTTTTTATTCCAGTATTGGAAAATAACCTGTCCTCTGATGCTATATGGTTGTTTTAGATTAATGTCGTTCAAATTTTGTGGGTGTGAGAATCTGTATAGACTCTGTAACCTGTACAGTATTAACATTTTCCTAGTAAGAAGATTAATTTCTTAAAACCCCCAGGACTCTAAGATTGGATTTTTTCACTCTGTTTAAAAATCTAGGAGAAACATTACTGCCATGAATGTTTCCATGTCCTTTAAAAGAAATCGTAGTATATGTGGCAGAAGTTCCTGAAAAGTTTGAATTATACATAAGCTCTCATACCATAGTTTACATGGGAGCCCATTTCTGTTGAAATACATTAGGCTTTTGGGCTTGTTTATGTTAATGAAATTCTTTTTACTGCCTCTCTTCTGCATTTTATGGACAAGCACACACCTATAGTTTTACATGTATCAGAAAATACTTTGTCAGAAGAGCCTGAGAATTTATTTATGAACACTTTCCACAGATGGGTTAAATCTCACTGATGTGCTCTTAATTTCAGGATGCAGTAATTCAATGCTGTGTCAAACCTTTGTTAATCAAGACTGCTTAGCTGTCTTTTTGCAAAACAGAAGCAAATGTTATACTTTTATTAGAACAAGCTACTTGAGATTTACATTTTCTCTAGTCAATGCTTAAAATCATCTTGAAGACTGAGAAATCTATCAAAAAGATCATCCAATATAAACAGACTTGGATAGTTTTATAAAACTAATAGGCCTCTATCTTGTCCTGACTGGAATTTGCACCCTGATAAATACTGAGCTGCTAATCTAGTCAACAGATGCTTAAAAAGATCCCTCGGAAGCAGCATGGCTTTTCACTCCCTACTTGTTCTATGACAAATTAAATTCAATTGAAATTTTGGCTTCTGGAAACACAGTTGAAAGAGATCACGTGACTTTCAGCTCTATATCACAACTATCTGACCATCATTTAATCATAGGCAAGTTTTCTAAATTACTATTTGACTATGTTTTTCACATTTGTGGCATTTTGACACTAAAGCATTTTAATATTTGTCAATGTCTTCCTCTTTAAATTGAGATACCATGCTTGAATCACCTGAATTCTATTTGAATTGCCTCATGAAACGAAAAAATTAAACTATCTAGCCACAGAAAACAACTTGTGACCCAGCTGTATGATAGCACTGTGGTAACAGCACTATGATGTGAGTTGCAAACACTGGAAAGAAAATAAAATCTCACAGTGGGCTGGCTGAATCCCTGGAATCCCCAAGATGTAATTATATCATCATAATTCATGTTTTAAGTTTCATCTAAGGGCTCATATTGAGCATTACTGGTATAATTTGCTGAAGAGTAAAATTTTAGAGAAGTATATCAGGGCCCTAAGGACCTAGATACTAGTAAATAAAGTACTGGAAATACTGTTTCTAAAGTGTTTTTCTTAATTTGTTTTTAATTAAGATTATATTATCACCGTTTGATTAGATTTTGAAAACTAATATGCTGAGAAAATTCTCTGACTTTGCAAACTCTTCAGTGTTCTCTTCAAACAAGGAAAATATGCTTATGAGCAGTTTAAATTGACTGAAATTTATAATTCATAATTGGGCACTCCTTGAGGGTAGTCACTTTGAGATGTTCAACAATAGCATAAATGATGGACATTAATACTATTGATTTTCCAAATGCAGAATGAGCTACTGTATTTTGTGATCAAAAAGTTAACAGTGATTTCCTGAGAGGCAATTTTGTTTTCTTATTTGAAAAAAAAGCTATATATATATTTTCTTCATTGAAACGGAATGATAAGTATATATACATATAGATGGTGGTATAAAGATGTCGTCCATCTGGTTTTATAAACCATAGTTATGTTATCATGGATAGAACCAATTTTGAAATCATGAGCTCTGATTCATCCTTGGGCAAAATAGTTGTCTTCCAACATTTTTATTTTCAAGCACATAAAGAATACCCTGGTGTGAACCTTAGAGAATTATATTCTATACTCTCTAAGAAATGTATCAATAGATGTTTTCTGGAGAGGTTCATTAGTTTTCTTTCACGAGGTTGTTAATATGTTATGTGACCACTGTGGGCCATTTTGATTTGACAACATTCACAACACAAAGCAGGGACCTATTTGCAATCATTTGGGTGACATCTTAACCCCTAGCTTGTACAGTGACTGGACACTTGACATTTGTTACACAATTAAATTAGGGTGTTTTTAATTGTTTACATTATATTCTCATAAGTAAAAATAGAAAACAAAGACAAAATTCTAAAATTCTTGTAGAATTATAGAATACAAAATTGAGCCACAAAATGAAGAAATGTAGAGTTTAGTAATACATATGTAACATGCCAAATAGCCTATAAATAAATGTAAAATAAGATAAAATGGAAGAAAAATGTTTAAATTCTGATGTGATTTTGAGATTTCCAAAACCATAGGTTATAGATATATATCTGATTATTATAAAGTACAATTCACTGTAAGAAAACAATATACTATTTCTTCTGCAAAAGGTTGAAAGGAAATGGACAATGGCTAGCAACACTGAGCCAAGAATTTTATTTCTTGATTTTGTCATTAGCTAATCAACTAGCTAAACTCATCAAATTCAGTTATCTAAATGGTGAATACACGTCCATATCCAAGAGGGGATTCTAATCTAAAAGCAGTTAACAACTTAATGTCTACCTCATACTTAGAATTTATAAAGTTTAAATTTATAATCAAAAAGTTTCATTTTAATCTGGATGAAAAGATGTATCAGGAAATTACATGAGGCAAATACCTTAATATAGGTCTAAATATTACGTTTAAAAAAAAATCAAAGCACTGATTAGACAATAAACCTATGATGGAAAGGTGACTTTCCCCTGGTCATTTAATCTAAATAGCCAACACCCAGATGTGTAACCCCAAAACTGGTTGTTATTATATTAATCATATTTTCTTGATTTAAAACAACCTAATAGAAGATTTGTGGCATCTCAAGGATGACTAATTTTTAATGCTAATTCTCATTTAAACATTTTAAATCTTCAGTCTGTTAAGGAAGAAACATTTTGTAGCAGATTAAAAACAAGCCCCCAAATTAGGAATTCTAAGCTTTAAACCTCCCATCTTTGGTCTCTTTTGTGACCTTCTTGTGGTAAAGAAGAGCATAAGTGTCATAGTTGCAATATTAAGCATATATTGTGAATTTTTGTTAACTCTTTAATTGGCTGTACTGAAGACTACTTGATAATTTCTGAATTATATATATTTTAAAAGTCAAATCTATTAAAGTGTAATTCATATGTGGTAAAATTTACCCTGTTTAGATGTATAGCTTGATGAGTTTTTGCAAATGTACACAGTCATATACTCATATTTCTATCACCCCTAATAATTAGCTTATGCTCCTACCCTTAGACTCTGGGCACTACTAATCTATTTTCTGTCCTTTATAAGCCTGCCTTTTCCAGAATGTCATGTAAATGGAAACATACAATATATAACCATTTGAGTGTGAATACTTTCATCTAGCTCGATATATATTTGAGATATATCCATCCTGCTGCACTTCAGTAGTTTGTTAGCTTTCATTGCTTAGTAGTATTGTATCATATGGATGTGCAACATATGTGTTTTTAGACCAGTACTTGTGTTCTAGTTTTCGGATAGACCCTAAATATAAAATAGTGTTTTAAGAACATAGCAGGACGCTAGAAAGTTTTTTTTTCTTTTCATGTTGTATATTTTAAGAAGGCCTTCAGAATAGAAAATTGTGTATGTTCACCCTCTAAAAACATGAGCATCAGTACTTTTGTAGAAAAGCTCTATAATAAATAGAAAGTGCATAGGCTTTCTAATCAACATCAAAATTCGCTTGAGTATGCTTAACTTTGAGTCCATCAGAAATGACTTTGGCTTGGCCACTGCCAGCCAAATATGTAATCTAATCAGGGAGAAGCTGATTCAGCACAGATAACTCCAGAAAAGACTGTCCAAGACCTTTCTGTACACTTGCAGGCATCATAAGTAAGATTTCTTGGCTCTGGCCTCTGTGTTTTCTCCAGTGCCAGTGCTCTTGCTTCTTCCCTTTGGCATTATTCCATCTTGTAGATTTGTTAAAATCTCTGGCTCAAAAATATTTTTTTCCAGCTTCTTACTGTGTTTACACCTGAACTGCTAAACACAGCTACCACTTAAATATTGTTAAAGGAACAGTGATCTATAATGGCCATTTTATACCATGAAAGCCCTGAAAAACACTAGTGATCACTGCCAAGTTTGACTCTCCCTGTAGAGCCTACTGTAGGAATTACCAAGCTGAAGACTGCACACTCCAAATTAAATTCTCCAGCTACATTAATCCACAGCTAGAGAGACTCCATTTACCTAGTTCAGCTCTATGCCAGTGTCCCTTATGTTTAAATGCACAGCACAGACATAATTCCTCATCACATAACAATTCTACAATTTCAAAGAAGGATTTTCCTTCCTACTTACAGCATTAATATTACTATTTATTAGGACTGTGTAAGGCATTGACCTTGATCTGCTAAGAGTGTTTTTTTACATTGTATTGATTATTGTGAATGCTTATTTATGTCACGGATGATAGAGGATATCTATCATACAACTTGTGCCCCATACCACCAAAGATATGACGTTGTACAATTTCAGATTAATTCTGAAAGGCAGGTTACCTTTAGACACAGCTATTTAAATAATGGAAGTAAAGACACAATAGGTTTGGAATGAGAGAAAAACAAAAGAAGGAATTTCAGAATTTCTCAGTGGGTTGCAACTTATAGCAATTGATAAATCCTGTGATCCCTTTAAACCCAAGAAATAAACCACTAGGAGGTTAATGATTTTGATAGACTCTTCCATGCTCTACTTTTAAAAAAATATAATACTAAATCTTCTTACCTATAGGGAGATTGATCAATTATATATCATTGTTATCAATTAACAACTTGATAAATTTAAATTTTAATAAAAGTACTTGCATGTTATTTCCACCCTAACTTCAGGAGATTTTCTTGATATTTGCAAAAATTCCTGATCCTACCAGTATTATTTATTGCAACTCCAGTTTCCATGGATAACTCTAAGTCAAGTTTTATCATAGTTAAATCAGTATTAACTTCTTAAATTAACTTATTATTACAAGACTGGTGGGCATAATGAAAGATAAGGGTGGCTGTAGAAGAGAAATATTAGAGGACAGCTGATTACATTCATGGCAATCTACTCAATGTTCCAAAATTCCCGAACAAAAATGGGATAATGGAAATGTGAAATCTGGTTTTTGTTCCTAGGTTAGCCTTGGCTCGGTAATTTTCCAAAGCATTTCTGGGCATTGTTTAAATGTGGCAAAATGCAGAGGTATATGTGTTATATTAATATACTAGTGAATTTAGGGAATTAACAGCCCATCTTTAGAAAATTCCTTAAAGGGAGAAGAGATACAGAGAGAGCAGTATTTCAGGGGAAGTATTTAATTTTGTGTTTTTTCATACATTAAAAAAAACTCAGTGAAATAACTATATATCTACCTACACCACAACAGCTTTTCCATAACCATAAAATGAAGTAGAGTGTAAAGGTTAGAAAATATTTTGCAAATTTAAAATAAGATTCAAATGTTAAGGAAAAATGACACATGAATATTTTTTTCTAAAGTATTCAAGTCCATAATTGATTTTGGTTGAGTTTCATGATGAAATTGCTCAGTCTTCATACTGTCAAGATTATAAATTTTATTTGTACCTTTACTATAAAGTTGCGTATATATGCATACATAAGTAGAGAAATTTTTAAAGAGGAGATGAAGGAAGTCATCTTGTAAATAAGCTGATTCAGTATATTTGCCTCAAGTGTTTGACAAATTGCTGGCAGACTAAGGAGCAGAGGAATGTAAATTTAGATCTAACTAAGACTTCCCATAAATATACCAAGAGAGAAATCAAATGAGAGAACACAGTTGATATGGACATGGGCATGCTTATGTTAATAAAATATCAGGAACTTGGGCTTCCCTTGTGACGCAATGGTTGAGAGTCCACCTGCCGATGCAGGGGACACGGGTTCGTGCCCCAGTCCGGGAAGATCCCACATGCCGCGGAGTGGCTGGGCCCGTGAGCCATGGCCGCTGAGCCTGTGCGTCCGGAGCCTGTGCTCCGCAACGGGAGAGGCCACAACAGTGAGAGGCCCACCTACCGCAAAAAAATAAAAAAATAAAAAAAAATAAAATATCAGTAACTTCTTGTATAATACACAGAACACATCAGCAATGTCAGTATGTCATGCAGAATGCTTTAAATATAGTATCCATACTTTATTTTTATGTTTAAAAAATTGTACGTAGGTATTTTGCCCATATTAGTTTATTAATTATTTGTATAAACATTTACTGTATTAGTGTTTAGAGTAAAGCAAAGTTATTACATTGTTTATTTTTTCCTCTATCGTCTATTAATTTAAAATAATTTTATAATTATTTTTAATAAGAAAACTGCTTTAACAGTAGTTACTTTGTTACTCATTCTTTTCATTTTATACATTGAAAAATGCAATAATAAATGACAAATATTAGGTAAAATGTCAGTCTTAATTAGTAAAGTATCAATATTAGTGATTTTTTTTTCACGTAAAATTAGATATGTTAACATAAGGCAATAACATGATCTCGCTCATTGTTAGCCACGCTGTGTCCTATAAAATAATAATAGGTGTTCCTTTAAAATAATTATATTTCAGCATTTTTCTTCTAAAATTTATTTTAAATCCATTGTAAATATTATATTACACCCAGATTTTAGTTTCTAATAGTATCCTCCAAATAAAGGAAGTCAGAGTTCCTTGGAGAAATGGCTGATTCTGGGACTAAGATAGTTAATTTCAAAGATGATCCTGGAGCATCTTGTAGTGAAAAGCAACTTAAGAAAATTGCTATAAACACACACACACACAAATAATGTCAAACGAACGAGAAACATAAAAACCAACTGAAAAAGCTCCTAAGGGCCAAAGCTAGAAAAATTTTAGCAGCAAATTAAGTAATACTGGATTATGACCCAAAGTATAATACTGATATAAATAAATGACTTTATATACTGATATAAAGAAATTATTGAATAAATAGCCTAAAAAATTCCAATCCCTTCACATGGGTTAAAAAAATAATTCTAACAAAAAACGTTAAAAGCAAAAATGATAAAACTCTTAGGAAAAAATACAATTAATTAAAAAAAATACTGAAGTGGGAAATATCGATATCTTCCAAAACACAAACACATCTCAGAAATGATAAAGAAAAAATATTGATTTCTTTATGTAAAAATGAAAAAGAAAAAACCCAATAGATAGAGCTCCAAATATAAAAATAACAGCTAAATATAGAAGTAAAAGTGTATGCCAAATCAATGTTCAGCTTCACTATGGTTTAAACAAATGAGTTTTACAAAACAGTATAAAATCATTATGCCCCATCAGATTAACATACATGCACACATACACACACAATCACACAAAATATGAGAATAGGGTGTAGAGCAATGACCACTTATATATAGTTATAAGCTGATTCAGTCTTTTGAAAATGCTATTTGGAGATATTGTTTATAATTTTAAATGAACACGTCTTGGAACCAAATAAACTTCTAGTAATTTACCTAAAGAAATAGGTAATATTTGAACTCAATGATGCATCCTCAAGAATAGTCATGCATCATGTTTTACAACCAAAATTTTAATAAAGAAATAAAACACTACTTATGTGTCCTTCAATGGAAATAGAATAGAGAACATAATGGAAAACCGCCTTTAGAAAATATTCTGTAGCTCTTAAAATGTCTTAGATTTATATGACATAGGAAGAACTCTCTTAGTAACAAAAAATTTTTTCAGAAAAAACATTTTAAGTGTAAGAAACTAATTATTAAGAATGGTTACCTTTGTAGAGAGATGTGGAATTGTGCAGGTGAACAGTTTATAGAACTCACTTTTGAATCTTCTATTTCTTCAGATCTGGAAGTTGTTTTGTATTGCATATGCAATTAATAAGGCAATAACATAAAACATGAATTATTATATACGTCCATACCTGGTTCTTTTACTCTTATTTATATAATAAGGATAAATAATTAAATATTAGACAATTTTTGTTTTTAATGATCCAATTTAGATGATTATAAGAAAGGAATCAGCTTACAAGTTATTTCTCTTTCTGATAAAGAAAAGCACAGACTGTTCTTGTCAATTAAATTCAGAAGCCAAAAAGAGTCTTGTTTTAAAATAAATAATGACACTGTGTTAATTTTATATTAATCATAATTTGTTCAAAAATATTTTCATTCTATTATTGATACTGTAGTTTCTAAAGGTTTATTCAAACCCCTTGAATACTTTTGTGCATTTTAATTAAAACAACTCCTACCAATAGCACAACTCTGTATTAATCTATATTAATCTTAGAATCACACATCCAAACAAATAACATTTGCATGCATATTAAAGTCATTTTGCCATTCTAGGCCTAGATAACTGCTTGTCTTTCCTATTTTTAAAATGCCATGAAAAATATGAATTTTTGATACTAATGACCCTGCATTATTCTAGTATACAAGCTTAAATAAAGGACTTTGGAATGAGTAGAGTATCAAGTCCCCAAATACTCCATTACTCCTCTACCTAACTCACTGTTTATTTTGTCTTTAAGCATTATAAAAATCCAAAGAAACAACCTTACATTAAAGATTAAATTTTAATGAATCAGAAGCAATTATATCTACCAAAATAGTGAACACCTTTATAACACAGGTATAGAACTCCTCCAAATAGACTCTGGGGAAGAACAGAAACATCTATCAGTTACTCATCTGCCATTAAAATCTGTTGCCTTTCTACATTCAGGTGTCTTGCTAATGTTTTTAAATAAAATATAAATGTACATGTATGATATGGATTATCCATTATTACTGAAGAATCTTGTCAATATATTACAATGAAGAAAGCAAATAATAAATATACATAGACTACAAGGAGACATAAGTTACACCTTTCATGCTTTATATTTTGATTTACTGACACCTCTGAAGTATTGGCAGTGACCAAGAAAGAAAATACACACTAAATTAAAAGCATCCCTTGAAATTAAAAGCATAATGACAAAGACTAATAGATTTTATTCCTGTTTGGTCTCTGAGCTGACATCATATTTAGCTTGGTAATTTTAGCAAGGGACATTGAATCAATAACTCAATGATCTCAGCTTTGTTGATGAACAATTTTATCTTACATCATCTATAAAACATTTATCAGCAACAATTTATAATATGAATGTTTGAATATGAAGCATTTGGGTATAATATCTATTAAAATGATAAACAGCTGTTAGTTCATATATCTCTGTTAGGTGATGTTAAAAGTAAACTCCTAAATGAATACTGCAGAATCACTCAACACCATATGCAGACTACGTCACTTCATTATATTTTTGGCAGTCGCAACACCAGGCTAATTCAAATTCATGAGAAGTCAACCACACATCTATCCAAACTCGGATTTTTATTAAAATGAAGTATTGAGTGATTCTTGAAGAAAAAGAAAAAATAAAACAAAGAAGATGAAAAAGAATAAGCAGTAGCATTATATTTTTGTAAAATTCTTAAACATATTATATTCTGATTCTAATTTGGACATAACTCACATTAAAGATACATACATGACCCTCTGATTCTAAATACAATATCATTTTTCCATTTGTTTGTATCGTCATCCCAAAGCTGTATGTTTTCACTTTTGATTTTCTTCAATTATCAATGCTTTGTAAACATTTTTTCTATAAGACTTGTTTTCCCCCAACCAGTAATAAATGTTACACACTTTATAAATTTTCCTAAATATTTATTTTTTACTTATTTACCTTTCCATTATAGTATACCAATATTCATTTCTGTTTAATAGTAAAAGAACAGAATTGGACATTTTAAAATTATAAATATAAATTGTAAATATATTTATATTGTGAATTTATTTCAAATGTAAATATGTTTTATAACTTGAATAAAATTAATATTTGTTATCTTGATTTAAGAAAACAGGGCAAAATAGGCAAGGCTTTACTTCCCATTAATTTTTCTATCTCTAGAAAAAAGTAAATTGTGTGCCAACTTTAAAAAAAGGCTTTTGATAACAAGAGGATTAAAAATAGATTGCTGGGAGAATCAGATGAAGCAAGAAAAATAGAGGGCTGGGTTTGTGACATAAGCAAAGGCTCTAGTATTTCATGATAAATTAGAGACTTGATCTAAAACCATATAAGAATGCGACACACATATCAAAGAGGTAGAGTGAACTCAGGTACAGGATATTTAATAAAACCTCTTAAATGAATACTTAATAGGCATCAACATAGTCTCCTATTCATCTATGCTCTCCCATTCATCTATGCTCTCCCAACCTATTCCCATACCCATCAGTGCTCAAATGATGATTTTCCACAGAGGGAGAACAGTCTCAGAGCCAGAGATAGACACAGAAAGTCACCCACATTATATCTGAGCAAATAAAAAGCAACTTCAAGGTTATTCTGGAAATAACCTTTAATAATTAAAAGTGAAAAGAATCATTACATGAGCTATCAAAAAATGCTGAACACATAATATCATATGCCTAAAACTAAAAGAAATTTCCCACAAATCTTTCAGCTATAGAACAACATTTTTTAATGCAATACAAAGATGAAAAATATAGGAATCAAGTATGGAACCACAAAATAACAAATACTGGAATAAAAAGTACAGTAGAAGTACTAAGGAAAGGAGAGAACTGGAGAGAATATAGAACAAGAATACAAGGAGGTAGACAATATAAAATAGAGGTTGAGATGCAAAGAATTATATCATGGCAGAACAGAGAAGGTTGGAGAATGAATCAGGAGAACACACAGAAGATTCCAGAACTATGTAGTAATTCTAAATAATGTTTTACAGCCTATACTACTACAACCAATAATAATAATAATAATAACCTTAGCTAATTTTAGGGTAAATAGGATAGAAATGAAATGTGGGACAAATATAGCACATAAAATGGGTGATGAGAGGTAAAGGGGTCCTAAATCCTTACTGTGATTAGAAGACAGATTAAGAAAAATTAAAATTATAAGCCATCTCACTCATGAAAATAGATGCAAAAAATTTAAACAATATGTTAGCAAAGCCATTCCAGCAATGTATAAAAAATACATATTGTCATATTGTGATTATGAGAGGATTGAAAATTTTAGACTATCAATTATTATGATTAAAGATGTAAGATATTGAAAGAGAAAATATATATAAATATTTGAAATTTGCAGAAAGAAGCATATGATGAAATTCAACTTTTATTTATATTAAAAAAATCCCTTTTGGTAAACTAAAAAGAGAATTCCTCAAATAGATAAAGTAAGGCCTTCTATTTGAGTTTCTGATCAAGACTGTGAAACATGCTATTTTAATATATTAATTTTTCATTCTATACATTCAGAAATTATAGAACTTATTCCTAAATACATCATCAAAGAGAAACTCATAATGAAAATTATAGTTATTAGTATAGACAGTAATGAGAACACCACATGGTTCTTGATGTCTTAGTCAGCACAGGAAGACAGCAAAAAAAAGTTCTGTTTGTAAAACAGTAATTGAAACTAGTTATGAAGATGATATAATTGACTGCATAGAGAATACTAAAAACTTTGTGGAAATCTCTTTACAAATATTAAGAAATTTAGCAGGATGACTGGATTCAAGAAAACTGATAATCAATTGCCCTTTTGTACATTATCTATAAACAATTAAGAAAAATTAGGAACATTATCAACTAAAATATCAATTACTTAGACATAATATTTACAAACATTGAAAGAACTTTGTTTAAAAAAAATAGAAAACTTTATTAATAGACATCAAAGGAAACCCACACAAACAGAAAACCTTACCATAAACAGAAAGAAGAAGACACGTATATAGTAAATGCATTAAATTCTGTAAAAACTGATAAAAAATTCACAGTGGTTGCTGTGAGAATCCCAACAGGGATTTGCATGGAAGCCAATAAGCTGATTCAAAAACTTACATGGAAACTCAAAGATCCAAGAATAGTCAAGATTTCCTGAAAATAAATGGATAAGGTGAGGGAATGCCTTACCACACAGCAATTTCTTATAAACCAGTAGTTATCAAAGCAGAGATATACTGGCAGAAGAAGAAACAAATTAACAAGTAAACACTAACAGAAAACTCAGAAACAAGGGTAGAGGGAAAAGAAAATAATTTTTCAATAAGTTGACAACTAGTTACCTATTCGGAGAAGAAAATATATGCCTACTTCATACCCCAGGGCAATAAATTGACTTCAAAAATATTTTTTACTTAAATGTAAAAGAAAAAAATGTAGAGAATTAGCAGAAATTGGAAAAATATTTAAAGAATTTCTTAAACAAGATACAAAATGCATAACCTTTGGGGAAAAAAGTATAGTTTCCCAATGTTAAAATAATGATTTTTTATTTTAAAAGCAGCACAAAAATTTTAACAGGCTGCATATTGCAAATACCTCCTTCATTCCCTGCGTACTTTCCTTGCTTTATATTTCTTCAAAATAATTATCATCTTCAAATTACTATTGGTTCACACATTTATTTTGTGTATTATCTATAACCCTTCACTAGCTGTATAATCTATGAAGGAGGCATTTTTGCCTATTTTATTTTATATTGTGTTCCAGTAATGAGAAGAGTGTCTGGCAAGTAGTATAGGATCAATAAATATTTGTTGAATGATTACATTCATGAATCAATACAAAAAAATAAAAAGGCAAACATCTCAATAGAAAAATGACCAAAAGAAATGAGTGGCATTTAATAGAAGATGAAAGGTATACAAGGCATATAAATCAACAATGTAAAAATGTTCAAACCTACTAATACTCAGAGAAATGTGAATTGGAATTACAATGACATATAACATTTTATACTCACTGTATTTGTTAAATATAAATAGTGTATTACAAACATTGGTGAGGAGGAGTGTCAATGGGAGTCCTATAAACTGCTCACTGCAATATGAATAAGTGTGACCATCTGGAAAATAGTTGGGCGCTTTCCTGAAAAGCTGAACTGTCATAAACTTTACAAATGAGCACTTCAACTTCAAGCCATGTACCATAGACAATGTCCTGCAAAAGCACCATAAACAAACTGCTAACATAGTTATAACAACATTGCTCACAAGAGTAAAACAATAAAGGAAGAAACTCAAACGTTTTGTTAAAAGAATACATATATTGATTTTGTTATATTCACAGAATGGAATACTAGACAACTGTTGCAATAGTTATTGAGTTGCAGCCATGCACAACAACAATCATAATGTAAACAAAATATTGAGAGAAAAAAACAAATTGCAGAAATCTGCTGATTTAGTGTTCTCCAGAGAAAAAGAACCAAAAGGATGGATTTTTTTCAATACTTTTTGAAGAGAAATATCCTTTTTTAGATATATATTATGTATATGTAATTACTATATTTATTATAAGGAATGGGCTCATGCAATTATGGAAACTGGCAAGTCCAAAACTGCAGAGCCAATGTCCCTTTTTGAGTCTGGTGGCCTGAAGCTTCTGTAGAACCAGGAAAAGCCAGTGCCCCAGCTTGGAGGCCATTAGCAGAATTCTCTCACTCAGGGGAAGGTCAGCTTTTTTTCTATTCAGGCCTTCAGTTGATTGGATGAGGCCACTAAATTAGGGAAGGTAATTGGCCTTACTCTGTCCACCAATTTAACTGCTAATCTCACCCAAAACACCCTTATAGAAACACCCAGAATAATGTTTGACCAAATATCTGGGCACCTTGTGCCGCAGTCAAATTAACACATAAAATTAACCATCATACCTGTATATGGTAAAACTCCTTTTTTATGAACCTTAAAACAAAGAAATATTAACCATTCAACTCTTTAGAAAAACATTTATATGTCATAAAACTATAACTGTAAAATCACTACAATAGTCAACACCAACAGGCAATGGATCAACACCTACACAAACCTGAAGGGAAACATTGTGATCCAAATTTGGGGAGCAGGACGGAGTCCAAAAGCTGGGGAAACTGCACTGTGGCAGATCAAGTTTTCTATTAATTTTTTTTTTTTTTTTTTTTTGTGGTATGCGGGCCTCTCACTGTTGTGGCCTCTCCCGTTGCGGAGCACAGGCTCCGGACGCACAGGCTCAGCGGCCATGGCTCACCGGCCCAGCCGCTCCGCGGCATGTGGGATCTTCCCGGACCGGGGCACGAACCCGTGTCCCCTGCATCAGCAGGCGGACTCTCAACCACTGCGCCACCCGGGAAGCCCTCTATTAATTTTTAAAGCATGACATTGGTACAGAGATCGATAAGGAGACTAAGGGAACAAAATAGAGAAACAAGAAAGAATTTGGTAACCCCTATTACATATACATGTATACATATATGTGTACATACATATATATGGACATATGCACACAAATAATTTCATGTATTTTACATTTATTAAATATTCTTGGGGAAAAAGGGAGAAGTAAGTCCACATCTGTTCCTTCTATGAGGTTTATAATCTATCAGAACTGTTAACAAATAAACTGTTTAATAGACATCATGAGGGAAATAAATTGTTACATGTAATCATATTCAGGAGTAATTAAGTAATGGCATCATATAGCTTGGGAGGTATTTATCAGTAACACTGAAAATTAAGTATAAAAGGCTAGCTGCAGTCGCTTAGTAATTGAATATAAAGGAGTATTACATGTCAAAAAAAAAAAGAATGTTTTTCTGGAGAAAATTATTTCACTCTTCTTTTTCCTCCAGATAAGATATATATTATTTATAATGTAGCCATTTTTAGATTAATATGAAGTTTCAAGTCCAATATTAATGCTGGAAAAATAAGCATGGATACCTGATTGTACAGTTTTTGTTCCCAGGAGTCACAATTATAATAACTATGTGAAAGCAGAAAATGGTTTATCATTAATAATAGCTTTGATGCCAGACTATATTTGGGTACAAAACAGCTATAATCTCCATCAATTTACTATCTGCTGTTAAACTATGGTCCTTGCAAGACATGAGTTCAGTATTTAAATGAAGAAAATATCTTCCAGAAAATAATGAAATAGAAAATTCTTGAAATAGCAAAAATATTTAAGGGAAAATGAATATAACTTAAGAACAAAAAATATTTCCTTATCTGTAAACCATCTGTTTGTAGTTATACATGTATGCAGAGTGACTATAGACCCTACTAACTTAAAGTATTAGAGTTGTTCAGTGGTTAATCAGCATTTTAAATCTTTTCAATGAGATATTTTTTGATCAGTTCGTTCCTTATCTTCACTTAAAATGTTTATTATTAATAAAGGTGTTCCGTGACTTGTTTACCATTTGGAATATATAAAAATGGACTTGGCCTCAGAGTACCTTGTGTAAAAATCATCTACATTTTTTTATGTAGAATAAAATGACAAGCACACATCAAAGGATATGCTTAATTCACTGAGCACATGTATGTAAAAATACAAATACACACATATATCTTCAAGTTTCAGTCAGAAAGCATTTGCTTAATGCTTACATATGACAAAGTACACTGTGGAGAGTTTATTAGAGATAACAGTTGTGAACAAAATGGAATTGATGTTTATGTGTCTATTTACTTTTAACTGTTTCTGAAATTTGTGTGGTGATTAATATATTCCAGGTGCTTTATCTCTTATTACCTTGAGGTTGGTACTATCATTATCCTCATCAGAAAGAGAGGAAACTGAGGCATAGAGTGATTAAACAACTTTCCCAATGTTGGACAGTGTCAGTAGTGAGATTTGAATCAAGTCTCACTTGGAACCTGCACTATGAATAATGGTATGCATTGTTACTGATATTGTTATAATAGTGGTTATTGGCACTTATAATAATGCATATTATTCCTCTTTATTAAGATAATATTTGAAAAAAATACAAAAACAAGAAAAAAAGTATGTAAAAGTTCATCACTGAAGAAAACATTCTTAGAATTTTGCTTTGTAGCTTCCAAATTTTTATATTAATAAAATCAAATTATATTAATTTATAACTTTAAAGTTGGCATTATAATCTATTCAGATTTTGTTACCTATCTTTCTCTGTAAATATTTGCCATTATATCAAATCCAGACCCACATCATCCTTTTAATGACTGTCAAGTGTTTAATTGTATGGATACATACTATATTTTCTAACCCACATTGTTAGACATTAGGTTCTTATTTTTTAGCATTATAAACAATGTTTTCAAAGATTCAGCACTAAAAGGTTAATTTGAAAAAATTATTCTCTGCTTATCTTTTTTTTTGTAGTGCCCAGATAACTAATCTTACAAATGGTCAGACACAAAGAATGGCATGTGCTGCTTCTAACAGCCTACACCTAGACTGGATATACATCTCCAGTCTTCTTATTTTCACATTCTTATCATATCTAAACTGCAGTGATCAATAACTACCAAAAAAATTATGTTTTGGTGCTAAGGGCTTTAGAGAATGCTAATAAGAATTAGATAAGTCTGTACACTAAATGAGATTTTTAAAAATATCTACACAGAAAGATAATTAATGATACAATGTGTTTAATTATAAATCACTGTTGGTAAAGACTATACACCTTCTAGTAAAATATAGTATAGCCCTTTGCATGTAGCAGTTATCCATTAAATGCTGTTGAACAAGATTATAAATTAAAACATAAGTTGCCATATATAAAATAAGCAGTATTAAGTATTACTAGTGTTTACACAAAAAGAGAAATGAGAATTTTTGTTAAATGCCTCAGATGTCAAACCATGAAACTCAGACTTCATGCTGCAAAAATGGAGAGCAACTAAAATATTTTGATCAGATGAAACCAGCCATAATATTCAGGTTAAATCCACTGAATAATTGTCTAGACACAGGGTTTATTATAGCTGTGAAGTATTTAATCATACTGCACCCATTCAAAATGTTAAAATCAAGCAGTAAATTAAGCCATATGGAAAGGCATTACGGGCTTCCCTGATGGCGCAGTGGTTGAGAGTCTGCTTGCCGATTCAGGGGACACGAGTTCGTGCCTCGTAAAAAAAAAAAAAAAAAAAAAAAAAAAAAAAAGATGGTTGTCAAGGGGGGTGATAGTCCTTGTAGGTGGTAAAGGAAACAAGATAACCCCAAACAGTAAGTTAAGGCTCTTCCTTTTCCTGAACCCCAGGGCATTTGTCAGAGCATGTACTTGTTCAACATGTCATCCCAGTGGCTTCAAATATAGAGGTTCTTCATTCTTCTAACATTCATTACCCAAGTCCCTGCCATCTTGATAAATAGAAGCAAACTACTTATTAATGAACTAATTCCTTTAGAAAATTAATTCTCATGCAATGTGCCTCCTGGTTAATAATAGAATTTGTGCATACACATTATGTTAATTTTTGTCCATTCTTTTGATGATTATTAATATTATAAACACCCAATAATACAATATGCAAAGCTGTGCCATGTATACTCTAAACACTCATAAAGTTTTTTCACAATCCTGTATCACTCTTTTGAATCCCAGAATCTGGTATCCAATGCATCTTTTGCATGTCTGTTTAGACTTTGTTGTAAAAATTCCACACTCATATTTTTCCTTACAAGTCAATTTCTCTTCCATTTTTGCCAGTCTTGGTGATTAAAACCATTATCAACACGATGGCTCATGTCAGAAATCTAGGTATCCTACTTGACACTCTCCTCTTTTTTTCAGGCCCCACATCCTATTCATCACAGAGTTTTGCCTATTGCTAAAGTATTTCAAATTTGTATACAGATTTCCATTACACCACCACCATGCTACTCCAAGTTACTATTATCTTTTCCCTGAACATCTGCAGTAGGCTTGTACCAGACATCTTCACCACCACTCTAAATCCCTCTACTCAAAACTTTCTCAACACAGGATGACACATTGAAAACACAAGTCTGATTGTGTAAACCCCAGCTTCTCACTACCAGATTTTCAAAAGCTATAATTGCACTAGGATAAAATATAAACACCCATTGTAAATAATAAAACTCTTCATCTAACCCTTAAACTTATTTTTTCTCTTCCTCTTCCTATTCTTTAATCCACAAGCTCACAGGCCTTCTTACCCTTCCTACTAATAACAATGCTCTTTTCTACTTCAGAGCTTTCCCACATGAAATCTCTCACCCTTCTCCCCAAAATATCCACACAATACACTCAACACATGGTTAGTTTCTGCTCGGGCCTAACATTTAATGTACCTTTTCAGAGAAGAATTTTCTGATTATTTAGTGTAGGCATGTCTCTCCTGTTATGGGTAATCTCTTATCTCCCCATTTATTTTTTACTGATAAAACTTACTGCAATTTATAGTCATGTAATATTTGTGTAATATATTAGTTTAAAATGTTTTGTCTGCTTAAAATAGAATATCTTCAAAACATAAGAACACTTGGAGTTGGCTTAACAAGAGTCTGGAAGTGGTGAGTCCTAAGTAAAATTTGTTAACTGAAGATATTAAGGCTCTGGAGCTGCATTTCTGCAATTCCCTTGACCATTCCTTCAATTTCCAAGAATGGTAGCCACAATTACAAACACGATGGCCACACATCAGCTATCCGTATGCTAAGAAAGAAAATGATATTCTTCTGACAAAACTTTCTCCTTACCAGGGAAGAAAATAACTCCTTCCCTTTATATAAGAATCATTCCCTTTAAATCTTCTTGGTAGGAACTGGTCACATACTCATCCCTAAACTAATCAATGGCAAAGAGGAATGAGAACACCACAGTTGGCCTAGTTCCAAATATGATGATAGCATTCTACATAGGAACTTCTAAAAACGTCTAGCTAGCCTTAGATAACTCTCTTGTCACTCTACAACTGCACAATTTCTAAGTGAAAAATTCCATAGGAAGAGAAGGAACTGGTACTAGAAGAAACAATGTGAGATAATTGCTTAGTGTATTAAATTTGAGAAGATGGCCATGGGTTAAACAAGTGAAAATCATAGAAAGGAATTTGAGATTTTCTAAATCACCTCCTGGTAAAGGAACTCATTCTACAACATTCATAACTGACAATCATGTTTTCTCTGCTTAAACACTTTCAGAGATGAAAATCTCATTATTTTCCATACCACTTATTTTTCTTTTGAACTAAATTAATTGTTTTAAGATTATTTTTTATTTATTTATTTATTTTGCAGTACGCGGGCCTCGTGGCCTCTCCTGTTGTGGAGCACAGGCTCTGGGCACGCAGGCTCAGCGGCCATGGCTCACGGGCCCAGCCGCTCCGTGGCATGTGGGATCTTCCCGGACCGGGGCGCGAACCCATGTCGCCTGCATCGGCAGGTGGACTCTCAACCACTGCGCCACCAGGGAAGCCCTAAGATTATTTTTTAAATTGTTGTTCTTATTTTTTTCAGAGAGGTAATAGAATTTCAACACAGATCTCTTAACTAGTTCTGATGTGATATACTTTTGAGAAGAGTTTCTTTTCTTGATGCCTTGTTTCTGTATACTCTAGTCAATTAATGCCTATCATTAAAAATGTGATTCCTGTAATGCACACAAACAGAAAGGAATTACCTCTTTTTTTCATGAAAGTTTTCTGTATAAAGCCTCAATCATAAATCTACATTAGTTCCACTTTGATTTTCATAGGTGCTTTACACTACTAGCTTACATTGAACCTGTATCCACCTAGACACTTAGCCACCTTTTACATAAACTGCTTGTAAGCCAGGTTTCAGGACTACTTTTTTGTTGGTGGTTTTGTTTTGTTTATTTTTAGTAGATATTTATACAGTTCATGTATATTGAAATTATGATCAACTAACCTCTACCTATCTTTTATAATTCCCATTCATGCCAATTTTCTCATTATTAGCATGTGGCTGTTTCTGGAATTTACAAAAATCTCAAGAGATTTTTAGATACAAAATCTATCATCAAGTATGTTTATAATCTAGTTTTGAATAAAATCTGATAAGCAGCACCTTTTTAAACATTAAGGAAACCATTGATTAGATGTTGACAAGATAGGGACAGTGTCTTGTTTTAAATCACTTGAGACCACTCTCCTAAGTGAGTGAAATTCATTAATCAATACCAGATGGGCACTGCTTTTCAATAAGCTTTGAATTCATAATCTATACTATTAATCATCTACATTTTCCCCATTTTTCTATAATTAAGGTACTTGATCATTTGACTTGCTGAAATGAAAATACATGCATTTTAGACCTTTCCTTAGATGTGCAAGTTTAGTAAAGTTACTGTAAACAAAAAGAGAAGGAGATTTGGCTGGACTTGATGTTAATGAATTTCTCTGTTAGAGATCCACTTTACTAATTCTTCCAGAGATTAGTGTTAGATAACCTTAGCAATGTACAGAATTTACCTCTTTGATATTGAGAGACAGAGACAGAGAGAGGATTCTATCTCGGTTTTTCTGCTATAGTTCCAAAATATTACCATTCTCAAAAATTATTGATAATGGCTTCAAAATAACATCTATAAATTCTTTCAGCATTCTAGGGTTTGAAAGCCTAGGTCTGGCAGTTCCATCCCATTATGAATTTATTAAAAATGTTTGCTTCACCCCTTGTAAAAGAAGCCAAAACATGTTGACAAATCTCCCCTTTATAATGAGTGGAAGTGATTCTCTCTGCAAAAAAAAAATTCAATTGTATCTAAAGATCATGTCTCCTATTCCTTCTTACTTTGTACCTGTAAATATATGCAAATCTAGACTGTCAAACTTCCTTTGTTAAATGAGACATAAAAACATTGGCCCATCAAAGTGCAAAGACATTGTTAGTCTATAAACCTATTAATATTTTCTTTGTCCCTGATTTAGGAAAATATAGAAAAGACATCTGAATAGGGTAGAAGCATAAGAACAGATTAAAAAAACATTAAAAAATGTAGCTTACCTATAGTTTATCTGACTGTGACCAAATTCAACCACTGCCAAAACATATTATATGACTGAAAGCATACCACACTATTCTACAGGTTACAAACATTTCTAGGATACTAATAAACTAGAAAAATGAACTGCAGTGATTTAGATGGAAGGAATATAAGAGTCCTTTACAATCTGTTGCTCTGTTCATAAACAGCAATAATGGAGTTTGGGATGATAATTAAGCTCCAGATAGACTGGGGAGAAGGAAAAAATAGAATCAAAAATGTATTCCTAACTCTACTGCTACCACCCAAGCATAAAGACAAATATGGCACTCCAAGACCCCAATCACTTTGTTTTCAAAATGTGAGGTCTGTAAAAATAATTCTAACCTTCCTTCTATCTCTGAAATCTGATAATTCTAAGTTCTCAGCTCCCTTCACATTTAGTTCTCTGATCTGTTTGTTGGATTATATTGACTCTCTGAATAATAATAAAAAAATGTAGCTGGTTAAATATTATGTATAAAAACATCGATACATCCTGTTCTTGACTTCTTTTTTTTTCCGTATTTGGCCACTACATATCTGAACCGATGAACTGAATTTAATCTATGGTACCTAACACATTCTTACAATGACTAATCTTTATCAATTACCAAAGTTTGTTGTGCTAACTTTGAAATAGCTGTTGATAGTATAGTTATTTCATCCAATTGTAACAAAGAGAATTTAATGAGTGTTTGAAGTGTGTGTGATTATGCTATTTGAAAATTATACCTTTTCTGAGATAAAGATTAAATACAAATCAAAGGAACTCAACATTTCATTATGAATGGAAGCGATTATATGCAATCGGCAAACTTTGAAGCTTTCTGCACTGGCGTACTGAATAATCAGCACTGTTGTTTTGTCATTATCAGTAGGATTGCACTTTTGCAGCTTTTGAAATGCCTGATGTTTGCATAGTTGAAGGTAAAGAGGAAAGTTTGCTTTCCCACTAACACTTCATTGATTGTTTGCTCTTCATTGATAGTTTGTGACACTTTATCTCCCCAGCAGCTGGACTTTTTACCTGGCTTATATGGAGTGTTTTCATTAGGGCCTAATTGATTTTGCAGTTGATGAACTCAGTGCTAGTATGTCTCTTATAAACTATTTTCTACATGGACCTTCTTCCTCCTAGTGATGTTAGAATAATTGGCTCAGTATTTAAATGGCAGCATACTGAAAAAGTAAAAGGTTACTTTGAACCAATTCCGATGTGGTATTTATCCCTATCTGAAGCAAAGATTTCCTACATCACTCCTCACCAAGTTTTACCTCACGAAAGTTGATCATTAAAAGAAGTGATGAATGTTTATGTAACTCATTTCAGATATCAAACAATGGCTTTACAAAATGGGAGACAATCTCAAAGCATGCAATCTAAAAACAGTCTTATAAACACTTTGATGAGTTTCAGTTCAGTGTTTTCTATTAGGTAAACCATAAAGTTTGTTTCTATGTCTCTAACACTTACCTCTAAATATTTTGTGTGTGTGTTTATTTTTTAAGTTTGGACTTTTCCTTGGTGACATTACAGCATTTAGACAATATTTTTGGCTCTTTTCTTTATGAAATATGGTCTTTAAGTTAAAATTACAACTTGATATAGGTGGTAGTTCTTTTATCAAACTCAGTATACCTACTGCCCTATTGTAAGAAAAATACAGCATGTTTGACTTTCCATAAGAAAACCCCAAGACTTAATGAGCTAAAGAAAGTCCTAAGTGAAATCCACTGACCTATTATTTTGTTGTCCATGGGATTTAATAACCATGTGGAAAGCATTGTTCAGCATACTAGAGGGTGGCCCCTTCAGGTGAAATCTTAAATGTACCAGGAAAGCAGGATGGGAACCTCCTCTCTCCATTCAGTCTTAATCTCTTTCTTTCAGGGGCACTGAATTCACAGCTTCAAGTTGATTAAATTAAAAATTCGATTAAATACATATTTTTAAGTGGACACACTTGCTTAGAATGGAACAGCATCATTTGAATTATAATCAGTTTTCAGAAGAAATATTCATCAGATATAACCTTTGCCATTTTTTTATAAAAGGTTATTTAGCGTGTTTTGAATTAGAAAATTTAATATGCACTCCAGAGATCAAAAGACCAATAGTTAAAAGCTAAATATGAATATCTTAGTGTAATTTTCTATTATTCTGTTGTATCGAGAATAAAAGACTATCCAGAATGTTACGTCCAAAGAAGTATCCTTTTATCATTTATATATATTATTTTTTCTTTTTTTTTTTTTTTTTTTTTTTCTGGG